>NC_041064.1:21715219-22050219 GCF_900634775.1 Gouania willdenowi
ATACAAATGTAATACTTCTTCGAACTAAATTGGAACATTTTAAGTTTATAAAAGTATACTTTCAAGTATTCAAAAAGTACACATCTATATACTACTAGTATACCAAGTATATACTTCTAGACCACCTTTTAAGTTTAAGGGCTGCCCCCTGGACTCTGTGGTGGAGGTGAGGGACAGGAGGGTATTAGCCAAGCTCACCTCCATCATGGACAACACCTCCCCCCCACTGCACGGGACTGTGGAGGAGCTGAGCAGCCCTTTCAGTGGCAGACTGAGACACCCTCAGTACCGTAAGGCCTTCATCCCCACTGCTGTCAGACTGTACAACAAGACCCTAAAGTAACATGTGCAATAATAACCCCCCTTTGCAAAACTACGAGCAATAATCTCTGTATCAGCACCACTTTATTCCCTGTATCACTTACTGACAACCTGCACTAGAACTGTAAACTTTGCACCTAGATATTCTAGTTTTTATAGTCTGTTCTAACTTTTATTCTATGTGTATTTATTCTTATTTCCTAATTGTTATAACTCCATCCCCTTAAGATGTTTGCTTTTACTTATTGTACATAAGATACCTCTCTTTACTATTTAACTGTCTGCACATTTCTTGTCTATTCTGCACACCCTGAGTGATCTTACTGAATGCCAAATGTAACAAGTGAATTTCAAAGGATGATCTTATCTTATCTTATAAAGGTATACTTTATATGGTCATTTTAAGTTTACAAAAGTACACTTTCAAGTATACAACAAGAAGAAGAATCAGGGCTTTTGCCTTTATTATATACAGTAATTATATACGTTTTTACACATATACGAAATTTGTTCTCTACATTTAGCCCATGGTGCCCAGGGAGGGAGGGACTTTCTCAACATCTTACAATGTTGGCCCGGGTGAGACTCGAACCAGTGACCCTTTGATTACAATCCTGCTGTCCTTAATATATTACATACTGTATACTACTAGTATACTAGGTATACACTTGTAGTCCACATTTTAGTTTAATAAAGTATACTTTTATGAACTAAGATTTTTTTTTACTAGTTCACTTGTTGTCATACTTTAAGCATACTTGAAAGTTTGCTTAGTATATTACTCGTAGCATACTATTTATATACTTGAAATATACTTCTTAAAGTATTCTTAAAGTTAACTCATACTGTACGTACACGAGACTGCAATGAACTTGATCAATAAAGTCAAGTCAAATGTTTCTCTGTTTTTGAGTATGTTTTTAAGGTACATAAAGTTAATGCAGTTGAGCACACAAACTATTTACTGAAAACTTTTAAACTCCAGCATTATATGATCTTGAACATGTAAGTTTATAACAGGGGTAATACCTCAAAGTAAATGTGTGTCGTGAAAAACATTTTTATTCTGCTAAATTAAATGTAAGCACAAGTCACTGACTTGACCTTATTCTGTACTTGGATCCAGATATACTAAATATAAATACTTTATGACAGAAAGAAGTAAAAAAATAAACTAATGTACAAGTATAAGCTTTAGTATTGAAGTACAAGTGTAAGTCTAAGTATTAATGTACTGAGTTTTAGACTATTCTTTATACTTTTCAGTATAAGCTAAGTATACTCCACTACAATTTTCTTAAGTATATAAAATATAGTATATAAAAAGTACACATTAAGTATACAGCCTCAGCTTTAGTATAAAATAAGTATACTTGTCGTACACTTGAATAAACAACTTTTTGTTAAGGTCAGCCAGCCAGTTGTCCATGTGTGTTGTAAAATATCTAAACATTTACTCCATGCATAGGTTGTTAAATACATTTTCTGAGCCTCATGTATACCTTTAATCTCCCTATTGAGCTTTTCCTTTCACTTTGGTCTGAAACCAGAATCTAACAGGAGGACTGTGCTGCCATCTTCAGGCCATTTATTCAAACAGCACATGCTTTTATTTGCCACAAATAAAACCAGTATGGGGAGCACGGTGGCTTAGTGGTTAGCACGTCCGCCTCACAGCAAGAAGGTCCTGGGTTCAAGCCCTGGGGTGGACACTTGGGTCCTTTCTGTGTGGAGTTTGCATGTTCTCCCCGTGCTGCGTGGGTTTCCTCCGGGTACTCCGGCTTCCTCCCACAATCCAAAAACATGACTGTATGGTTGATGGGAGTCTCTAAATTGCCCATAGGAGTGAATGAGAGAGTGAATGGTTGTCTGTCTGTGTTGCCCTGTGATGGACTGGCGCCCTGTCCAGGGTGTACCCCCGCCCAGCGCCCTATGAGAGCCGGAGATTGGCACCGGCAGACCCCCGCGACCCTGTTAAACGGGAATAAGCGGGTATGAAAATGGATGGATGGAAAACCAGTATGTGTTAAGCAAAAAACATAAAGGACAACTATCAAATCCACCAACAACAAAAAAAAAAAAAAAAAACATTCCCAGATAATTAACAGTTTGCAAGGTTTGCAGTGTTAGTTGTTGTTTTTTTTGTTTTTTTTTTAAAAGAAAGGAAGGAATAACTGTAAAACTATTAGATCCATCACAGTACAGAACGATCTTGGTATATTTAACAATATGGCAAAACAAAAAAAAAAAAAACCCAAGTCTCTGCAAGTTTTATTTGCACAATTCAAGTGAAATTTGTATTTTATTTTATCAAAAGCATTGGTGTTTTCTTATGTCTTAGATATCATGATGTAATTATTATACTATTATGTATTATGTTATTATTTTTTATATAATAATAATGTCAATATTATAATATATATATATATATATACACACATATAGTGATTTCTATTATATCATTATTTCGTAATATTAGCACATACACATATTGCACGAAATAATTTTCTCCTGAAAATAGTGAACTTTTATATTTAACTATATAACAGTTTGGCGTCATTATCATACAAGAGACATCTAATGTTTTAAAATCTGATGACATTACCATTACACAGTAAACACCACTGCTTTTGATGCAAATAACCACAGTTGATCCACTAATGTGTTGTATGGACTACATTCGGACACTAAATATGTACTGCTAGCTATACATACATGGACCAGGACCAGTGTTGGGTAAGTTACTATAAACTTGTTATATATTTATATTACTAGTTACTGGGATTAGAAAAAAAATTAATTTATTTGTATTACAATATTACAGTTTTTTAAAATGTAACTGAGTTACACTACTTTGAGTTACTTTTGGTCCAGAACACTAATTATATCACACTGATAGTGTTCGAATAACATTGGTCTAAGTTTTGTTTCAAATGCTTCTGCTGTTTCAGGAGCATAAAGATTTTTTTTGTTCCCCATAAGTTATACTTAACTATAATGATCATCTTGTTTATGCACTTAATGTCAGGTTCTGATTCAGTTTGTGTTTAGCCCTTTAATTCTGTTTTCTAGTGTAACTGTTGTCTCTGTGATCCAGGGAATTCTGTTTGTGGCCCCACCCCCCAGTGTTGTCTGTGTGCTTGGTTTGTGACTGATTAGCTCCCTCATGTTTCCACCCAGGTGTGGCCCATTCCCAATCAGGCTTCCTTCACTATTTTAGCTAAGTGCTTGAACACTGAGTGTTTGCTGGTTCATTGTGTGTTGTCAACACTTCTCGTGGCCTGCTGCGTTTTGATCCCTGTTCCTCCTTGTGTCTTTTGGCTTTATATTAAGTGTTTGGAATAAACATGGATTACTGCCAATGCTCCACCTGCCTGCTTCCTCCATCTCTCCCTGCATTTGGGTCCACACCATCCACAAACCATGACACTTAAATTAAATATGCATGTCACTTGTGTTACTTTAATTGTAATTAGTAATTTATTTTCACTTTTTTAATAAATTGCACTACTGAGTTACTTCAAAAAGGAATATATTACTGTAATATATTACAAAAATAACTCGTTACTCCCAACACTGACCTGTGGTGTTTAGTGTGTGTGTGTGTGTGTGTGTGTGAACCCCTCTCTGTTTCCCAGGTGAATCCTATTGAGGGCAGCTGTTTGTTAAGCTGGTTTAACAGGAGGATTAGTGTCTCCTTTTCTCATCGTTCAGTCTGACTGTCATCCACACAAACAACAGTGAGTGTAACACATCAGAGGAGCTGACACAAAATAAGGCTTACAATGTTTGGTTCCGTTTGTTTGCTTTAAACTGGAATGGCTGGGATGTCGTGTTTGTGCGTGTGTGCGAATACTTGATACGCAAGTTATAATTGAGAAGCGCATCAAGTTTAGAACTTACATTGAACTAATACTGAACTTGTATATTATGGGCCTGTGCTGTACTACGAAGCTGGATTTCCTCTTATCGCGCTAATTTCCGGGATTTATTCAGTGTGTGGTGTACTACGACGCTGGCTAACTTCTTACCCGGGCTAAATCACCATGGTAACTTAGGCTGAACGCCTAACCTGATTGGAACCAGGTTATGAAGTGGATAAGATCTGAGCGAGTCCAAAAGTCCCGCCTCAAAAGACCTGCCCATAGTTAGAAGATCCTGGTTGATGCAGATCTGACAGCTGTGTTTAGGAAAGAAAGATTATTAATGGATAAACGTGCACGTGCTCAATTCATTAGTGATAACTTTTATTAAAAAAAATATTAAATTACCTCCTTCACCTACAAAAAACTTGGCGGCCCTCCAGTCAATGGCGCCCTTGGAAGCCGCCTGTGTTGTCTGTCGGGAAGGCCGGCTCTGAACACCTGAATTCATTGTTCCGCAGTTTTGCATGTTGACTGGTATTTATCTAACTAATACAGATACTGTAGCAAAAGCATTTCTAATTCTATTATATCCACATCCACACACGCGCACACACGTGGCTTTATTGGCTCAACAGAAATGTCAAGATTACACGCAATTCACGAGTCACGAGAATTCGTGAGTCAGCTTGACTGACAGCTAGATACAAAACCATCTAGCTTTGGAAGACTACTGAGCAGAAACACTAGCGGTGTCAGGCTCGTCTTTTTCGCTAGAACCTTCATTGGGAGCCTCCGAGGACGAAGGGCGCTTTTGAAAACAATCAAAAAGTGTGACTTGTTTTTGTTCAATTTTCTTTCCTTTGCTATGAGGTCGGGGTGAGTAATATGGAAAAAAGATATTTTTTCTTTGTAAAATCAGGATTTTATCACATTTTTTTCATTCAGATGATTTAGACTTTTTCAAGTTATTTACTCGTAAACAAACCAGTTCACCTATTTAAAATCATGAACGTGTCTATTTGTACGGTTGCCGTACGGACAACCCCCGGTGCAATTGGTACGTTTACCGAAGTGCAC
Organism: Gouania willdenowi; assembly: GCF_900634775.1. Classification (NCBI taxonomy): domain Eukaryota; kingdom Metazoa; phylum Chordata; class Actinopteri; order Blenniiformes; family Gobiesocidae; genus Gouania; species Gouania willdenowi. The sequence continues at coordinate 21,720,484 of NC_041064.1, forward strand.
ATACATAGCATCTTAGGGTTAAGTTATAACCCAGTATCGCAACAATTTTAGGGTTAGGGTTAGGTTTACGATTAGGTTTAGTCACGTGACCTAAACTAGCCAATGAGGGGCTCTGCGTACGGATAGAATATCGGTATATTGATACAGCAACTGTACGCATAGCTCTGCCTAAAATCATCGCCCTAAATGGGAAAAGAGGATACAAGATGTAAGATGATTTTAATATTCCACAGTAAAAATTAATGAAACTTATCACAGTGATATTTGAGAGTGTCCACTACAGCACTGTAGTGGTTGTTTGTCTTGACATTCTGTCTTTGATTTTATATTATTATTTTAATATTGGCCCCATTGCTGCGTATATATATTAATTATTTTAGAGATCTTTAAAAAAAAAGAAGAAACAAAAACACTTTTAAAAAACTTAATTTTTATTACAGTAAAGTTTAAATCGAGAATGAAACTCAAAAAACATGATGGTGTTCTATTTTCAACATTGAAATGAATTGTATGCGCTTTACAAGTTGTTCCTGAACTCGTTCCCAACGAGTTACCGTTAATGCTAGAATAGACACGCAGCATTACCAAGGAAATGGGAAGAATGGATGGCGTTACTGCTCTTTTTGTTATATCCATGTCTTTTAAGGCTCTTATTAAAGTGTCGGCTCTAGTCCGGGTCCCCGCCATCTTAAATCACTCAGAAATACCTCAGAATTTTGGTGGAATTCCGGGTTTTACCATTACACATGTTGGGCACTCTTCATATCATGGACGGATTAACTCATTCATTCTTTCATTCATTCATACATTTGCTATGGTAACACTGTCAGCATCAGCAGGAACATACTACAGTGAAACAATGTGCTCTCATCCCAGTGTGTGTGTGATCAATTGAGGAGGACTAAATAGTAAAACGTCTGTCATTAAATAAAGTGAAACTGATCAGAGCTTTATCCTTTTATCATCCCATGGATTAATATTACCCTCACACTTTTACACATTACCAGTATCAGCAGCTTTCTGCCTGTGTTCCTGCTTTTACTATAGCAACAGTGTTGTTTTTGATCTGAATTATAGATTTAAATTCTTCACATTTTTAAAAAATTATTCCTCAGTTGTGACATAAAATGCTCTCTGTGATTGTGATTGGTCTGACGCTGCAATCTCCACCCCTGACACGGCACCACGCACATATTATGTCTGAAATCGTCCCACTTAAGTGAACTTACTTATATCCTGCTTCATAGGACGGGGCTCTCTGATGGAGAATGTTTGGTTAGGTGAAGCAGGCTGACAGCGAGATATCCCGAATATATCCAGCTTCGTAGTAAACCTAATTTTGAATACTTAGGGACAATAAATGTCATATTTTTCTTCTCCAATAAATAGAGTATTATTTGAAATCTGCATATAAGCATTAAAACAGAGCAGCCTCTGATGACTAACAGAGAAACAACAACAACAGCTAAAATCAAGTCTTTATACACATCTGTGGAAATGTTTGAGACCCATGGATGGAAGCTACGAGGCTGAATTCCTAAATAATTCATTAGTTTTCTTTATTTTACAGTCACCTATCCAGCAGTGTGCGGACTATAAGGCGCACTTAAAATCCTTTAATTTTCTCGACAGTGCGCCTTATAATCAGGTGCGCCTTATGTATGAAATTAACTTCTGTGCTTCAACATACTGAACTGAAAAAGTGAGTGTATTGTTCTGTATTTTATGTGTTAAAGCTGAACAATGTTGACAGTTATTGTTAATGAGTTGAATAAAGTTTGACTTATCTGACTATTTTATTTCGCTTAATGCGTCTTAATAATAATAATATAAATAATAACAAACCGGTGCGCCTTATAGTCCGGTGCGCCTTATGTATGAAAATAGACCCAGTCAGACCCATTCATTGCTAGTGCGCCTTATAATCCGGTGCACCTTATAGTCCGAAAAATACGGGTAATTATTATTAGTTTAATGTCATGATTGCCTCTTTTATTATTTTTCAATTCTTGTATGCTCTAGTTGGCTAAACTTACAACAGCTTTTTCCAATATCAGACATGATATTGATATTTATTGGAGACATTTAGACAATGGTGTTTAGTGTAAATCATACAAATGATGAATACATGGAAGTAGTGAGACAGAGAGCTGTTTCTACTTATATTCACCTGACATGTAATGAATGAGCTGTAAAAAGAGTGGAGTATCAACCATGTCTGAGCATTGATTAGTCTCATGTCTAAGTCAGAGCCATGACAGCTGGTGACATCACAAAGCTCCCAGTTACTGTCATGGCTCAGCACATGATCCACCTGCTGCTCTAAACCCTCATATAAATCTCATAGGTGAAGGGACCCTTTAGTTTACTCTTGTTTTTACTTTTACACCAATTTATCCCTTGATCTTTTTTTCGACAGAGCATTTTGGGACAACATAAAGCCTGAGGCGAGAGGGATAAGAGAAGAACGTGGTTGTGTGTGTGTATACTCAGGCTCATCTTAAATCCATTTCCTCCAGCCTGATAAGATCAGATTCAAAGGAGGACCATCTGTGGTGTGACTGCTGCAAAGAGCCTCAGCTGCACAGGTAAGCACGATTCCCTATAGAAACAACTTGAGAAATGCCTTCTTCATTGAGTATTTTAAACTCAAACAGCATAACCAAATGTCTGGATTGGGTATCTGGTAATTAGTCTTTTGATTCCATTAGCTTTGCAGCAGAAATATAGGTAATCTGAACAATAAAAGGAAATGATATGTTTGCGCTGCAACCGTGGGATTTCATGGTGCTGTGTAAGGTTATTTCTCACAGATAGTGAATCATTAATATTTAGTATTTCCTGTCAAGCATCAACGAGAAGCTCAAGTGGCCACAAAACACATAACGAATCCTAAAAATGATAGGTGACGTGTAGGCTGCAATACACTAAACATTTATATTTTTATATTTTCTTTACTAAGCATTAATTATCCTGTATTTAAGCATCAAGATCTCATTTGCAAAGGCGACCTGGTCAATAAGTCCAAAACAAATGTCATATATTTTACTTAAACACTCTAAGACAAATATTAGATTCAAATCAACAATATTTCAAGTGATAAATTATTGTTGTAAAGTGCAGTATTTGCTATGACGTCGGTGAAAAAGTCACTGTGCCATTTTGCTAACAGGTATTATAAAGTGCAGTAGGTCAGGTCAGAGTAACAGTTTAAAGCGCACACACACACACACACACACACACACACACACACACACACACACACACACACACACACACACACACACACACACACACACTATGGTTTTAGGTTAATGCAACAGTTGTAAATCTTGTGTTTTGATGAACTTAATCTCTACAGATGGATGTGATAAAAGTTTTCCAATCTAAACCTGCTTTATTGTATAAAGTGGATGTTACATAGAGTCATGATGATAAGAGACATTTACAAATATGCGTAGTGATAACCTTGTAAGAACAAAAGTACAAGTACTTACAGTATAGTTACCATGCAGATATAAAGCATAGAAAACTTAAACGGTAATCCCTAAAATGTGGGTTTAAACAGGGTTAGTGTGCACTTCTGTTGTTACGGTGTGAGTTAAATTGATACTACATTCAGCTATGTATAATAGTATTATTGCTGTTGTTATTGTTGATAAAGCCCATTCACTGATTCACTCCAAACACAGATTGGACTTCATACTGTTAAAATAGTATTGCAAGCCATGGTAAATATTGCTGCCATATCTTTAGCAGTTAACTTTAAACTTTAAAAGATGATGCAACACTAAATTTAAAAATGAATTTAAAAGTGAAGCTATACGGTTTGAAATTTAGCAACTATTTAAAAAGGGCCAGATAATAAAAATCATTGTCTGATTTCCACTGTTTTACAAACAGAAAAACTGTAGGACTTGTTTGGTGTTTAATCAAGGCTTTGTGCTTCCAACTGTTTTCAGCAGTAAATCCAATTATCTGAAACAGACATCGATAACTGCTTGTCCAGAGATCTGTGTTAAAAGTTAATTAACTAGACCAAGATCCCTCTAAAATGGGAGATGGCCTGTAACACACAGATAGATCACGTGATTGGCTTTATTAGGGTTTAACTGCATTCATTCTTTTACAGGGAACAATGCCGACGGTTAAGAGTAAAAAGAAGAAGTCAAAGAAGGAGGTTATTGATAGAGAAGAGAAAGGAGAAGGTAAGAGGAGGCTGCTGTTCCTTTTTTATTTTTGTATCGGCTTATCTCTACTTGTCGTATTTCATGTTAACTTGTATTCTAGGGACTGTTGAGGTGGAGATGGAGGAAGTGACCAATAGCAGACACTCAGAGAGCAAAGAGCATCTGACTCCAGAACCACAAGATCCAGCACCACAGAAGAAAAAGAAAAAGAAGAGGACACCAACTGTGGGTATGAGTGTTTACTGTTTGCACTGTAGTACATGGAAGGTGGAGCATGGTTTCCTTTCACCACTTTCACCAGTACACATTTATTTTGAAATAAGCTTTTTTACAAGAGCGGAGCGATCCTTCGTCTAAATACTGGTAGGTGATTATCACCTTTCAAAGATATCTTTAATGTTTAGCATTTCAGTCAGGATCACTTTAATCAAATAGATTTATTTAGCATGCATTTTAGATTTTGTGGTAAGGCTCTGTTCTGGGTACTTTTTGCCATTCCAGCAGTGTTTGCAGTGGTTTAAATATGACGCTGTGACTAAACTCTAACCAATGGGAAACATGGAACATGATCAGATGGATGATTAACTGATTAGGGAATGGCTACTGTCAGCTGGTGGGGCTAGCTAGCTAGACATCCGTGCCTGCCTGAAATAACGCATTGCTCAATTTGTTTGACAAAATGCACGACACATGCAGCTGGACACTCAAAAATGACATTTTCGTCTTGAGCATTTATAGGTTTTCTTTAGGTACTTCAATTTGATCTCACAAACCCAAAAACATACATGTGGAGTTCACTTAAGTCTGTACGTTGACTCTAGGAGAAATTCTATCATCCATTTAAGTTAAATAATAGCTACTTGTTCATGATGTGTTCTTTAGTTTGAGTAAGTAAAGGTCTTTGGTTGAAGGGATGCCTATGTTTATTACATTACTACTACTACTACTACTACTACTACTACTACTACTACTACTACTACTACTACTACTAATAATAATAATAATGGCTTGGATTTATATAACTCACATCAGTAATACCAGTGATAGTATAGAAGCAAGGCTGATATTTCATACCTACGGCCCCTCTGACCACCACCAACATTCATGTGCCATTCATACGAGACAATGTGGGCGAAGTGCCTTGCCCAAGGACACAACAACAATGACTTGGATAGAGCAGGATTGGAACCCCCAACCCTTCGGTTATTGGATGATCCACTCTACCACTGTGCTATTAAAGCTCCAGTATTATGCGATTTTTGACCCATCTTCAATTGTTCTAAGAACCCCAACAACATAGTATTTGAGGTTTATTTTCCCAAACCTGCCTGTATTCTGGAGTTTTAGCCCTCTGAAAAGTCACTTTCAGACTGTTTTTGGGCCTTCATGCATATGTACAGTATGAGTGGGCGTAAACACACACGCTGCTCAGCGTGTGTTTATCACAACAGCAGGAGAGTGAATCATGAACAGTCTTCCTTCTCCTCCTCACTTTACTGGAATAGTCCATTTAAGACGATATTCCATTGTTTTGTTCTACCGTTGCGTCGCATTGGGTCACAAACACGTCAGATCATCCCATAAAGGAGATATAAGCGGTATAACGACTACTAAACATGGAATTGATTGTCACTGCTTGCGCTGCACTGCAGGGAAGTAAACTCTCAACTATCAGCTATGTCAGCTGTTTCAAAAACTCACATGAGCTGCTACATCACTTTCTTGTCATCCTTACCTCTTATGAACACAGACATAGTACATTTAGGACAATAGGCCATTGTTTTGTCCAACCGCTGCATCACATTGGGTCACAAACACGTCAGATCATCCCATAAAGGTGATACAAGGTGGTATAACAGCTACTAAAAATGGAACTAATTGTGAGCGCTCTTCGGTTTATCTATATACTGAACGTAAAGATAATCACTGTACAATCAACTTGCCTTTGCTATGTTTGTTTTACCTGTGTGGTAGTTTGAGAGGGAGGAACTCACAATCTCACGTTCTTATAGGGTAGGAGGAGCCAGGATTGTCAGAAGGAGGAGTTTCCGCTTTATGACGTCACAACGTGAGAAAATTCCAACTCAATGTGGAATAACAATGAAGGAAGGAAACAGAACTTTTTCAACTTTGGCCCTCTGAATGAGGCTAAAGCAATGTATATCACTGTTGCAAAACCAAAATAAACTGCATTTGTCTTAATACTGCCCCTTTAAATCCCTCTTAAGAGTTCAATGGTACTTTCTGTTATTACAGCATTCAAAGATATCGAACTAGCACTGAAACAGAAAACACCCCTGACCACATTTCATTTTAGCATCACCAGCCACACTGGTAGAAGCAAAGTTAGCTAGCATCACTATGTACGTACATGTAATGTGGAAAGATGCCATCTACAAATTAGATTTACATAAAGCTTATCCATTGCCCTTATTGCATAAGAAAGAACATATCTGCAACACAGAAGTATGTTTTTTTTTTTTTTTTTTTTTTTTTTTTTTTTTTTTTTACTATTTAAGCTTAATTGTTAGGAAAGCATAATGTTTTATTCAGAGATCTGTGATTTATTGGCCTGAAGCCATGCTGGATAAAGACTGTGTTCTTCTTTTCACTTGTAACTGATTATAGTTTTATGCTTCACCCTGTCAGTGCAGTGTTGGAGCCAACTGTGCTTTAAAGGCTGTGTCAATTATTCATGGTTAAAATGTTCACAACATGTTTTGCTATTGCAGACCAGGATATGGAGCGTGCTGACACACCAAATGGTGACTTTCTCGACCCAGCTATGGATGCAGAGGAGATGCCAGTGGCTGTGACCAGAAGGACAAAAAGAAAGAAGTTAGTAGGATTGCATGAAGTGAAGTCTCCTGAAATCCATATGAAATCCACTAGAGATCAAATCTGCTTGAGTTTTCATTTGTTGCTGCCTATCTGAGATTCACGAGGAAACCTTTTTCTTCTTCTGCTGTGTCACCTCACAGGAAGACGAAGACAGCAGAGCAGGTCAGCAATGAGCTGGGTGTTGAAGATGATGATTTTGTGACAGAGGCACAGTCACCCATTCCCCAGCAGTCCCTGTTCTCCGCCCCACATGGACACAGCCAGCCAATGGGAAAAGCTTTTGTAGAGAGGAACCGTATGTATGAAAATCATTATACTGATCCAACAATATGACAGCAACTTTAAATGAACACTTGTCCTACCTGCAGGAGCCGCTTTATTACAGATGTTCTGACTTTTTTGGTTCTATGTTTTGGAGCAAGGCTACACTAATGCAGCCCTGTAGTCACTAGGAGGCTCTAATCCTTCTGAAGCTGTGCCAAATGCCAATTGGTGTATCTGGGTCACTGGCAGGACTTTCCCAGACCTTATCAGATGCTCTTTGAATGCTTACTCTGCTACATGTTACAGTTACTTACAAAACTGACAGAAGAGTGGATTCATAGCAGTATCCTTTACTAGACAGTAATATTGGTGGAGGACAGCCACGTCTGTAGCCACAGATGGTCTGGAGAAGTCTTTGACAGAGCCTAGCTTCATGCATTTATATTGACAATGTGGAGTTTTGGTTAAAAGCCATACACTATTGGCTCAAAAAATAAAGCAAGTGTCTATTTGTACGGTTGCCGTACGGACAACCCCCGGTGCTATTTATACGATTGACGATTGACGAAGTACAAGTACCTAGCGTCTTAGGGTTAGGGTTAGGGTTAGGTTATAACCCAATATTACAACAATTTTTAGGGTTAGCTTTAGGCTTAGATTTAGGGTAAGGTGTTAGGATTAGGTTTAGGTTTAGGGTTAGGTTTAGGGCTAGGTTATAACCCAATATTACAACAATTTTTAGGGTTAGCTTTATGTTTAGATTTAGGGTAAGGTGTTAGGATTAGGTTTAGGTTTAGGGTTAGGGTTAGGGTTAGGGCTAGGTTATAACCCAATATTACCACATTTTTTTGGGTTAGGTTTAGGTAAGGTTTAGTCTTAGTCACGTGACCTAAACTGGCTAAATAGGGGAGCTGCATACGGATAGAATGTTGGTATAATGATACAGCAATAGTACGGCTAGCCATTGCCAAAAATAAACAAAACAAAAAAAAACATGTTTTAAAAGCTAAATGCAACACTGTCATTATTTACACAACTATACACTACTAACTTTATTATGTGTCTGTAGAAAGAAAACAAAATCTCTGTAGTATTATTTGAGGTGAAACAGATGTTTTTGTATGCAGGACGCTTCCAGGCTGAACGAGCGGATCAGTTCCGACGTTCAGAGACAGTGGACGACTACATGGATTCAAGACAGATGTGGACCACCAGAGATGTTGCTCTGAAGGTCCACAGCAGCTTCAGGTCTGCACATATACACATCCATGTGCTCGCACACCATACTTAAAGCTTTAAAGTCACTGTCATATAGGGGTGGGACCATAAATATACAGTATATAAAGGCTAGATGTTTCGTCCGTGCTGTCGACCAATGGAGTCGCACGTCCGCAATGACGGCCATCTTGTCACGGTCAGCTCGCTCACCCATATTATTGTGTAGTAGTGGTGTGTGTACTTTTTAAATAACAATAACTTGCTCAATTTTCTACCAATTTTCAAATAGTTTAGTTTGTTATAAAGGTCAGAATGTAGTTATAACACTGTGAATAATTAAAATACACTAGTCAATAGTTTTGGATGACCTACTTATTTCCCCATTGGACTTCAGATAGATGCAATGAATACACACGCACAAGTTATTAATATGTCAAATCAATATATGAGCTCCTAAAACGGTGTACAGAATGGCAACAGGAGATATATGTATACTTTTATGATATGAAAATTACTAATATGATAGAATAATTTTAATTATTACATGTTTAGTTTAAACAACTAATAATTCAAAATATTGTATCATAGTAATATTTTATAAATGTGACATGTATTTGCAATAATAAAATACATACAAGATTTCCCTTTACAAATACACATCAAGAAATACTGCACGTTGAAATCCCAGAACTCGACTGTGGAATCATACACATGGAGGACACAGATAAGAAATGACCCAAAAAACATAGTGGAAACCATAAATATTATGTATTACATAAGGATAGTTCACATGATACTATGAGAATAACCATATTAAAATAGTTATAAAAAGGTATCCAAAAGAAACCTGCGCGGAGTTCCTATTAAAACTGATATCCGGAGTTTCTGAGAAACGTCTCGATGTCCCGCCCTAAACAACTCCACTTCCTGCCTCTGCCTCGGACAATCTACTAGAAGACACGCCTCTACTTTTCTGCACGCGCATCGCGGAACATAACAAGGTCGCATCGGGTCGCGTTCATATAGGTCTATGGGTCAGGTAAGAGTCAAAATCATATTTACCTGTTTGCTGTTGTGATGCGCAACCTTGTTTCGCATTCTCTTTGATTGACAGTCTCAAAAACAGGAAATCGAACCCTATTGGCTGGGCGCACTCAGCGATCGTTTCCATTTGTATAGGAGTCTATAGGACGAAGGAGGGACTTATATACATTGACGTATATGAATGACCAGCAGTAGACCATAATAAAAGACTAGTTAGGTATTTTTTCGCATTTCAAAAGAATCATACATAAACATAGAGTTCTCAGAACTGTGTCCTACTTGCAGGGTGGTCGGTCTGTTCTCTCATGGCTTCCTGGCAGGCTACGCCGTGTGGAACATCATTGTGGTGTACGTGCTAGCAGGCGAACAGATGACAACGCTGCCCAACCTGCTGCAGCAGTACCACCCTCTGGCTTACCCCGCCCAGTCTCTGCTCTACCTGCTGCTGGCCATAAGCACCGTGTCTGCATTTGACAGGTCTGCCTGCGTGTGTACACAAGCATTAAAACAAACAAAACAACCACACATATGCCATGCCATAAATAGAGTTTGAAAATGTAAATTTCAGATATTTTAAAGGCAGTGGCTATCCAAATGGTTGCCATATACTGTATACCGACATTCTATCCGTACGCAGCGCCCCTCGTTGGCCAGTTTAGATCATGTGACTAAGTCTAAACCTAACCGTAAACCTAACACTAACCCTAACAATTGTTGCAATATAAGACGCTACGTATGTGTACTTCGGTAAACGTACCAATAGCACCGGGGGTTGTCCGTACGCCAACCGTACAAATAGACACTTTCTATTTTATATGGAGTAGATGAGTACTGCATCAAACTAATAGAGCACCCTTTTGGAAACAGCTTCTATATCCGTCTGATGTTGCGGTAAAGATTCTAAAGAACAGTTTGTAATTATTTTTTTTTTTTACATTTTGTGGACTATTATCTGAAAAGCTTCCATATATACGTTACTCGTCATATTGTTTCTTGACTCATAAATGTGTTCTTTAACAGGGTGAACTTGGCTAAGACCTCCATGGCCTTAAGAGGCTTTCTCACTTTGGATCCTGCTGCTCTGGCCTCTTTCTGTATGTGAGGCTAAACAAATGTAGATTAACTGTGATGATGGTAAAACTGAGGCATTGGAGCATTTCTTTTTTCTGTTTTTAGTGTATTTTATAGCCCTGATCCTGTCCCTGAGTCAGCAAATGACAAGCGATCGCATCAACCTGTATCCTACTGCAAATGACACCCTATGGTAAGAAAATGACTGCAATACATTACATTTTATTGGATATGTTTCCTGTGTGGATTAAGGAAGGCAAGGAAAGAAAATCGTTGAACGTACATCACTGCACCCTAAACATATAACCACCTATGGGTCAAACTAAGGCTGCTTAATAGAATACATGATATTCAATAAATAAATATCCAATTTAATCTGTAAGAACCTGTTTGAAAGAGTTACAGTAGCTCATCTTTGTTTCCCGTAGCATTAGTTAGGCTTGACTGCAGGGTTGGGGTCAATTACATTTTTCAATTAAAATGACGTCTTTAATTATCCATGTTCAATTACAACTCAATAACAATTATGGTGACAAACATTTCAAATTACAACTAAAAATACAATTATTATCTTTCCCCCAAAAGTGAATTACAATTACATTCTAAAACCCTAAAGTTCAATTACAATGAATCACAATTACTGATCCTGAAATAAAATACCTCATAATACTTGTTAGCCTTCTGTTAGCATCTCGTATGAAAAAAAATACCCCCAAAAATATGATCTATCATCTAATTTGTTTTTCATTTCTTAGTTACCTTGTTTGCCTTCCTTATCCATGAAACTATTGGTATAAATGTTTTTGCTGTGGGCGTCTGACATTTTTTTCTGTCAGAAAACCCCTAGATTTATAAAATATTTTAAACGGTAAGATGAAAAAAATTCCCTGAGAGGTAAACTTGTTATGAAATATTTTTAAATAATTGTTAACTACGTATGTTTACGCCATAGAACTGTAAGATGGTTCCCCAGGGCTGCGTCTAAAATATAATTTTTTAAATATAATTTCCATGCCAATTACAAAGTCAATTATCTGAACTCATTTACAATTCAATTATAGTTACGACAGCACTATATTTTTTCAATTACAATTACAATTACCGGTGTTATGTCATAATTGTAATTAATTATCAATTACATGATTACAATTATATCTGACCCCAACCCTGCTTGAACCGCTAATAGTCAAATGTTCTTAACTGACAAAATCTGCTTTTTTTGGGGTCACTTTTGGTGACCCCAAAAAATAGTTCCTTACGTCTAAATCTTCTTATCATTATTATTGCTTTGGGGTTGTGTTATTTTTTTTCCTGCAACTTTCTAACATTCACAGTTTGCTTAATACATTTTTTTGATTGAATAATAAAGACACAAATATACTACTCATAATATGCTTTAATTACAGAAAAAAGTGTTTAAATGCAATTATTCAGGTCTCAAATGTTTGGGTTTTTTTGCATTTCAACGCTTTTTTTTCTTTCTTTGATTTAAAATATTTATTTTTGATTCAAGAAAACTTTATTTTGATTGAAATTTTTTTTTTTTTGATTGAATAATAAAGACACAAATCTACCTTATGTATTGCTTCTTAACCAAATTTTTTGATAACGTAACAATAAAATCAATACAAAATATAAATAATTATTTTATTTTCACACTGTTATATTTAATTTTTTGCTATTTTATTTAACTTGACTTTTTTCTCATCTCTTGTGTATTCATTTTACAGTAGATTCAGCTGTTTGAGCCACTACAAAAGCCTTCATTTGAAACATTATTAGTCATTAGAAAATGTTTGTCTTTGGCCAATGTGTCCCATGCATATGTGTACCTGCCACAGGCCTCCAGGCTCAGAGCAGCAGATCCTACGTCCATGGATAGTGGTGAACCTGGTGGTGGCCCTGTTAGTGGGCCTGGCCTGGGCTGTTGTGTCCACGAGACCAGAGGTTGACTACACAGAGGGTATTAATATTTGATTCATTGATTCATTTATTGTATGTGTCCACTGTGGATTGATAGACTCATTCAAAGAGGATATCTATTTACAGTCATGAATTTGTAATGTGTAATTCTAAATATACCACCAGAGTGCACCAAAGTAATACAGTTTCAGGTAACACACAGTGATGCAAGGTTTTCCATCACTTGAGTTTAGTCAAAATTAGTTAAAATTCAGCTCAATTTAATTTTTTTACCAAAAACTTTTATTCATAAATGTAGATATTTAAATTAGGGGTGTCCCGATCTGATATCGATATTGGATATTGGTCCGATATCAGCCTGAAAATGAATATCGGATTAAAATTTTCAATTTTATTTATTTATTTATTTTTTGCAAGTCATTTTTTATTTATTTTTATTCAATTGTAGAATACTGTAGATATTATGTTATGGTTAAAATGTATGTAACCAATAAGTTAATAATAAATGGGTCAGTTTTCCTCATACCTACTGTTGCTGACTATTGTTCTCTCAGTAACATCACTTGATCAAGCTTTTTCTAACATTCCACACTACAAAATAATAGTATCGCATCAAAATCGGTATCGACTGATACGCACGGCTGCAATGTCGATATCATATCAAAAATGAAAAAGTTGTATCAGAATCAGAATCAGAATCAGAATCAACTTTATTGGCCAGGGGCGAATGAATACACACGAGGAATTTCTTTTGGTGACCTGTGCTCTCTCAGGTAGTATAACATTAAATAATAACAATCAACTAGAATAAAGAAAAATAAATAAAATAAAGAAAAAGAAAAAGAAAAAAGAAGTATAAACATAAATATAAGAGTAGTTAGACTAATATGTGCAAACTAAATAAAAATAACAAGATAATAATAATAGTAATAATAATAATAATAATAATAGGGACATCCCTAATTTAATTAGCCACGTTTTTTCCACATTTAAAAAAAAAAAAAAAAAAACATTTTAAGAAACAATGTTATATTGGTCCAATTTAAACCTCCTTTTAAAATGTCTGTATTTATTTATTATTTTATTTTATTTGCAACATACAAGACAGAAATGTGTGTTTTGATTGACCTCTGATTTATATTGGTCTTGGTTTTTATTTTCTGTTTGGTTCTTGATTATCAATGTTGTGTATTTTGTTTTGATCAGTCTTTGAACATTTTGTTTATGGGGTTTTTGTTTCTAAATAATAATAATAATAATAATAATAATAATAATAATAATTTTTGTTTCTTGCAGATTTTCTGATGACCATGGAACTAGAAGGATGCTCGAGAGCAGATGAGAATGTGGAATTCCCTGCCTGAAAACATGTGGAAAAGCTGTTTGTGGTAATTTTGAATGATTTTGTTTAATCTGTTGTTTAGCACTTTGTTTAACTTGTAAATATAAAGATACATTATGTACATAGGAATGGCTTATATAAGTTTTGGTATTTTGATGCCTGAAAACATACAACCTTTACCCTGCCTTTATGTGACTTGACCATAACAGGTTTTAACCACTGAGTAAAACATAATAAAATAGTTTAATTTTCTACTTGTTGGTGACATCACAAGTGTTTATTGGTGTATTTTTCTAATGTCCTTTAATAACAGGTCAGAGGAACTTTGTATTTTTAATATCAATCTTTCCTGTCATAAAAATGTTAGTAAAATTGTATAAGACTGAAACCTGATGCTTAAAAGGGGGAAAAAACGTATTGTTTTTGTTGTTTGTATTTTGTAAAATAAAGAAAAAGTGTCTCATTGTTTTTAGTTTGGTTGACATTATCAGTTTAGTTTAATATTTTACCTCTTCATGTTGTTTTTTGCATGTAATTACAGTTTCTCACCTTTGTCTTGCCTTGCCACACACGCATTCAACACATTCACATATTCAAATGTATCTAACAGTGCACGTGTTCTTCGGATAGGAAAACTCCCACTTTTCCGTTTTCCCCCCGTTATCCTGGGATAGTGTTGGTTTTTCCCACAGCCCGTAAAGGCAGCAGGCTCCATCGTGAGTGGCCGTTCGTAGTAAAAAGGCATGTAAAGATGGCGGAGCTACAGATGCTGCTGGAGGATGAAATCCCTGCTGGACGGAGAGCTTTACTGGACAGTTATACCAACCTAGAGAGAGTAGCAGAGTACTGTGAAAGCAACTATGTCCAGGTAGGTGACACTGATAAAAGTGCAAAGTGTTTAAGTGAATTAAAAGCGACTTGCCGAGGTGATGTCAGCCGGGAGTGGGCGGTTTTTCGGCAGTGATGGAATGGCTTTGCCAGAGTTCGTTGTGTTACAGTAAGATTTACATATTACGTGGTAAAGTCATGCATAACTCAGTTTATAAAACTAAACTAAGATTATTTTTGTAACATGTTGGACTTAATAATTAATTCGGCGTTTACCTAGACCTTTAAATGCATTGGCTAGTAATTAATTAACTTTTAGTAAACACTTTCTGCAGCTTTCGCAGTGGGAGGTGAAACAGATTTGTAGGACTTTGAAGTTGAAATGTTATTTCACTCATTTACATTACGAAGTATTAATATTATTATTATTATTATTATTACATACACCAAACGGAAGATAAGGTTTTTTTGTTGTTGTTTTTTTTAAGAAATCCTAAAGTATTTTAATAATAATAACATTTTACTAACAGAGCCGTGTGGTGTCACATTATGGGGGGGGCTAGTATTTATACTAACACTAATAGAAAGTCTGCATCCCCCCAATAATAGTATTCTCAAAGTAGATATAATGTAACTAACATAATAACATAACATAGTGACATATTAAAAGATAATATTAAAGTAAGTTTAAATATAGTTAAAATATATATAGCCTCTATAACTATTGTTTGGATGTCTTTTGGGTTATTCTGTGTTGCTTTCTGTTGTCTTTTTTTCTTGCACTTTATCTGAGCTGTAATGATAATACATTTCTCCATTGCGGGATCAATAAAGCTACTCTACTCTATTGTTACAGTCTATTAACAAGAGTTGTAATTGTGAGACCTACTGTAATTATCAGTTAATTAAGCGTTTTATTAGTTTTTTAGTTTGTGTCAACAAAAGATCAATAATTTTAGGGCTTGAACTATATGATACTATAAAAGGCTCTGCTATACAGTATACATCTTTTAACAGTTTCAGCTGCAACAAATGCTCGAAACCATATCATTTTGGTGTTGTCAATTATATGAATGTACATGAAATACAATTTCTTTTGGTTATTATATTTTTTTTTATTATTATCTTAAACCTCTGCACTACTGTTAACTAAAGTTTTGGTAAAACTTAAGCGGGGTACACTCATAAGGATGTTTTTGTCCTGATTCCCTCCTTCCCGACTAAGGATGGAAAACACCAGAATATTTGTTATTTCAAAAATTTGGTATAAGATTATCTGGTGTGAAGAGGGAATTTGGCCTAATAATTGGCTCGGGACGGTGTCATGTACTGAGAGTGCATCGTACTGAGATTGTATATGCGCATGCGCACACATGCTCACTACCGGAATATGAATTTTTGCTAACAAAAGATAAAATGTTTTTGTTTATTTGTGTTTTCAAAGTGAACGGACACGTGTTTTATTTGTTTATTGGATTATGTTAGGGTTAGGGTTATGGTTATAATTTCAGTACGGAGGTAAACTCAAACCGTGAGAACGGGTTAGGGCCGACAACTGTAAATATTAAATCTACGTAATGCTGCTTTCCGGGCAACTCGGAACTCGCAATTTCCGATCTGAAAATTTAGGCGTGCTTTAGGGCTGCACAATTTTGAATAAAACCCTACATGAGATTTTCCAGACCAATATTGTGATTGTGATTCGATTTGCAATTTTCATATTTGATACATTTAAATGCATAAACTGCTAAAATGATGAGTGAGGGAAGTCATGTTACTGTCAAACAACATATTCTTGCTCAAATTTCCCCACATTGGAACAAAACACATTTATCTACTTTCAAAAATATTTGTTTTTTGTGGACAGAGCCCTCTTCTGGAGGACTCTCAGAGCGTCTGTCTAAACTCTTAAAGATTTGCTTTATGGAAACTCAGACCTTTTATCTGTTCAAGTTAAACCTGAGATCGCAAGGCTCCACCATTCTGATTGGTGAACATCACTCAAACACCAGAAACAGAAGAAAAAAACCTCAGCCTCTTGAGGTTACGTTATTGCAGTAGTCAAAACCTTGATTGCTATTCGATATCGATAAACCTTGCAGCCCCAGCGCGCTTCAGCTGTTTATCACTGGAGCACAGCTGATACCGTGGATAGAGGATGGATACCCGACAGACGGCACCGTACGGGTCGGGTTCGGACAGATATTTAGAACTGGTGTTTGGGTTTGGTCATAGTGTTGTTTTTGCACAGCATTCTTCCTGCTGTAGGCCTGAACACTGCAGCTTTATCTGTTACAGTGAGAGCTGTGATTCACGATAGAGGGAGAATGGAGCAGAGGACAGTTCTGTTGAAACATCCTTTTTCTGCACAATAACATGGATTATTCTTATCTTTGATACATGGATTATGTAAATAGATCCGACGGGTCTCTTGCGTGCACTGCGCCCGTTTGTTTCACTTTCGCTTGCACTGATCTAATGTTGACATTAACAGTTATTAATAAAATCTGTACTTACCACTAAAACAAACGTAAATATGTAATTTCTTTGAGAAAAAATTAGGTTTTCACTGTCAGGTCGGACTCTGATGAGAAAATGTGGCCAGATCTGCACTCCAACTGTGACACGGTTATTTATTTACTTGCCGTTTATGGGACTGTTTTCTGCAAAACCTGTGCACATGCCTCTGCGTACATCTGTGAAACCAAACAGTAGTTTAGTCCACTGTGCTCGTCTTCTTTCAGTCTTCAAGCCGTCTTCTTTGTATTTTTTTTTTTCTGGTATTGGGCCGCCTCTCCAAGCCGTCGAGAACGCGCACCAGCGTCATTAGAATTGCCTTCTACTCTTAAACATATTCATAAATGATTACTTACCCCTTTAGCACCGAAAGAATATCTGTAATATTATGTGAATATCTGTAAAAGTCACGTTTTTCTATTAGCTCTGTCTGCTAGCATAGCATCTCTTCTTCACTGCTAGAATAACTGCATGCCAACTGACCACTGGGTTGCCAGCGCCCTCTGCTGGTCCAAACAAATATCTGCTGTAAATACAGTGCAATGACTGTTTGTTTTTAAAGTCCAATTGTTAAGGCACAAAATACATTTTCAGTTGCACTTTTAAAAAGAAAAGGAACTATTATGCAGTTTTGTATTGTTTACTATAGAACCAGAATTTAAATTAATTGGCGTCTTCTTCATTTGTATTATCCCTTTATTTATTTCATTCAGGATTTATTTTTAGGTAAACTGCATTGTTTTGAATAGTTTATCAAGGGATTCTTTTGACATTGAAAAATAAAAGGAAAATAGTACAGTATTTTCTATTTTTTTTTTGAAAAAAAATAAAGGAATATTTTTCAGTCATCATTTGTCTACAGTCCCATTTTGTAAAATAAATCGTGAGGGAATCGTATCGTGAACCCAGTATCGTGAGTCGAATCGTATCGGGAGTTTAGTGAATCGTTACATCTCTAATGGCACTTGAATCCCTCCAAAAAAAAATTCTGCTACGAAACAAAATGTGCAAATCATCACATTCTGATGTCAAATAGGGCCTTAAACAGCCAAGCTCAAGACTTAAAAACATTTCTATATTGAAACACTTAAACGGACTGCAAACAATGCTTAACGTTAGTAAAGTTGCATTTGTAGATAACAAATTAACAGTCCACATTACAACAAAAAACACATTCTGTATCAATGCTTTTTCTTGCTGTGTTTTTCTACCATCCTCATGACGTAGAGCTCCTGGTGTTTTCACTTAAAAGTTTCTTCATTGCTGTTGACTCGCGTGGTCTCTAAAGGACCACTGGGTTCAGATCCAAACACGCCCACACTTTTGAAGACCATCCAGGTGTATGATGGCTTTGCCATGTGTTGCTCCCCGGCACTCACGCTCACAGACGCCTATACTTGCGCTGCTGTTACTGCGATCCACCGTCATTGTTGTTGTGCAAATTCTTCATCTTACAGTCACTGGTATTCAGGTGTATCACCGCCACCACTTGACTGGAGTGTGGGACATCTGGTTTGGGGCAAAGCGTCAACACAAATAATAAATGTCAACAAATGTATGTTATGGGCGTCCATTCAGATAATAAAAAAAACAACAACGTATCCTAAGATTTAGAAAATCCTTGTGTGTACCACGCTTTAGGCTCTTATAGGTGCTCCTTTGTTTTCAACTCATGAAATAGTGCAACTTGAGAGAAATGAAACCATAAAGAAAAAGATGTTGGTGCGGCTGAGTCACTGAGTGTTAGCCCCATCCAGGGTGTAACCATTACATGCCCCAAACCTAGCTAGGATAAGCTTCACCTAATCCCAGTATAGATTTCAATAAAGTTCAGTGTGGGATTTGTCTTCACCAGATTCTGAACTGGCCTTAAAGTTACAGTGTGTGTGCAGACAGGTCCCTCCCCCACACAGACGGTGCTGTACTGTTTTGTTCTCTCCAGGTCGTCCACAGCTGGTACCAGTTAGTTTTCAACAGAGTTAGTTCCAATGTAACTCCACCTCCTCCTGTTCATTTAAAACACACATTCGTTTCACAGGAGTCTTTTTGTGAGCGCGTACGTGTGTTCTGGTCTGCAAACCTACTACTACTACTTCACTGGTTGAAAGTGCTTCAGCCTTTTCTTCTAGTTCTTTTGCCAAGACTTGCTCCTACAGGGGTGAAACAGGCAAAGCCTTTGAACACAATTGGCACATGATTAAAGGGGAACCTGAGCTGCCAGTGTGAGGCAGCTGACTATAGACTTCACATTCTTCTGTTAAAACTGTCTACGTCCAACTCTGAACTTTGTGCCACATTTAGGATGGAATCAGTACTTGCTTGTATACTGAAAAAAACCCCATCAAAACCAGTAATTTGTAGAAAAAAGTATTATAGCATAATTTGGATACAAAACAGCCAAAATCCCTTCTTTACTATGTTAACCACATCTTTTGCTGTGTATGATAATCATTACATCTACTGTAGGGCTTCAGATTTTCTGTGATGGCAGAAAACGGACGACAAATACCAAATTCACATTCTGAAATGGAAAAATCAATCCGACACAGAAAAATGAATCTGACCAGTTTATTTTTTTTCCTCTTTTTTAAAATGAATTAAATACTAGTGATCGGCCGATACATCGGCTGGTTGATATTATCGGCTGGTTGATATTATCGGCTGATTTTTGTGTTTTTTTACGTGTATCGGCATTGGCCAATGTGGGCTGCTGCGTTCCACATTATTTACAATGAGCAGAAATATTTTTTATTTGTTCCTGTTCTACATCACATGTTGTTAATGTTTATTAAAGTTGAGACTCGTACCATTTGTTATCATCATTGTGTAATTTTTATGATGTAAATGGAGGGAGCAAAGGTATTATCGGCTCCAAATATCGGCTATTGAAAATCGGTAGTTCGTATCGATCATCGGCTAAGGCTGATGGAAAAAAAAGAATATACTGTATTATTATCATCGTATAGATGTCTAGAAATGGATATCACAAAATCATCAATATCAATCAACGATATGTGACACGCCATTAGAAAAGCAGGAACAAGTCAGCCTCACACAAGCCAAGAAAAACAAAATACCTTTAATTTCTGAGAAATTTATGGTTTTTTAGTTGTTTGTTTTGGTTACATTTGCTAGTTGAAGTCATAAAGAGAGCACTCCATCCTTCAAATGACAGTATCTGATGTTTTAAAATGGTAAACTTTAGTACCGAAAATTTGACCACTGACTAGTGATCATGTTATATAGGGATGAGTATTGTCAAGGTTATTGCAATACGATACGTATCACGATACTTGGGTCATGGTACAATATTATCACGATATTGCAATATTCTACCAAGTTAATGTCAAAATTAAACGTAGAGATGAAAAATCAAGTTGCTGTATATGTTCATTAGAATATATTGTTCATTCAGAGGACAAATTGAGTCAAAACTATTTGCTTTAAAACATCTTATTTGTTATTATTATTATTATTATTATATCTACGGCGCATACTACCAGAGAGGTTTTTATGTAGGAACAGGAGCTGGTCAACATGCCCAGTAGTTCTGCTGCTCCGCTGAGAAGTGACAATGTCTCCAGCAGTAGAAAACACATGTCCACAAAAATGTGAAAAATATTGATTATAGGAAGAAAAAAACAAACATATTTTTTTAAATCGATTAAAAAAATTTAAAAAAGTGTAAAATCTGCACCCCAAAAAATCACGATAAATCATGAAATCCATTCTTTTTTTCACAACCCTAATGTTGTATATCCTGTGACTACATCTAAACTGCCTTACACCCTACGTCAGCTGGGATGGGTTTCAACATCCACTGTGACCCTGTGCAGGATAAGCAGGTATAGAATACAAGATGGGTTTTCGTTAAGAAACAATGAAAGTTACATTCCAAAGTGGGAGTGGATGGGATTGTATTTACTAATAGGACATGGACGTTTATTATCAGTATTTGAGTGGTGGGATTATGTACTGTATGTATATATTATTGGATTTTGTGGATTGTTGGTGCCAACCATTAATGACATCCAGATGAAGAGACGACTAGTGTTGTGTTGATATTTTTCTTTTAGTTTTCTGTCTTTTTAATTTCAGTGCCTGGAACATTTTCTGTCATTGTGTAATTAATGCAAAACACAAGATTCAGTAATGCAGTTTAGTGGAATAAATATCCCTTATAGTAATACACACACACACACACGCACACACAAACACGCGCACAGTAGGAGTCCATGTAAGGTAAAAGCCGGCTGTTGGCGGGCGGCCGCCTGTCTTCGTTTGAAAAAAGGTTCAAACAGAGCCGTGTGTGTTTTTGGATGAGTGGCGAGTCCCCACTGAGACTCACTGAGTCTGATTGAAAGCAACGGCGGATGATGGCACCTTCTGGTCTCATCACAGATAACTTTACACAGTCAACCTTCTTTGAGTGTTCCATTAATTTAAAGAAAATTATTGCTTTGGTGTTAATGCTAGCACAACATGTTAGATTAATGTTCTGCTAGCTCTAAGAATTGGCTATGGCAGATGGAGAGGCCCAGCACATATCGGCAGTATGTTGCTTCTGCATCTGTGATGTCACAGTATTTTTGGTCTAACCATCTGTTGTTTGATTCCTGTATTTTTATGTATTTCTATAGGCTCTTTGTCCAAATGTTACCCACTGATGCACTCTGATTTTGCTAGAGCATGAGGAAATTGATTTTCCAGATTCCTGGAAAATATTTGCATCATTTCTACACTTAAAAATGCTAAAATGTCCTTTACTACTAGTATTGGCCTTATTCTGTGCACTTGTTATTTAGTTGATGATGATAAATTCAAGTATGAGATGCACATATTTTAATTGTCAATCATTTCAAAATGTTTTTAAATGGAATTTACAATGGTAACATAATTAATGGTCATGCTCCATATTCAGCCAATGACTTACAGAAGCTTGAACTCGGGCAGGGGTGTCTTAGAATCATTTTATTTCAGGGGCCAAATACAGATAAGTTTGATCCCAGCTTTCCAAGTAGGCTGCAGAGGTTGGAAATCAAACAATTTTAACATTAGTGCTACTTTGCATTTCCATGTATAAATGATATAAAAGTATGTAAGGTAGTATAAAAGGGATAGACAATATCCAGGCTGTAGGGGACGGCTAGTAACTACATTTATTTGATTTGGTGAAATTTTGTCAAATTATTTGAGGGTTGAGCAGAATTTCGGAAAAATTAGGGTTTTTTTTTCACAATTTAATAGTAAAAATGATTTCCCTGTGTTATCCAAGCATGGGAAAACTGCGAACCCGTGCAAATATTGCAGAGTTTCATTAAATTTGTGACAAATTCAATGAAATGCCACTTGAATATTTGAAAAGTTCTACTTCCAAATAAAATAAAAAGTGTATTATTTTGCTGACATGCCAATATTTACATTTGGATATGATACAGTGATATAAAATTACTCCCGATTTCTGTTTAATTTAAAAAAAAAATAATTCCCATGAAAAGTTTATATTTTTTTGTATATTGACAAAATTCTCAAGGGTGAAGGGCACATATTATACCCATTTTTCAGTTTTTAAAACACTTCCCTGTGGTCTAAATGATATATCTGTGCTAGGGTTTGGTCAAAACATAACATGAATCAAGCAACAGGGGAGGTTTATGACCCTGTATAATCCAGCCCTTTCAGAGTGCTTTGTTTTGGGGGGTGTGTCTCTGGAGTTGCAAAGACCTGCCGCTCTCTTCCACACTAAAGGTGCGTTCGCACCAAACTCGACTGAAGCCATTGAAATGACTAGATTGCAATCAAAATCAATGTAAATGACGCAACTTCAAGCGAACTCCGTTCTAGCAACCCCACTTGCGTAATTCCGGTGACTACGTCCTACGCTACCTAGTTGTTCAGAGATGAAAATTTTGAACTCTTCAAGCGACAAATCCCCCGTCCTTCACTGTCTGTAGAGCCGAGGCTGCAGCCCCTCCCTCCCGCTACAGTGAGACGCTGCAGCTGTATACTTCCTCAACTTACCGGGGCAAAATTTAAGCGGTTAACTTCTTGAATAAGCCTACATTCTAAGTGAACTCCTCCTTTTGTAACTGTAAAAGCAGCGCTGTCTATGATCAGTGCTGTAAATGTACGGCCGGAGAAGAAGTGATCAGCCCTCTCTCTCCCCTGTCAACGATTCACACACACACGCACACGCACACACGCACACACACTTCCGTGGATGGAGTGACCAAAAAGCACCACTATGTTCAAGCGACTCATCATGGGCGATTGAAGTGACTGCAGTCGCTACAGTCGCGTTCGGTGTGAAAGCGCCTACACTCCTTTGCTCACGAGAAAAACAATGGCAGACTTACGCAAAAGTTTTCACCAGGTTGGGGGTGGAGTCCATGGGTGGAGATACCAGCGGAGGGGAGGGTATTTTCATTCCCAATTCAACTTGTGACATCACAAACTTAGAAAATTTGAAACTGAGCACTTTTCTCTGTTTTGTAAGACTTACACAGACCACTAACAAAGGACTGGATGGATTTATTTCACATTTTGTGTGCCGGTGGACACTCGAGTTACCTCATTTGTGTTCAAAAACACTGCAAAAGTGGATTTTACTTTTTATGTCCCCTTTAAGTTCCCATGGAAATTTTACGCCCCTTTGCAACTCTACTGAGATATCCACAACTAATTTAGTTGATAATTTACACTGTTTTCTCATCATTTTTACTTTCCCCTGCATGCCGGATTTGGTCCGCGAGCCTTGAGTTTGACACGTGAACTAGGGTGAATAGATGTTTCACATCACTTTTCATATGATATTTGCACTGTATGTTACATTAATGCTACTAGAAAACAGAGCCTGTCTTGGTTATAAAGAGGTCAGAGGAATCAGAGCGTGCATGTTATTCCATGTTGATCTAATACGATTCATGTTCAGGAGCTAAGTTAGAAATGGGGGGGAAAAATCTACATCATCTGTGTGTAAGTGTGTGACTGAGTGTGTGATGCTCTGGCCTCGCCTCAAGCTGGAGAAGGCAGTCCTCCAACTAGGTCAATGCTAACAGGACATCAGATTCTTGAAAGAGAAAGAGCAAAAAGGCAAAAATGAGGAGCTATAAGGATGACGTGTTGAAAGGAGAAAGACGTAGCAGAGGATAAAGATTGTCAAGTATAGCAGAGATGCTGCAGGTGTGGTTGACAGAGAGTCACAGGATGAAAGCGAGAGAACAGACACCATGACACTCTTTGCAAAGATGTACTGCTTGTGTTAAGAGTTCAGTCTGAGAAGCTGATGGGAGCATAGATTGAATTTATCCAGCCATCATTTATACTATCTTAACGCGAAAAGACATTCTTAGAAAAAAATGTCTACACTTTCTACAGCTTGTTTCAGTCAGTTCAGGAAAAAAACTGTGGGCAACAGCTGTCAGACAGCCCATCAAACACAATCCTTGCTCTGATTGGTTGTTTTTGCTCGGTCGCGGTGCATTCTGGCAATCTGCCAAAGGCAGCAGGGGGGACTCAATAACTCTGTTTTTTTTCATACAAACTACTAGTTAGATGTAAAGCTGTCCTTACGTAGTGACAGCTTTAGTGACTATGACAAAAAGTTACTTTAAACAACTCAAAGCTAGTAATAGTAATAGTTTATTCTTGTGTGTGCCAAACTTTATTCTTTGTAGATATCCTAAATTATGGAAGTTTGTTTTATTTAGCAAATAATACATATGTATAAAGAAATAATGATAGTAGTTTTTTTCTCAATTATATTATTTTTGTAATTGTTGAAGTGTAATAATCACAATCGTAATCGAATTTTGATTACTTGTCTTATCAGTGAGGGCTTCAATGATGTATGTTTTAGTGATGGTGCTTTAGATTTTCTATCAGGAGGTACTATGACTCTCTATATCCAGGACTCTCGTTGCTCTAAATATAAAAGCCATCAAGTACGGTAGGTTTTTGATGTTCATGACTGTGTAATGCAACAGAAACCCATTTGAATTGTAAATCTGAAAAACAAATCCACGTTAACCTCTTTGCTTCTCAAGCTCAGAACACACAAATAGAAGCTCAGGCAATACTTAGAATATTGTGCACATTTTAAACCCAATTGGAAACTTTCATCAGTTTTTATAGTGAATACAAGATATTAACTTATCTGTAATTCCTCACTATTGCATGTATTTCTTTATATTTAACATTCAGCTGTGATTTGCCGCAACACTTCACCTCACTGTGACTGACACATGAGATATGGATGTCTTGTGTAGCTGTTATGTAACCCAATAATAAATATGTAGCCATAGCTTGTGATTGTCAGGCTGTGGGTTGGCCGACCCTTGTGTGTGTGTGTGTGTGTGTGTGTGTGTGTGTGTGTGTGTGTGTGTGTGTGCGTGTGCGTGTGCGTGTGCGTGTGCGTGTGCGTGTGCGTGTGTGCGCATTTTGTCATCCTCCTGCATTACTATGAGTGTATTCTTTCAGTGTGTAGAAGAGAAACACACATGGGTGTCAGTGTGTTTCTTGTCAACCTCGGGCGTGAATGAGTTTGCACTGACCTACATTGTGTTTCTGCACAGCCACTGGTCCTTCCATAGCTGTGGGGACCATAATGTAACATTGTTCAGGCAAATAATCTTTCTCAACTTCAGCTACTTTCTTATCTGAAACCAAAACAGACTTAAACTGTTCCCCAAAAACTAAAGACTTGCCACTCTGTGCTCACTGCTCTCACACACACTAGTTGGTCACAAATCGGTCCTTGCAAAGATAGCACGAGCAGCACACATACGCACACTTGGTCCTTCACTGGCCCAGCTGCACGATGTACACAGTATACATTTGCACACACGTACAATATACTTGCTGATGCACACTGACTAACGCAGTCAAGCAAACGCGCATACACACACACACACACACACACATGTTCAATCTGTCTCTACTGGAAAAATGCTGAATGTGACATCACAGCACAAGTCGCATAAGTCAGTGCATTTCTGTCTCAATTCTTAAAACTTTTATAGTATTTCTCATTAGATATTAAACCACATACTTTCCTCACTGAATGCTTCATTTTCACCAAGTTTTTAGAAGCGCCGAAAAAAAATTAGCGCATGCGCAGTTGCAGGGACAGGAACTAGCTGGGCTACTGCTATTAGCATAACTCCGAATTTGTGGAAGCTGCTATAAACTCAGTTTTAGAAGAATCCAGCATTTCCTTTTTAAAAGAACAACAGCGAGAGGCGCTTTGTGCATTTTTGGACGGTAAAGATGGCAAAGTGGGGCCTTTTTGTTGTTGTAGCAGCGTCTCTGCGGCCCATGCCGATGACGACATCATTTGTTACTGTGTGATTGGCTAAAACAAATCATGGTGGACAAGCTCTTTGTCCAATCAGCTTCAAGCATTCTGTTCATGTCCCTCCCTGGTTCAAAAAGGATTCGCCAGACACAGACCCAGATTGATGTGGAGAACTCGAGTTCGAAGGGGGGCTAACATCATTCTGGCTCTTGCCAGGTTACCAAATTTCATCCATATCAGATATGGATTGCGCATCTCATTACAATTTCTCTTTAAAAATTAGGGATGCCTATATATACATTTTAACCTACTATATTGTTATTAATAGGGATGGAGATTTCCCTCAATCTATTAAAGTGTGAATGATTATGGTACCTAACCATGATCAGGATCACTGATCTAGATCACTGTGAATATCTGGTAAAGAGGATTTTATCATATTTGGTGATGGTGGAGGTCTACCAAGCACCTTGGTGGAGTGCTCCTGTTTGAGTTTTAATTAGTTATTAAGCTAGTAAAGGGATATGATGTGAATAAATAAGCATTAGTTAAAATGATGATCATAATTTCAGTGTCTGAAGTAAATTTGTTTGAAAATAATAAAAATTAGCAGCTGTTGCAGCAGTTTCAGGATGACTGAGCCTAAAAGCAAATGCAAGAAATGGATTTAACAAGCAGTTTTAAAAAGCTAAACCCCCAACATCATAAGAAATGAACATGAAAACAAACTACTGGTAATAGTTGTTAACTACAAAAACAAAACTGTCCCATTTATTATTATTTAGTTAGAATTTCTACCTCTTCACTTTCTTACTTGTTCCCTATATTTTTCTTTACCTTTAGTGAAAATGGAAATACAGCATATGACACCTGTCTTTAATGTGTCTCGTTTATTTTCCTGCAGTCTTCAGACAAAGAGCAAGCGCTGGAGGAGACCAAGAGCTACACCACACAGTCACTGGCCAGCGTCGCCTACCTCATCAACACGCTGGCCAACAACGTCCTCCAGATGCTGGACATCCAGGCCTCGCAGCTCCGCCGCATGGAGAGCTCAGTCAACCACATTTCACAGGTAAGTTGTCCATCAATGTATTTGTGTTTGTTTAACAAAGCACTATCAAATGTTCATGTCATGTACAGGAGTCCCTCATTTTTCGCGAGGGTTACGTTCTAAGAATAACCCGCAATGGGCAAAATCCCAGTAGTCAGCTTTATTTTTTACAATTATTATACATGTTTTAAGGTTGTAAAACCCCTCACCACACACTTTATACACTTTTCTCAGTGTATAAAGTGGAATTAACATTTCTCTCTGGTTTAAACACTCTCAAAGTTCAAACCTTTGTAGATTTTAAAACATAAACCTGTTTTCAAACATACAGCACTTCAGAGTCACACTGCTAGTTATCAGACATTAATGCCGAACGCAAAAAACACAAGAGAATTACAACATTGCAGGAAAATACAGTAAAAGACACATAAAAAACAGAAAATACTCCAAAAACCCACAAAACTACTACAAAAATGAACAAAACGGTAATACACAAAATTACTTGGAAAATATACAAAATTACAGAAAATTACAACAAAAGTACACCAAAAGACCCACTGTACACTCCGCAAACCCACAGTACTAACAAACAAGCAAAACGATTACAGAAATACACAAAACTTACTCGAAAAAAACACAAAATGACAGCACAAATACATAATGACTCCAAAAAACATATATTTTTGAGGAAAAATACACAAAAGGACTACAGAAATGCACAAATTGCCTCACAACGAGCAAGACAACAACAAATATACACAGAATGAGACACAAAACACACAAAATTACTATACAAACTCTTTTTTCATTCCTGTGTTAATGCTCATATTGCTCATTATTCTAAATGCTGACATAAAAGTTGATCATGGGGCCCTCTGATCAAACAAACACATTTTTGTGGCCCCGCTGTGATAAAAGTAGCCTACCTCTGATATAGGGCATGTATGCATCATAACTTATGGTTGATTATGGTTTTAAAAAGCACAATACATTTGTTCACTGAAATCTGAACTGAATTATTTACATTCTTTAACATTAAAGCAAGTTGTAAAGAACTACAATCGTTTGACATTTTCAAACCTTTTTCTATCTGTGTGGAAATCTTGAACTCACCACATGATGAACTAAATTGGAAGCTGCTATGGAACAAGATCATTACACCTAATAAACCAGTCTTTGCACCAGTCCCTTTTCATATTTTAATAGTCATAATAATCTCAGTCACAGGATAACATGATCAATAGTTGAACCTTAACACGTAGTGTGAGATTTTGAACAGGATTATGGGCAGAAATTGACGTATTTGACATACTTTCTAGACATTCAATCACATGTTTTCTGACAAAAAAAAAAAAGAAGACTTTTCCATCTGTTTGTCGCGATCACATAAAATCGATGACCCTAGGTTAGGTTAATGGAGGATATAATATATAAATAAAAAACTATTAAATACAATACTTTAGTCCAGGAAGGCCGACCTGTCGGTTGTTTAGTTTTGGATTTGTGTTCTGTCTGTTACTTACGGAAGCCGATGAGTAAAGTTTAGGTTTTTACGAGTTAAAATTTTTATGAAACTTTACTCATAAAAACAGAAACTTTACTCATAAAAAAACAAAACTTTTTTCATAAAAACAGAATTTTTTTTTATTCAAGTGAATGCAATAAGCTTCCGTAGTTACTCTTAGGAAACTCCATGAGTTATCCAAAAAATTTAATTGTATAATTTATGGTGTTTGAAAAAAGAGTCTTTTTTATTTATTTTTTTCATTAAGCCGGATTATTTTACGATATTATATTTTATTCATAAATGTAAATGTTGGAGGATACACCATTTGTTTATCGTCTATGACAAGTCAATATTATTAATATTTTCATATTATTTAAGAGACTCACTAAGATTAAAAGTAATCAATTACTCATATACCGGTAGTTAAAAATGTTCCCAATTTGTAAAAAAAAAAAACTATTCTTACTTAAAGGGGGCATATCACGCTAAATCCACTTTTTTAGCCCTTAAATGCATTTTGTTGTATATTTAGAGTGTTTAGAAGTACATAAAAGTTCAAATAAGTCTCTTCAGGTGCTCCGTTGATATCTTTATATTCTCTTTTGGTCATATTTTTCAATCTGTTTCAATTTTTCTATTCTCTATTACGTTTTTTGAACAATGACGTCACAGTATTTGCAGCGGAACTGCCAAATTAGGACATCGACTCCAGGTCCAACATTTTGAGCAATCCGCCATTTTTATTTCTCGCTTTTATTTTGTAGTCCAAGCTCAAGGATGCCGAAGTTACGAGAGGAGAAATCAAAATGTTCGGTTGTTGGATGTAGTAACCCACACGCTTCATTACACCGTCTCCCAGCATCAGAACCTTTTCAAAGTGCCTGGTTGAGTTTTATTTTTTACGGAAATGTACCCACATCTGTGGGTAAGGTCATTTTTGTGTGTGCGAAGCACTTCAAGGATGACTGCTTCTGCAACCTCCGCCAGTATAAAGAAGGATTTGCCGAAATACTTTGTCTGATTGAGGGTTCAATTCCTTCTATCTTTGGAGACGACGAACAGAGCACTTCGGTAAGCTGTAAATAATGCTAAAAAGTGTGATAAGACGTCCCTGTCATTGTTTTGTTAGCATTAGCAGTTGCACCGTCTTCAGACTTCATATGTTAGCGCTGTGTGCTCGTTTTAGATCCTTGATGATATGGCCTACATGATTTAATTTAAGTCTAAAGTTTTCATTAGTCATTTCATTTTGCCGTTTTTGTCTCCAAAAAGACTGTATTAAAATTGGCGCTAGCGTTAGCTCGGCGCTTCTGTTAGCTCACTTGTTAACATCCATATGAAGATGTTGTTCTGCAGGTTCATCATCTTCATTTTCATCTCGCTCCGCTGGGTCCGACTCTGGCTCGAACATGTAAGGCTGGATGGACAAGTCTTCCTTTGTTGACATTTTGTAAATAACCTCTGAATAAAAAGTTTCTGCGCCGCTAGATAATCGTATCTCTTCTATCAAACTACAAAAATGGCCGAACAGGGTGGAGTTGAACTGAGTATCACCTCTGCAACCTGAAGAGGGGGCGGGGTATGAAGTGTCTCATTTGCATTTAAAGAGACCGCACCAAATCGAGTTGCTCTCAGAAGCACATCAGAAAAGGGGTAGAAAAGGAGCCTGTGGAGCTATAATAATGAGGAATTCAGACCCAAGCATTGCAGTTCCACTTTATATAGACCACAACTGTATGATTTATATGTAAAAAGGAAGGATTTAAAAGCATGATATGTCCCCTTTAATGTTATTGTATTTCCTCTATAAGGGCAGGTTTTGTTCCGTACGCCGTACGTTGGACACCCCTGGGTTAAACTTTACAGGTACATGTAAGGGAATATGTAATAATAACAATTATGTAATAAAGAGAAATGCTTTTAAATCTGTCAGCACATGCACATACAAAGGCATGGCTACCTTAGGTTGGTTGTGCATAAAATCCTCCCCAGATCTGTTATTCATGGTGAGAAATAATATGGATGAGAGGATTCTATATGTAATTTATATGTACACGCATGTTTTGTGGCTAACCGATGCTGTGAAGTGCATTCGTTCAGAACAGATCGTAGACATAATATTTATGAGTTCCCTTTAAAAGGTTCTTGTCAGTGTTGCAGTAACGTGTCTGCTCTATAATGCACTCAGCTTTTTTTCTGTTTAAGTTCCCTTTTGCTTGATGTTCCTTTAGTCTTGTGTGTCAAGTGGTGGCCTAGTGGTTTAGGAAGCTGCCTTGTAGTTGTAGGGTCGCTGGTTCAAATCTCACCTGGGCCATCTCTGTGACCTAACTGCTCCCTGTGCACTACACTGTGGCAGCCCACTGCTCCTCAAGGGATGGGTTGAATGCAGAGAACAAATTGTGTTATGTACAAGTCTATTCTTTTCTATACATCTGTCCATGTTGTGTGTTTGTCTCAGAAAACTTCTGTGATATTTCACCTTTGTTGCATGCTGTTGCTGTGTTTGCATACTGTCTGCTCTGCTCAGCTGTTTGTGTTGCTGCACTGTTACCTGTGTGCTCTCTGCTTACTTTGTATCTATACTGCAAATTACTACTTTACTGTAAACTGACTTAGGGCTGGGCGATATAGACCAAAACTAATATCTCAATGTTTTTTCTCAAAATGGCACTATACAATAAGGCTGCACAATTAATACAATTCTAATTGTGATTATGATTTTGGCCTCTAGGATTAAATTAACCCGATAGTCGGCGATTTGTGGTTTCTGATGGATAAAAAACTGAAGTTTTAGTTTTTTTTACCCCCCATGAGTTGATTGACATAAGTTCCTAATTAATGAATATCAATTAATTAATTAATTAATCCAGCAGACACTCAAACCAGAACATGTTGACAGGCTGGTGTTTCTTGCTCAAAAGCTGTAGGATTTAGCCTAATGTTCTTAACTTTTCTTTATACGCTGTAATTTATACTCTGAGCTTTTCTTTTGCACTTTAAACTGTTCACATATTGTTTAAAAGTCGTTGAATAAAATTACAGACAACTTTTTTCCAAAAATGATAAATTATTGTGATTAAAATATTGATCCAAATAATTGTGATAATCATTTTGGCCATAATCGTGCAGCCCTAATATACAATTTAATCTCGAAAATTTTAATTCAAATTCTGACCAGAAAGACAATTCAGAGTTAAATTGGCTGATGCAAAGCACCACACTGGCACATTTATTAACAAACAGTTGCACAAAATTTGCCACTTTTGGCTTTTTCTTCTATAAAGGACAGCATGTGTGAGTGAGTTCTTTAGTGTGGATGTCTAGCGGTAGGTCTGGTTTAGGACACACTCAGAAATCTGTGTTTTTAATGCCGTTCTCGGAAGTAGTGAAAGCATTGACGCCTTAAAAAAGTATTTTAAAACAAAATAAGCTATGAATATATATATATATATATATATATATATATATTGTAATTTTCTATATTGCCAAAAAGAAAACTCAATATATCCTGAATCTGGATATATTGCTGGATTAATACCCAAAGAGACAGACAATTACATATTAACTACGGACTATTATACTCTTACTGAAAATGGCATCATTCGCATGCATATACAGGATATCCATACAATAATTCCTACTGTTTGAAAAATCTTTATGAAATGAAATCGAACATTTTATCTGCTTTAGCAGATGACTCAAAGTGAGAAAAAAAATCATCATGGTTATGTATTTTTAGCCTTTAGTTTAA
Organism: Gouania willdenowi; assembly: GCF_900634775.1. NCBI lineage: Eukaryota > Metazoa > Chordata > Actinopteri > Blenniiformes > Gobiesocidae > Gouania > Gouania willdenowi. Next base: position 21,753,326 of record NC_041064.1, read on the forward strand.
CTAGAACAACTAAAACTACCTGTGGGTGTGAGAACACAGCAGTGGAGCAGAGATCTGACCAGACTTACACAACACGCTGCACCCACACAGCTCACACTGCATGGCATTCCTATTCCTGGACAAACTATGGCTTTAAAACAACGTCTCTCATCCATCAGCAGAGCATCGAAGCCCTCATCAGTCCCTTTACAGACTGTCTCTGTAGTTTGATGAACAAAATCTCAGTTGTCAGTTGTACAGAGTGCCTATTCTCATTCCCCGGAATAATCAGTATAATCAGAATACGCTACATGCTGCCATAATGAGATGCTTCTCTCAGTTATCAGTCCAGGCTGCACATCATAATTACCACTTTCTGTTCAAACAGAGACAGCCACATCTGTTATGTAGGCGAGCGCTCGGCACAGTAAGGCTCTCACTCCACCAGATTATCTTTGAAAAACCACAGTTCCCATTTTACAATATCAAAATCAGACTACAGTTAAATTATGCAATGCAGACATGAGTGGAGTGTGCAGGTTATCACGATTATCATAGTTCTTTTGACTCTTCAAGTTGTGAGGAGAGCCAGACGTCAGTTTAATTTGAAAAGCTTCTTCCTTTAGAGGAACTTTGTTAAAACTTTAATATGGACTGATATCTCCTTCATTTTTTTTTTTTTTTTTACAACCTAAAGCTTTAGTCTATAATCTGTCAGGTACCACAGGATATAATAACCGTAATGTAAACCCACAGTGACCTGATTTGTCTGGCTCAGTTATTCCGTTAAACATGCAAAGGTATTTAATTCTCCACCGTCTCACAGCATAGATATCCTGTTTATGGTAAATTCAAACCCTCATTCTGATTCATCCATATTCAAATTCTGCTCTACAGAAATATCTGCAGTGTGAGAGCACAGTGAAAAATGGAATATATATTACAATATTACAATTTATATATTTGGGATCTTAAAGTTCTAATGAACTACGGCTGATCCCGCAGAACGTTTCTGCGCTGAATAGCACGCACCACGTTCCAGAGAATTCAGTCAAATGAATCAGTTCCACTGAGTAAAACAAATGAAATTGTGTGACGTAAAATCTCAATCTACGTTGAATTGCCTTTGAAACGATACATTTTGAAATTACCGGAAAAGGGGGTGGGCCCCCGCGCCCCTCATCAAATTATGCGATGCATAATTGTAATTTATGTTGAATTACCTTTGAAATGATATATCACACGACTATGTTCCCATTAATTTGGAAATTACCGGAAATGGGGGGTGGGCCCCATTTCAAAAAATGGGCTTTGAGCATCTCATCATATTGTATTCATACCAAACTGCATTCTGCTATAACGAGAACTAACGGAGGAGTAGTCATTTGAAAAATGGGCCCCATGACACGTATGGGGTAATGGGCCCCATTTATATATTGGTAAGTGCCAATGATTCGGTACCACCAATCGTCGTAATGTTTGACTCACAAATTAATGAGAAATTGACTTTATTTATAAATCGAGCTCCGAGCGTCTATGCGTACACATCCATAGATTATACCTACCAAATTTCAGCCCGATCTGTTCACAAATAACAAAGGAGTAGCGACTTTAACTAGTGTACACAAGAAGAAAAAGAAAAAGAAAAAAGAAAAAGAAAAAGAAAAAGAAAAAGAAAAAGAACAGTCTGGTAGCCCGGCCTAAAAAATTAGTTCAGATTTAAAACTTTTAAAATTATAGATCAGAGATGGGCAACTTTTATCACACGTCTGATTCGAGGGCCACATTATCGACCAATCTGGACAACAATACAGGAAAAGCCAAAGGGTTTTGTTGTCGTTTTGTGTATTTTTGTTGACATTTTGCAAGTTTTTTTGGTAATTTTTTGTGTTTTTAGGTAATTTTGTGTGTTTTTTGGAGTCATTTTTTGTGTTTTTAGGTAGTTTTGTGTATTTTTTGGAGTCATTTTTTGTGTTTTTAGGTAATTTTGTGTGTTCCTTGGAGTCATTTTTTAAATATTTTGTTGCAGTTGTATTTGTTTTTGTGTTATTTTGTCTGTTTTTCTGTCATTATGTTGGTTTTTGGAGTTGTATTTTGTTTTTGGATTAAATGTGTGTGTTTTTCTGTCGTGTTGGGTTTTGGATTTGTTTTGTGTGTTTTTTGGATACATTTCTGGTGTCATCTTGTGTGTTTTTCTGTCATTTTGTACATTTTCTGACTCACTTTGTAAATATTTGTTGCAGTTTTGTTTGCTTTTAGAGTCATTTTGTGTGCATTTTTCTGTCATTTGTGTGTGTGTGTGTGTTTTTGGATCATAACTTGTGTTTTGGAGTCATTATCTCCATGCATTTGTTTTGGGTGCCTTTTTTCCTACCTCAGACTGTGGACATTCACAAGGAGAAGGTAGCACGGCGAGAGATCGGCATCCTGACCACCAACAAAAACACGTGTCGCTCTCATAAAATTGTTGCTCCTTCTAACCCGGAGAGGCCGGTGCGTTACATCAGGAAGCCAATCGACTACGGTGTGTTGGATGACATTGGACATGGAGTCAAGGTTGGTGAAATGTTAAAATGTTTTCAATAATTACTCATAATTTGCTTGTTCAACTCTGTTAGACGGCTTGTGTGTAAAAAGCTACATTGAAAAGTTGCTCAGGCTCAGTCATTCATGGCCACCTACAGAGCACTTACAATACATGCACATACTCAGAAATTAATACATTCTTTCATGTCCCTGTACATTCTCTTTCATATATTAATAACAATGTTTGGTTCTGTACTGATTCTTTGAGGCCACTGGTTTTACAGAGTTTAAGCCTGAGGGTTTTAATGGTTTTTTTTCTTTTTCTTAAGTTAACTCTTAGAAAAAGTGAAAATAAAGCTTATAATGTTCTCAGCTATAGTTGCCCAGTAGGTAAGAGATAAGATAAGGGCTCTAAAAAAACAACAGAATAATCTCTAAAGCAAGTGATCAATTTAAGTAGTAATTATAACTGCTAATTAAGGAAATAACATTGATACAAAGTAAATAATTCATAATATGAGGTGCTTCACACTAAATACAGATTGCAATTTTGTAGACAAAAAAACATTTTCTCAAGCTCAAAATAATTGGCACTAAATCAACATGTTGGTGACAATATTTATCATGTTTGTTGACAGCATTGTGTTTGTTCACAATATGTATTATCACTCCGTGCCACTAGATACTGTATATAAAGTAGCTCTTTGTATTTTCACTGTAGTACACTCATTCTTCAGTGTAAACCTCTGTTTAAGCTGAATTCTTTCTGTTTGCTTCTATATCAGCTTATCTTTATCTACATCTCATTCTATGCTGTTTCTTCTGGATGATAATGTCTAACATCAAGACCACCTTTTCTCCTCTCTTCTCTCTTTTCTCGGCTATCTTTGCTCTCATTGATGCATGAAGTGGTTATTGAGGTTTAAGGTAAGAATTTATGAAGCGTTTTTTATGATCTGTGCAACTATATTGTTAAAATAACAAAGCCACAAAAAGAGTTAACCATGGTTTGCATAAACAATCCTTTAGAATCCACGCACCCTTCGTTCTTTGGTTTTTTCGCTTCAAAACCAAATAGAAAAAAAATCATTGTTTTTTTTTTTTTGTTTTATTAATTTAAAACCAGAAACAGGAAAGCAGAAAAATCAAAGAAGCAGCGTTTTTCTGTTTTAAAATTAAATCTGGTTCTGTGCATGTGATATTTGGATATTTAATGGAAACTAGGACAAGAGCTTCTTTAATCTCACCACACACAGGGGACACACAGACGGACTTTTACTCTGCTGTGTTTGATAAATAATGATCTTGTATAATATTGTTCACCTCACACTGATGACAGAGGTGTAATTTATGTGTTGATGACATTTTGTTAAAGAGTTATTAATGCTGGAAGTGCGAATTTGTGAATATCTGCTGACTTTACCAAACAGTGTTACGGTCCAAATAGTATCCAGATAAACTGGTGATTGGGCGGACTTTTGCTCCCGGTCTGGACATAAAAAGAAGCAACGCATAAGTCACATTACTGGTGAATTGAAACATTATTAATACATAGACAAATCAAAAACGAAAAATGGATGTTACGTAAAACATGCACATGATATGTGGAACCAGAGGTGGTGTAATGAATCTACTGGTGCTCCTAGTTTATTATGATCAACGTCCGTGTGTGTTGGCGGCTGCCGTTAGCGGTATTTATGACGTGCAAAATATACATTTTGCAAAAGTGTCAAATGGTAGAAGTTGTAACATCTATTGTTCCTCACACCAGCCTCACAGTTGTTAGTCAGTCACCAGTTCATTTGGACCGCAACTCCGCAAAACAAAACATAAACGTGATGTTACAAGGCAAAAGGGTCGTGTCATGGCAAGCTTAGGACAAAAACACTGGGGGCAATTCAGGTTCCAAAAATCAGTCGATTTATTTTCTGTTTTCAGTCCAAAACAGCATTTGTTCTTCGAACAACAGGAAAAAGAGGAGAATCTTCCAAAAACAAATACTGCAACAAAGTGTTCAGCTCAGACCTGCTCAAACATCTCCACTCCAGGTGTGCTGCAGGAGCCATTTTGGCTTTCTTTTTTGCCTCCTCAATCTCTGCCTCATTTTTTGTAACCAAAACTGAACCCTATAATTACAATAAAACAAGAATTTAACAAATTATATTAAACACAGTTTTTCCTCTTGCAAAACAAATTAAATACATGTTTGATTTCTATATGTCAAAGATATCAATTTTTTTTTTTTTTTTTTTTTTGTGAGGTAGCTTTTGCTTTCTAACACGTGAGCAGCTTCTTATGAGCTAAAACATCCACACAATGAATGAAAACATGAGCAGGACCAGAAAACTGCTGAAATAAATCCTAAACAGTCCTATTGTTTGAGGAGACCTGGTCCAGGACCTGAGGAGGGAAACCAGGTGCAGCGGACTTCAGTTCTCGCTCTAATTTGCCCGTAATTTATCAAAATATCACACAAACAGAACAAGTTTTTTAAAAAAAAACAGAAAAAAACGCTGCTTATCTGGTTTTTGGTTTTTCTGTATTTCTGTTTTGGTTTTAAATTAGTAAAACAAAATAACCACACAGTTTATTTGTTAATTTGATTTGGTTTTAAAATGGAAAAAACAATTACACGAATTATTTAATGTAAAGTGTTTTTTTATTGTTGTTTATTTCTATATGATACTATGGGCCTGAAATATTTTCATACCTAGGTATTTTTTTTGCAAACAGTAAATTATCTCACCGCTGTATAATAATCATTAAGTAGAATTTTAGAAGACTTGAGCAAAGTTTACCAGCTGAAAATAAACATTGTCTCTACAGGTGAACGGCCAACCAAATATGAAACTGGGAGGAGGATTGTCTCGGACCAACCCACCCACCCAAAAACCTCCCAGCCCTCCAAGAGCAGGGAAAGGCCTCTTAGGGTAAATCTGTTTTATACACCTTTATTCTCTCTACTATTCACATTAACTGACACTTTGATGTAGTTTCTGTGTGTTCTTCATTTATTTTAATCATGTTTTGGTTGAGATCATTTATTGTGCCTTCATTACGTTAAAATATAATTTAACATCTGATTGCCAAACTAGGCTTTGTTCATTGAAAAAAAAGACATGTCACAGTTGGTAAATCAGGCATTCCTCTGTTTCCACTTTGTAATAAGTGGTGTGTAAACACGCTTCAGTTATAAAATGGTCTCTCGTGGAAAAACAAGAGTGAAGGTCGAGTTCCATAAAGGCTCACGTTATAGGTCATCTTGATTGTTACTCTTTTTTTCTCCCTCTTTTCCCTCTTTTTTTTTTATTTCTGCATCTTTCCTTTATTCTTCATTCAATCTCCCACTCTCTCTTAGGCTGTAAACATTTAGCAGCATACAGTAACTAAAGAAAAGGCAGTTACTGTACTTCTCCCTCTTATTCTACTAAATTAACTTTTTACAGATTATCATCAAGAGGATTTTGTTAATTTTATTTATTTGAACAGGTTAAAAAACAATTATGTGTATACAAAGTGCTCAGGCAAAAAAAACAACTTAAAGAGACAACAGAATAACAACATATGGGACCTCCCTGTCACGTGACCCCTAGCCGAGTGTGAGCCATTTTGACGGTCAACGACTGAGTGTTGCACTGTTTATCATCTGAAAAAGTTAATTACAAGAGGAAGATAAAGGACTTTTGGTTTTAGAATCAAAAATTGAAAATCAACCCATTTTGAATTGTTTGTTTATCAAATAACCACTCGTATGTTTTTTTTTAATTTCCTTTCCTGAACGGAAAATTTAATGACCAAACGTACACTGACTTACCAGTAGTGACTCAGTAGCTCGCTGAGCTGTTCCAGAACTCTCTGCTCTACTCTTTATTCTGTTTCTAGCTAATGTTAGGTTTTTTTTCACTGCTAGGCAAGGCAAGGCAAGGCAAGGCAAATTTATTTATATAGCGCATTTCATACTCAAGGCAACTCAATGTGCTTTACATGATAAAACATTCAATTGTTTAAAATCAATAAGAACATTTAAAATCATCAGTAAAATCAATTAAAATCATCATTACATCAACAACATGACAAAAAAATCTCTCTCTCAATCATATGCAGTAGAGAAAAAAAGTGCCTTTAACTTTGATTTAAAAATGTTCACATTGGATGCTGACTTCAGCTCTGCTGGCAGTTTGTTCCACTTCTTTGCAGCATAACAACTAAAAGCAGCATCACCATGTTTACTGTGAGCTCTGGGCTCCACTATCTGATCTGTGTCCATAGATCTGAGAGACCTGCTGGGTTCATACCTGACTAACATGTCACTGATGTATTCTGGACCAAACCCATACACAGATTTATACACCAGCAGCAGAACTTTAAAGTCTATTCTGAGGCTGACTGGGAGCCAGTGTAAAGACTTTAAAACTGGAGTAATGTGCTCTGACCTCTTTGTTCTGGTTAAGACCCGAGCTGCAGCGTTCTGAACCAGCTGTAGCTGTTTGATGCTCTTTTGGGGGATTCCTGTCAGAAGACCATTACAATAGTCCAGTCTGCTGGAGATAAAAGCATGGACCAGTTTCTCCTGGTCTTTCTGAGCCATTAAACCTTTCACTCTGGAGATGTTCTTTAGGTGGTAGAAGGCTGTTTTTGTGATAGATTTGATCTGACTGCTGAATGTAAGATCTGAGTCAATCAGAACACCAAGGTTTTTGACTTGGTCTTTAGCTTTTAAAGATCGAGACTCAAGATAATTGCTGACAGCAGTCCTCTTTTCCTTGTTACCAAAGACAATCACCTCCGTCTTGTCATGGTTTAGTTGAAGGAAGTTTTCACTCATCCAGCAGTTTACTTTTTCTAAACAGTCACACAACACCTCAATGGGACCATGGTCATCTGGGTTCAGTGATAGATATAGTTGTGTGTCATCTGCGTAGCTCTGATAATCAACCTTACAGTTCTGTAAAATTTGTCCTAAAGGAAGCACTGCTACAAAAAAAAGAAAATGTAAAAAAAAGTAGTCAACTATACAACGTTAGAACTGTGACAAAATGCACAATCTTTTTATCATAAAGGGCAACAGCTAAACATTCGATTAACAATTGATTTTATGTTTAAATCAAAAAAATAAATACAAAAATTCGGAAAATTGGGAGCCTGATGTGTCCCGCTGACGACAAGCTAATGTTGAATGTTTGATACTGCACACAAACATTGCAGATTTTTATGGTAACAGTGAATTTATAACATTAAATCCCAAACTAACATAGAAATCATTCATTAGCCTTTGAGGGGACCACTTACCTGATCCAAAATGAAGACTGCAAAGCCGCTGTATTGAGTTGGAAGCCAAACACGGCCATCAGCGTTTTGCCTGTTTATTGCCGCCAACCACTTGCTTCTCTGTTTTGTTTCTTTTGGGATATGTTATAAAGATATTCCATAGGATCATGAATCTGATAGCATCCAACAGCACAACATTGCTCCAGCATAATAGTGACTACCTATAGACCGTCAAAATGGCTGCTCCAAATGGCGTGACGTCACGCGGGATGTTCGTATAGTCATACCGTATTTCAAAGAGTGCAGGATGAAGTTGGTAAAATGTACCTAGACCTGCTGCTCCATTGTTGCTTTTCCTCTTTTTCTAATTTAATCCGTCATCAGCATGTAGGAAAACAAAACAGTAGAAAATAAAATAAAGTGGATCAGAAATAAAGGCACATACGTTTACTTTTCCCTTTCTCTCTTATACATTAAGAATGTGGTTTGTAAAGGTTTGTTTGAACTTTTTTTTAGCAATCTGCAGCTTTTCCTTTCTTTACTGCAACTGTTTCATTGATGAACTGCTTTGACTGATATAGAGTCAGTGTGTCTGAGTTTGTTCCTGCAACACTATTTATTTTTCCCTTATTTAAAACAGCTCTTGGATGCCCTTTTCTAACAGATTCTGTTTTCCTTTTTGTATGATTTGAATTGCTCTGAGGTCAACCAAATCCTTACATTTTAGTGCCTTCATTTTGATAAAGAGTGGTTTTGGTGGTTCTCCATTTGCTTTTGATTACAGCTTTTATTGCTTTTTTTCTTAAGTTTGAATATTGTTTCCATGTTTAAAGATTCTCACCTTTAGAGCAAAATCTGAATTATGAATTTAATATTTTTACTTATTAATGACACATAGCAGTTACACTGTGTGAATGTAGCAGGTTAAACCACCTGGTCCACCATCATCTCATCCTCCTGCTGACTGTGAGAATTCCTTCAGCTTTCCTCTAACCTGCTGATTGGCCGGCTGTTGTTCCCTGAATCTCAGTAACGTGGGAGGTTTTCTCCCTTACTGACGACACATGGAGAACATTTAGGCTACAGACAAGCCTCAGCACTGCTCTGCATTCAGTGCTCCCAAAAAACCATTCGATGATGTGTTGGTGTTGGCCAATGTGCAAGAAAAGAAAAGAAAGTGAGTTTTTAAGAGGGAGTGAACAGACGCGACTTAGCAGTTGGCGACGACCGAGATACGGTCGACAAGCCAAGTGCGCTTGTGCTCACCAACACACGAGCACAGAACACGAGCACCAGGACGCCAGTTTACATGCAGTGATGGGGACAAATACACAGCATTGAGCTGGCATCACACTGTAGATGACACACACACTAACACATCACCAACAGCCTTGAGTGACATTTTCAAGCTTTCATTCTGTGTCCATGTTTTAAACGCCTTCTGATGAGATCATGATCATAAATTGGATTTTAAATTTGAACACAGGAGCTATAATCCTCACAGGTGGGATTATAATCTCTGCTTTTCTCGTGACATTATTTCTCTGAAATATTTTTAATTTCATTTCAGGAAGTCAAACTGACTCATCTTCACCTTCTGGCTGCTTTCACTGTGTTTTCATTCTATTTTATTCTACTGATTTTTTTTTATTTTTTACTGCAGCTCTGTGTTAATATTAATTTATGAATTTATTCAAAAATATAAGACATTTGTAACTTATATCAGACCTTTAATTGTGACCTTTACAGATTCTTCAGTTTGTCCCACAGCAAAGAAAAGACAGATCTTTCCCACAAATGATGTGTTCATTATAGCAGAGCCAGTAAATGTAAATGTCACATTTGATTTAATAAAACCGTTTTATTTGCTCTGCAAGATTAATTACTAATTGAACTAATGAAGTGTGTTCTGTAGCGCCCTCTGTTGGCTTTGATAAGAACTCAGCTGAAATTGCTTCTTGTAGTAAGGCAGTTGTATTTCTACCTTGGGGTCAGGACCCCATGTGGGGTCATCTGGAGTTTTTATGAGGTTGCCTGAAATGTATAGTAATTGATTGGAAAATTTAAAGAAATTACTGATTTTGAATAAATGTTTTCAATATATCATATGCACACAATCTTAAACAACTGTATTCTACATCTTTCACTCTGTCAACTATAGATCTAGTTATTAATAATAATAAAATGCAGTTAAAAAAAATATCTGAGTTGGCACAACTTGTCACTAATCCTGGCTACTCTGTATTTTTAATTAGGGATGTCACGATACAACTTTTTCACTTCTGATACGATACCAATATTGCAACCTTGAGTATACATACGATGTCAGCACGAATCATAATTACTTTAATTACTTATTTTGTAGTGTGGAATGTTAGGAAAGGTTTGATCAAGTGATGTTACTCAGAGAACAATAGTCAGCAACAGCAGGTATGAGAAAAAGTGGCCCATTTATTATTAACCTATTGGTTACATACATTTTAACCATCAACATAATATCTACAGTATTCTACAATTGAATAAATATAATATACATCGGAGATTTTAGATGCAGTCCGATGAAATCCGATATTTGTTTTCTGGCTGATATCGGACCGATATCAATATCGGATTGGGACACCCCTATTTATGATACAGTGTAACAAACATGATCAAAAACGAATTCTGTCTTAAGGGTCACCAGGAAATTCTTGATATCAAATTGGGATCACGAGCCAAAAAAGGTTGGGAACCAATGTAGTCAGGAAAATTCTGATCATGTTTGCATCTTTTACCTCTGACTGGGTTTTTCTTTTATTTGTCTGTATTTATTAAACGTAGTAAACTGAAGGTAAAGCTGTAAACTGGTGAGAGGATTGTTGGTGCCCATTAATCAAAGTTAGAAGTGAGTTATAAATGATTAAGTCTTTTATAAACTAATGTAAAGATGACGATGAGCTGTTGAAGAAGTTGTTGCCAACTCTGTGTTTGCTGACTCTGCTTTGGCTCATGGCTTGTCACAGACGGACTCACCACACACACTAACCTGAGTCTCCATTAACCCTGTCTCCACCTTCACTTTTCACACTTCTGCAGGAGGAACTCCCCCTACAGGACTCTGGAGCCGGTGCGCCCTCCCGTGGTGCCCAACGATTATGTCTCCAGTCCGACCAGAAACAATACGCTCCAAAGTCCAGGTCGAACTGCGACCCTCAACCACCGGCCCCGAACATACAGGTAGCCGTGTCGCAAAGTACACATGGCTGCCTGCATGGGAAACGTAGAACTTTACCCTGCTTTCTCATGGAGTCACGGGACTTTAATGGAAATCTTTTAGTTCATGTCATGTCAAACTCCAGGCCTGGGAGCCAAATACGGCCCTTTTGAGCATTCAATTCGGCCCGCAGCAGAAAGTAAATCATTGTGTAAATTACAAAGTAATTCAGTTGTAAAAATCTGAAATTTCTAAATCAAAATTGAAATTGTTTGTTTTCCCGCCTAAAATCTGTAGCCTAATAAAAATCAAACTGGTCCGTATTTGGCCCCTGAACCATAATGAGTTTGACAGTCCAGCTTTAGTTTATAGTTCACTTTAACTTTTTTTGTTTCTTTTGTTCCCCGACTAATGTTTTTCATCTCAAAGGCAAGAAAGCTGTTAAATCACTTCAACTCATCTTCTGATTTTAGTTCATATTCTTGGTGCTTCCAGCTGATCGACTAAATCATCTGTGCATGAGCAAAGGTTTGAGGCAAAACTCCAGGTCACGTGTTTGACACTGGCTAAATTTGCGTGAGATACAGTATCTTTTCATCGTAGATAGTAACATAAAGCTGTAGAAGAAGCAGTTGGTATAAAGTTTGGGTGGAAACTGGGTGGTTTAAATGAGCTTAAACATTAACGTTGGGGGTCAGATCCAAACCTTTGCTCATGGCTCCTCTTCCTGCTTCAGAATTCATAACTGCCTTCATCACACATTTCTTCATGCTTCCAAAATTCTGCTTTTAATGCTTTTTCTGTGCTTTCATTCAGCAGTAAGGTACGTTTAGTTTGCTCTTTAGGCATCATCTATTAACCCATAAGGCATTCATAGATTACTGACTTTCTTTAATTCTAACTGCATCGACGAACCAATTTTCTGACTCATTTTCAGTTTTACAGTCTCATACATTACCGTAGGGTTTGTGGCTCTCTGGATGAGAGAGGAAGAAATGTTTATATTCAGATGTAAAACACTAATTAATTGTATTTATTTCAATCATAGTAATAAAAATGTGCGGGAACTCTGTTCAGTCACATGTTCTCCATTAGCAGCTCAGTGAATAGTTTATCCATAGTGCACGTTGGTTTTTTTCATCACATGGGTGTATTATTTTAATCAGGATTACCTTTCAGTACTCATTACATGCATTTGGTTTTCAATATGATGTCTTATTTTTGTGTAGACGACTTACTAAACAAATAAATTGCCAGTTGTTGCCTCTCTGTCGTCCAGTCACAGGCCAGTACCAGATGATTTCTGACATCCATTTGTCCAATTACCACCTTAGCCTCCATCACTTTGGGATCTCGCAGCCGCTTTTGTTTTTTTTGTTGCCAGACTTTGTGTTTTTCTGCCTCTTCACTAACATTAGCTCCACTGCTGCCTCTGTGTGTTGCTAATATCCTGCTTTGTTGATTTTCCTGCTTCATCACTAATAATGAGCCGACGCCGTCCTGTGTCTCAATCACTTTGTTTCTCAAATTCTTTCTTTCAGTTTCTTCACTGAAGTTGCAGTTATTTGATTATGCATGTTGTTGAGTTTGTTTAATTATTATAATTTTTTGTATGGTTAGGTTGAAAACTCTTTCCCTGATAATAATAAATAAAAATACATAATAACTGAGGTAAACTGGCCATTAAATGTCATCTGATTTATTGTTTGATTGTTGCAACAAAAAAAAATTGCAAATAGAAACTTGGTTATTCCACTCTCAGGCAGAAATTACATCTAACAAACCTCTCCTAAACATATGTCTTATATCAGTGTTAATCAAATGTGGGTATGTGTAGCCCTAGGGGTATGCCATGGCACTACAGGGGGTAACTGAGACAGAGAGAGTGGAAAATTAACAAATGAAAGCATTAAAAATATGGGATTTAATGATGTTTATTTTTTATTACAAATGATAATCACAATAATGATGATGGAAATTTCCCTTAATTAAAACATTAACTGAAAATACAAGGAAAGAGATGATCTGAAATGATAAAAACTACAGAAATAAATCTATTCAGGAGCCACTAAACCCCATTTTATTCCACCTTTTTACAAAATGAGATTCTTTAAGATTCATTGCATCATTATGCTCTAAAGTAGTTTTTTCATAGTATTCTAGACAAAATGTTGTAGTCGGACAAAGGGGGTATTTGGATTTAGAAATAAGAGGGAGGGTGTACATCATTTTTTTTCGATAATAATTAAAGAGATTGAGACAAAGTATGCTTCACATAATTTGGATTATGTTTTTTTAATTATTATTACTAAATAGATAAACAGGTGTTATTGACTAAAAAACAAATTCAAACTGTTGCTACTGTAATATTTCTTTGTACATCTTTCAGAGGAAGGTGTTACGAGCCCCTCTAGGATGTCAAGTCAAGACTTGAGGGGCCGCAACATAAACAAGACGCCACACAGAAATCAAAGGTTTATCAAAAGTATTTAACAAAATCCTAAAAGTGTCAACAGAACAAACTAAAAGGGACTGGAGACCCTGGCCAAACTCAAAAGTAGGGAGGACACTGGGCCAACCCTATACTGGGCCATCATCCCAGCATCCACCCTCTAAACTACAAAAACATACAAAAGACTAAAACTACCAGAACACAAAAACAGGACTAGCAGAAATCTCCAGTCCAAACTACAATAACAAACTTACACAAATCCTCCAGTGGGGCGCTGAAGAAGTCTCCCCACATGTCTGCTGCTGGTCAGTTGTTGTGCCTTAGTCCTTCTGGTCCTCTCAGCCCTTTATACAGCTCCTCCTCCCTCTCCTACCTGATTGCTGATGTGAATCAGGTGTGTTAGGAGAGAGGAGGAAGGGCAGACTGAGAGGCCATGAGGCACCAGCCGTAACAAAGGCAAAACACGTAGTACATCCCTTTGCCAGGCATTCATTTTGTGTGTGTGTGTTTCAGTGGCAGCAGCGGAGGCAGCCATCCCAGCAGCAGCAGCCGCAGCAGCAGCAGGGAGAACAGTGGAAGCGGCAGCGTGGGCATTCCCATCGCAGTACCGACACCTTCCCCACCGTCTACCTTCCCAGGTGCAACAATTAGCTTTACATTCCTGTACAAACACACCACACTGTGTTGCTCTTTCTTAGTTTTCAGCTCATTTATGGAGTGATTAAAAAACAAAATGGAGTGACTTACGACACTATCCTTCACACTCACTCCCTTCTCTGCATTAACTCCTTCCTGCTTTTCTTCCCCTCACAAAGTTTCCCCAACTGCTGGACCGACTAGTTCTTCCTCCACCGCTCCTAACTCCTCCCCTTCCCCCTCGCCGACTCCTTCCTCCTTCTCCTCTTCTTCCTCGACCACAACCTTAACACAACCCAACGCTCCTCTGCCACCCAACTCGCCCTCCCAGCACTCTGACTCCTCCCCCAAACTATTCAGCTCCCAATCAAACGTCCCCATCACTGACACCTCCCCGACCTCCAACCCCTCGCTCAGCATGTCCGAGGTCCAGTTGGAGCCGACTCCTCCCGCCCCTCCATCTTCCTCCTCTTCATCATCTGCTGAAGGTGAGTTCTCACCCGCTGCTCACCAAAGCCTGCACGTGTCCTGCTGTCCCACTTTGTTTTTGTCTCTTTTCCTTCATACTGCATTTTTAAATGTGAGCGTTGAATAAGTGACAAATGGTCTGACAACAATGAATGACTAAGTATATACAGCAGGTATGTCCACATACAGATTAAACACTTCATTTCTATTCAGTAGTATTTCTAAAGTTTAGTCTTTAAAGACCGTGTAAAGCAAATTCTGAAGTTTTCTTCTAAACACATTTAATAGGTCATAAATGTATTTCCTTAAAACATGTACAAAGCCATTCAACCATTAAGAATGTAACTGTGGAGCTAGGCTTCACAAACTGTGTTTCACATTTCTGTGTTAAGGATTTAATGGGCGGGTCAGAAATTATAGCTGCGTTACGTAACGGAGCCATCATTAGCATAAACCCGACCCTGATGCTGAAGCACACTTCAGCAACTTCTGCGGCCTTCAGCGGGTGCAATTCGGCCCCTAGTCAAAAAAAAAACACATATTCCGACTCAAGGGAATAAAACGCGTCCGCTGGTGCCACATTTTCCATGAAATGAGCACTTTTATACAGCGCAATTTTGTTTTTTGTCTCTAGCGGGCGCAGTTTTGACTCTACCCAAGAGGGATGCATATATTCGGACTCAGACGGAGAAGACCTTTTGGATATTTCCTAAGTTTTTTTTGGTCTTTCCCACTGCTCTCTCCCATAGGGTTAGGGTTAATACACGAAGCGGCGCCTTCCTTCCTTCCTTTTGTTAAGTGACAGCGTCATTACTTAGATTGGTTTGATTTGTTACTTTTATGCAATTAAACAACAGCGTGTTTGTTCACGAGACAGAATTGTTTTAGTGAAAACTATCTTGCAGAATTTACTTGCTTGAAATAGAAGGGATTTTTTTTTTCTTTGGGGGGGTTGAGCAGCAGAAAAGTTCCACTCATCTTTATCTACAGCCAATGAGACAGTTTAGATGTGAGGTCTTCTGTGTGTCTTTGAATAGAGGAAAGCCTACGCTTTCTGTAATTAGTAAATATTTAATGATATGATATTAGGATTTTTCTGTTTCGGCCCAGTTAAAATCAGATTTATACGGAACAGGATTAGGGCCACTGGGAATAAAACAGATCCTGTAGTGGAAGAAGAAAAAAGTCACAATTGTAGAACACTTTTTTAAATCATATGGTTATCTTTTTTTGTTTGTTTTATTTTTGTATTCTTAATTTATTTTTTTTGTCTGAGTTTTTATTCTTAACTTTTTTTCCAGTCCTGATTTTTTCCCTTCTTACTTTTTTATGTTACTATTTTGGTGCGCCTGCAAGCTCCTCCCATACACTCCACTGGTGGAGGCAGGCAGCGGTTTTCTACGCTACTGGAGGAAGATATGATTAAAACTGGAAAAAAAACACGAACAAAATAGTTCTATAATTGTGATTTTTTTTTCTTCTTCTTCTTACACTATTGGATCTATTTTTTTTTTTTTAGTGGCTGTTTTTTGTTTCCCAGTGGCCCTAACCCTTTTCCGTAGATTTAGCCCCTGATCTAAGATGAGTTTAATGCGTAAATCAGCTGATTAATAAAACTCTGACTCTCTGCCGAGTCAGGTCCCATTGTCCATCAGTTCTTCAGCATGAACCGGCCCCAGCCCCGACAGCAGAACCCCCAGGTAGGGGGGTCGCTGCCATACCGCCGTCCCCCGTCAGTGACTGGGCAGCCGATTGTAACACAGAACCAGGTCAACGGTGAGCCTTACTACAACCAGAGCCCAGGTACCCAGTGAGCCACATTATGACCATGCAGACGCTTTGGTTTGGTCTCAGTTTCCTCGTTCACTTAGAGTTACGTGTGTTTTCACAGCCTCACCCCCACCTCCATCGCTCCTCCAGTTCACCCCTCAGCTCCCTCTGATGGGATTTGTAGCTCGCGTTCAAGGATCCAGTAAGTCATGAAATGTTTCATTCCATCATTTGTAAATCTGAGTCTTTGTTTGAAATCATCTTCATCTGTCTGTTGAAAAATGATCATTTTTGCCATTTGAAAGAATTCATGCTTTGTTTATGAACAACGCTCCTCATTCTCCAGTTTCAGAAACTTCTCCTCCGCCTCAGCCACCTGTGGAGAGCCAATCAGAGCAGGAGGATCCTCTGCCCACTCCCCAGCCTTTGGAGGACGGACATGAAGAAGAGGACTCGGCAGTGGTGGAGTACAATGATCCGTATGCTGAGGAGGACCCGCCATGGGCTCCCAGGAACTACCTGGAGAAAGGTGCACCACATACATTCTTCTCCTAATGTAGAGTATAGGTGCTAGTAATAGGGCTCTACATTACCATGAATACGACTATATGTTATGGTTCATGATTTGCACGATTCGATATATCCCAACACAAAACAATATGATATATATTGCGATATCAATGATTACAAATTTCACCTCTACAAGTACAAAATGGTATGAAATACAATTTATTCAATTTTTTAAACTTGCGACAACAAGGAAATGGTAACTAACTGTAATTCAAGTACGAATATCAAAAACAAGTGGTATGTTTATCAAAACTGTCAAATTAAATTTTTCAAAAAAGTTTAACTTTTGCTTCTACAACAGATTCTGATGTTGTTAAATTCTTGAATTCTTAAAAAAAAAAAAAAAAAGTAACCACATACATCTATATAAGTGCCCAGTATGTTTTATGAAAATAAAGTGCAATAAACTTCCAAGCTAAAATGCATTGAGGAGTCATGTAGTTTAACAACGTCTTATGTGATCTTACGTGCTATGCGTCTGTTAGCACAATTAAATAGTTTTATCGCTGAAAAACATGAATAAGAAAATAGATTTGGACATTTTTTGGGTGAATATGATAATCGCTTGGTGAAATATCGCATTATATTGCCGAATCAATTTTTCTCACAGCCTTAGCTAGTAGCTACAGATTTAGGTAATTTATTGCTGTATTTCTACACCTTTTGTTGCGTCTTCTAAGAGTTGTGTCACAATATGTTGAAAACTGTTGATCAGTTTGTTGATTTACCTGGTGGACTGAAATCCTCCTCTGGTTGCCACTGATTGCCTTGTGTGCGTTGCCCTCCAGTGGTTGCCGTCTACGACTACTCCGCAGACAAAGAGGACGAGCTGTCATTTCAGGAAGGCGCCATCATCTACGTCATCAAGAAGAATGAGGACGGCTGGTTTGAGGGAGTGATGAACGCCACCACCGGCCTCTTCCCGGGAAACTACGTGGAGTCCATCATGCACTACGCAGACTGAGGAGAGCCTCTGATGTGCAGCTCAGTGTGAACGACCTGAAGTCTCTCAGAGATTCAACAGTTCACGAAGAGACACATCGATTTAGTTTTAATAGTGTTTAAGGAGAGAGTTCTTTACCCATAATGCCTTGCATGTTGGGGCACTTTATGGACAGTTTCTTCAGTCAGAGTTAATGCAGGGGCCTCGAGGAGTGAAAATTAAAACATTCTTTGTTGTTTTTGGAGATGAAAGTTGCTCAAATAAAGCTTGAGTGTCAACGTCAGAGTTTTAAAGCAGAAGTGAAAGGAAATGTCGACTTTACAGCACTGTTGTGGTGAAAACCTTCACTGAACAGGAAGAGAATGGTGTGCACAGGGAGTGTGAGCAGATTTTTCAGTCATAATTGTGTACAGTATGTCTCTCCAAGAAGCAATGTGAACTTTTTATACAATCTCAATATTTTACTCTAATCTGACTGAAATGCAGGAATAAGCACCATCTTGACCTTTTTCTTCACCAGTCAGAATCTGTGCTGAATGGGTCCAGTTAGTTCAGTTGTGACGACACATTTAAAGAGAAGCAAACAACTTGACAGGTGTTGATTTGAAGTGATTTTTAATGATATTTTTGAGACATGTTTTCAAAGTAAATAAGTAAGTACGCTGATGTAAAATGACACATTTATCCATCTGGACTCTGAGCCTTTTTCTCATTGTGATTTTTGCCGTGAAGTGGACCTGAACAAACTACCAGCTGGAGACTCTGGGCCTGCTGCCAGTTTAAATGTTTACAGTGTGTTTACCTGCATGCCTGATATGTTACATTTGATTTTATATTCTTTGTTGTATTTTTATATATATATATATACGTTCATCTATACTAACGTTCTTCTCTTTGTTGGAGCAGCTGGAGGTGTTGATGTTTGTGCAGTTTTTAGTCTTAATAGTTTTTCAGCTAAAAACTGGTGCGTGATTGGATGTCTCCCAAAAGAAGAGTGTGCGTGTGTGTACATGTGTGTGTTGTGTGAGCGTATGTGTGTGTTGTGTGAGCGTACGTGTGTGTGTTGAATATGTTTCACCAGAAATTCCCTCGTCGCTCATGGACCTGAACACACTACAGTGTGTCTTTGTTGTGGAGTTTATTCAAGAGGAATTTGGTCACAAAAATCAGAGAATGTCAAAGTGTGACGTCAACATTTCTATTAAAGAAATGTTTAAACCTTAATTAGTTTTTTGGAAGAAAGACTGACTTCAGCACCAAATACATTAGGAATTGATCATTTCATAGAATAGTTATTTCATTATTCGAACACTTTAATGTCAGATGAAATTATTTGTTTTCAAGAAATGTTGCTGCGGGCAAACACATTTTATCATACAGTTTCCATGTAAAATCTCCAGAAGATAATAATTTAAAAATGTAGAATAGCCTGACCGGTTGGCCGTCAGATATTTAGGCACGCTCTGATTTTTGTTCTGCCGTCAATATCCCTTTAAAACAGAATGTGCAAAATATGGATTCTCTAATGCAGATTTTTTCCAGAAACCTACAGCCTGTCCTTACATTTCTGATTAAGTTAATTTTGAAATTAAATTCACTGAAATATGATTGAATGAACCTTTCAAAATGACTGAGAAGTAGTTGACAGTTTTTATGCATTCCGTATTGTATCCTTCCGTCAGCCAGCAGGTGTTTCTGATTGAAATTGTCTACAGAGGTTATGTTTCACAAGCAGTAAGTGTGTTGTTCTTTTGTGAGAATGAAAAATGAGATTACAAAGTAAATGTTTTACCAGCCTGTCTGTGTCTATGTGGTTTACTCATTGAGTGTTAAAAAGGTTTGGGAGGAGTACAAACAGGTTTTATTCAGAACAGTTGAAGTAGCTACACATTAGAAATCAAATATTTTAATATTTATATTGTGTATTAAAGCAAACCTGACTCACTTACCATTTGTTATGTATTATTGTTCTAATGCTTTTTGATACAAATAGCAAAAACACTAAACATTTTCCATCACCTCAGTGCAGTGTTAATAAGGCATGTAATCAATGTTGATATGATTTGATAAAGTTCAAAATTAGTCAAAACAGGAAGTAAATGTATTTTTCTTTAAATGTGGAGTTACATGTTTCCAGTTCCTTTTTTTAAGTCTTATTGAACTATTAATATCACGATCAGAACTTGCATTGAGAATTATAACTAATGGTTTATTCAGCACTTTTTATTTTAAAGTGCCAGAAGAACAAAGATCGAAAATGTGTACTCTGTAAGCAACACAATTGTGTAAAAAATCAATCTACACCTACAAAGAGCATTTTCCAAAATATGTTATTTAAAAAATGAACACAAAGGTACGCTTCCAAAAAAAAAAACATTTTATTTTGAAAGTGCGGAACACCGGAAATGATGCTACAAAGACGCATTTGTAATAACGGGGGAAAATTATTCTTATTTAACTCACTTTGTATCGAATAAATTGCATTTTAAATTTATCTTTTTATTTACATTTCAACAAAACTTTCAATTTTTGATATACCGTATTGAAAGTAAGCAGGAGAAGTTGGACTTAAAAAGCTACATTACCCATAGTGCACCTTACCGGAAGCGTCGACTAAATTTAAACTGTCCGACATTAGCATGTAGCTCCGTCCTGAGGAAGGTTTTTACCAAGCTTAAATATCTTACTTGTATTTTATTCAGTTTTCTGTTGTTAGTGAGTCGGTCTATGTGACTTTCTGTGCAGGTGGAGACTTTAGTTTTGTCATGACTTTGCTGGTTATTGTGGGTTAGCATTGCTATGCTAATAGCAGCAAAAAGGTGATGCCTTTAAGTTTGTAGTTTCTAAGTTGTAGCTCAGAATGAATTAGGTCTTCGGTGTAGAGTCGTGAGTGTTATTTTATTAAGAGGTAAACTGGAGGAGGCCACCATGACTGTCCCTGCTAAGGAGCTTTCCAACCTGCTGAGCATCATCTCAGAGGAAGCCTGCTCCAACACCTTCGAGAGTCTGTCCGCTCACTTCCATCACTACTTCGGTAAGGCGGACCACTTCAGGGCGGGCTCGGTGCTGGTCATGCTGCTGCAGCAGCCGGACCTGTTGCCCAGCTCCCCGCAGAGGCTAACTGCTCTCTACCTGCTCTGGGAAATGTACCGAACCGAGCCGCTGGCCGCCAACCCGTTCGCTGCCGTGTTTGCCCATTTGCTGAACCCTTCACCCGCTGGAGAGGAACCGGAGAGAGTTCTGTCCGGTAGGTCTCCGCCTTTCACCTCAGAGCTGTGGCTGTTTAACAGAAAAGTACTGATGTATTTATTTTTTATATTTATTTATTTTTGCCTGCACTTTTTAAAATTATTTTAACCTAACGAAATTTTTATACCCTTCCTTAAGGAAGTTTTAGGGTAAACAAATTTAAAAAAAAATACGCATATTTGTCAGAAAAATATTGTAGGCCATAACTATAGATATGGAGTCGATTCATTCGCAACGCCCTCATTGGCCAGTTTAGGTGATGTGATTGGTGTACCACGTGACTTAAAGTTCCGTCAGTTTTATTTTAGCTCATATTTATTTTTAGCTACCCCGCTAACCCTTTTATTTTAGCCCTAACCCAGGAAATACCCTTAGATGTTGATTTTTTTCATATATGTATTTTTAAAGGTGGAATTTGCCTTGTTAATTATGTTAAACTGAAAAAAAATATATATGACAAAAGCGGGATTCAAACTCATGGCAGCTTAAGGAAGAAGTCTTGAGTCAGGCACCTTAGACCACTCGGCTATCCTGACACGGTGATAACACACAGGCACATTACGTTTATGTAGAAAAGGTCCGGAAAACTTACCCATAGTCCTGGGAGCTATTGATACCCTTCTGTATCAATGGCCATTTCTAATATGGAACTACATGAGTAAATAACTGCAGACATGTGAAGGAAATAAATATATATATATATATATATATGTATAAATAAAAGGTACAACTGATACATTTTAGGCAGTTGCTAATGGTCCGGATCCGCACTTCAGACAATCCTGACTATTGTTCCGGCACTTCCTGTGAGCATGCGTCCGCATGCGCACTAAGCCGACTGCCGTTAGTTATGTCACTGCCGGACCTGTGTCCTTATAGCTATAGTTTTGTCAGTTTTATTTTAACCCTAACCATATCCCCAACCCAGGAAATACCCTAAAATATTTTTTTTTTTTTTTTTTGTATATGTATTTTTAAAGGTGGAATTTGCCATGTTGAATATGTTAAAATGAAAAATAAAAATGTCAGAAGTGGGATTCGAACTAACATTGACGGAAGGAAACGTCCTAAGGTCTAGCACCTTAGACCACTTGGCTATCCTAACATGGCCCAGGAAGTGTCGGAACAATAGTCAGATTTGTCTGTGGTCCGGAACTATAGACACTTTATACATTTTATGGTAAATATCAGCCGATAATATCACCCAACTGTAATTATTTGCGTGTAAATCAGGGTTTTCCAATCTTGGGGTCAGGAACCCATGTGGGGTCACCTCGAGTTTAAATGGGGTCGCCTGAAATTTCTGAAAATTTTACATCTTTTTTTTTTTTTTTTTTTTTAAGTTATTGTTGTTTTTTTCAATTAAAGCAACAAACAATATTGTACAATTGTATTCTAAACTCAAATATTCATATAGTTCAACTAAAATGCAGTAAATATATATATCTGAGCTAACATACAGTAACTGTAATAGTGTAACAAACATGATCAAAAACTAATTCCAGTAAAAGAAAAATGTTGTTGGGCCTTGCCAGAAATTCTTGATATCAAAATGGGGTCATGAGCCAAAAAAGGTTGGGAACCACTGGTGTAAATATTAGCTCAGTTTTTGTGCTTTAGTGGAACTGGTTTGCTTAGCACAGCAATAATGTCCTCCTGGGTTTCATTTTTTGATGGAAACCTTTTTGCATGTCTCCCCTGCTCACAAGGCTTTTTTCTTCAATTAAATTAAGAACTGAATCTATTTGATTTGCGTCAATCTTTGGTGGTATGAAGATCATACCATTAGAACAGATGAAGTTTCTATAAATGAACTAATTCCCCTCTTTAACCCTTTGTTTGCAGGCTTCCTGGCTCCAATCACCCAACCAGAGAAGTTCTTCCTCTCTCAGCTGATGTTGGCTCCGCCCAAAGATCTTTTCAAAAAGACGCCCCGACAGATTTCCTGCATGGATGTCAGCAACATGCCTCAGTCCATAGATATCAGCGGGCTGCAGTTAGCATTAGCAGGTTAGCCTCACGCAGAGCAGGTCCGCTTGAATATGGTTAACTCAGCATCTTTTGTGTTAATATAGTGAAATGTATTTTTATTTTCTGTGCAGAGCGTCAGTCGGAGCTGCCCACGCAGAGTAAGGCCAGCTTCCCCAGCATCCTCAACGACCCTGATCCAGACTCCTCCAACTCAGGGTTCGACAGCTCAGTGGCCAATCAGATCACAGAGTCTTTGGTCACAGGGCCCCGCCCCCCTTTAGAGAGTAAGAGTTATAATTTGATCTATAGCAGACGATGAGGGTTAGTGTTGAATCTAGTTTAGGTAACTGTATTGAGTCTATAACCTATAACCAGTGGTCATTTTGTCGACTAAAATTTCTTGTCATAGTTTTTGTCAACTGTTATGCATTGATCCCAATCAAATCTGTCTGTGTGTGTATTTATAAACATTACATATCGGGTTGATCAATGATAATCAAATCTTTAAAAGAAAATGTAAAAACTCTTATCCTGCATATTTAGTTGACTAAAACCCTAGACTAGAACTGAACAAAATCCTGATAACTAAATTTTGACTAAAGCTAAGTTGCGTTTTAGTCAAAAGACTGACTAAAACTAAATAATTATGTATTTATTTGGTGTCCAAATAACGACACATTTGATCCACAGGTCATTTCCGTCCAGAGTTCATCCGGCCGGCGCCGCCTCTGCACGTGTGCGAGGACGAGCTGGCGTGGCTGAACCCAACAGAGCCCGACCACAGCATCCAATGGGATCGCTCCATGTGTGTGAAGAACAGCACTGGGTTGGAAATCAAACGCATCATGTCCAAGGCCTTCAAGAGCCCCCTGTCAGCACAGCAGCAGTCACAGGTAAAACACTAAATAATAATACCAGCAGGCCCTGATGGAAGAACTAGAGCTATTAAATGCATTACATTTAATTGGTTAAAACCAAATCCCCCAACATGCAATATGTGGACTGAGAAACTTAGAGAAATATACCACATGGAGAAAATCACATATTGTTTAAGAATGGGGCTATGCGATGGCACTACAGGGGTAGTTGAGAGACTAGAAAATTAACAAATTAAGTTTCACTCTAGGTGTGAGATTACTGGAAAGGATAAAAACTATAAAAATAAATCTATTCAGGAGCCACTAAATCAATATTTTTCAACCTTGGGGTTGGGAGCCCATCTGGGGTCACCTGGCGTTTAAATGTGGTCGCCTGAAATTTCAGAAAAATTACAAAATGGATTTTTGAATATTTTTAAATTATAATTTTTTATTTTTTTTTAAACAACACACAATCTTAAACAACTATTTTTATACTTTCACTTTGTGAATATAGTGCAACTAAAATGCAGTAAAAAAATAAATAAAATAAATATCTGAGCTCCAATATGATCGAAAACTAATTCTAGAAAAAAGTGTCTTTGGTGTCACCAGAAATTCTTGATATCAAAATAGGGTCATGATCCAAAAAAGGTTTGGAACCACTGCACTAAATACTGTTTTTCCTCTTATTTACAAAATGAGATATCTTTAAAATGTGTGTTATCACCAGTGTTGGGTGATAACATACTTTACTGTGCTAAGGCTGAAAAAATACTGTTTTAATTTTGGGGCAGCTGTTTTGTGCTTTATATGCAAATCATTTATGGTTGTTTTATAGCAGTTGATCAACAGTGGATTATTATATTATTACAGCACTGATATGAAGCTGTATGGACACAAATGACCCAAAATAAATAATACAATTCTTTAATTCTAAGTAACTTAAAAGTTACTTTTTCCAGTAACGCATTACTTTTTGATGTAAGTAATCAAAATAGTAACTGAGTTACTTTGTGGATGAAGTAACTAGTTACTTTTTTTCAGTAATTAGCACAACACTGGTTTTCACTCATTCATTCCATCATTACGCTCTATTGTTGTTTTTAAATAGTTTTCTAAGCAAAACGTTGTAGTCAGACAAATGAGGTATTTGGATTCAGAAATAAAAAGAAACTTACTTGAGCCAAAACAGTTTGAGAACCACTTAAAGCAGTGGTCCAAGCAGACTCCAGAAAGAAACATGTTTTACTAGATGGAAATCTGCTGAGGCCACCCACTTATTATTCACTCCAAACCAATCTTGTCAATCTCACATATCTGGTTCTTGTTTGTTTTTTGTTTATTTGTTTCCTTTTTCTTCTTTTTCTTTCTTTGATTTTTCGTCACCTGGTTGCCTTTATGAATAACATCGTTTTGTTAAAGTAATGTATTTGTGGCTGAAATGAGTTCAGATCTGCTAATGTTAGTGTGATTGTTACTATCGGTCAATCACAACACAATATGGATACAGCTGTAAGAATTATAGAAAATGTAATAAGTTAGAAAATTGTTTGAAAATGTATCAGTTGTCTTTATAAAAATAAAAAACAAGCCTTTTTTTTAAAAAAAAAACAACAATCGCTGGATAGTGTTTATAGAAAAGCAGTGAGGTAACTAGAAAGGAAAAAAAAAAGTGTAAAATAAAATCTAACACTTAAAAGATTATTTAGATCAAAGTAAACACGATAAATCTAAAAATGAGATTGTGTTCATATTTAGGATCAGGTGACTGTTCCTGCTGCTTCCACTGTTTAACTTTGGTGTCATTACGTGACTTTTCCATAGAGGGCAAGAACAATTCTGACCAGAGCAGTTCGTGAAGACTTTTACTCAGTGTTTATCAAACGTAGTGAATGAAACATCTCCGTATTGTGTCTCTGCAGCTTCTCGCCGAGCTGGAAAAAGACCCTAAGCTGGTTTATCACATCGGACTGACTCCAGCAAAGCTCCCTGATCTGGTGGAGAATAACCCACTGGTGGCCATTGAGATGCTGCTGAAACTGATGCAGAGCAGCCAGATCACTGAGTATTTCTCTGTGCTGGTCAATATGGACATGTCCCTGCACTCCATGGAGGTGGTCAACAGGTGGGTGGGGGACGAAGTCAGCCCCAAACATTAGCAGCAAAGTGCGGCAGATGAACCAACCAGGGTTGGGCTCAGTTTTAATTGTAATTGCGTAAGTGACAATTAATTACTATTATGGTGTAATTATAACTGTAATTTTAATTTTTTAAAAAGATTACTGTTGTAACCATAAATTAAGTAATTAAGTTCAGGTAATTGACTTTGTAATTGTAATTTACAATTTCATAAAATGCAAGTTATAGTTCTGTGACTTACAAATACATAGTTAATATGAAACACATGTTGATAATAATTAAGTTTTACAACTACCTGTCAGTTCTGTTGAAGATCATTTTCCCATTTAAAACAATAAATATATCTCGTGGTATAGTGACACACCAAAAACATTATTACCAATATTTGAATGAATAAGGAATCCTAACAAGGTAACCAAGAGATGAAAAATAAATCATATTTGTTAGTGTATTTTACAGCTGAATTAAGACATGGGTCAAAACTGACCCATTATCATTAGAGATGCTAACAGAAGAGGAAGGTTATGTTTTATGGGCTTATTTAATAAAGGCTCAGTAAGTGTGATTATTTGTAAGTAATTGAAAACATAATTGTAACTTACAATAATTGTAATTAGGGCCTGAGCACCAACAGTACCTAGGACCCTATTGTAATAAAAGTTGTTTTTTTATCATTATTATTATTATTACAAAAAGTGATCGCATTTTTGAGGACCTAAAGATGTTCACATTTGCATGAAAATTTGAACGCATATTAGGACGAGAAATTACATATTTTGGGGGAATTGCACATGTGAATGGCAAAATTACTCAATAGCACCCCTTGAAAATTGGCATTTGGTGGAGTTAATACAATTAGATCTATGACATCATCACTGTGGAGGTAGGACTGATGAGCCTTTGCCGGTGTCATGTACTGAGATTATAACCCTAACATAATCCAATAAACAAATAAAACACGTGTTCGTTCCCTTTGAAAACAAAAATAAACAAAACTGAATTATTATTTTTTTTTTTTTTTTAGCAAAAATTCATTTTCCTGTAGTTGGCATGTGCATACATGCACATATACAATCTCAGTACGACGCTCACTCAGTACATGACACTTGGAATGTCTGCAAACTACATGGTGTCTGATTAATGAATTTAACGGCCATTTATAAATATACGTCTTGCATCCAGCACTGCACTGTTAAAGTGCTTCACACATTCATATTTTTGTTTTAAACGTACATGGTTATTTGGTTTGTTATAAAACTATCTTGACAATAAAGTTGAATCTTTATAGATTTAAATATTCTTCTTAGCAGCCTGTTCACTTGGAAGTTATTAGGAGTTTGTAGAGCTAAGTAGATGCTAATTAATCATAGAAGCTTTCATTTGTATGTCAAAAAAATGCGTTATGGTTTAACCCAACCGTCATTCATTGTCATAGCGCCACCTATTGGTAAAAGGAAATCATAGGCAATGTATTTGCACAGAATGTTACAGGAAAGTTTGATATAATCCTTGAAAATGTGGTTTTGAGGGCTGTAGTCGTAATTGAGTTGGAATTGAACATGGATAATTGAAGCCATAATTGTAATTCAAAAATGTAATTGACCTTAACCCTGCAACCAACTAATGAATGTGAGTACCAACATGTGTCTCACCCTCTTTTACCTCAGGTTGACCACAGCAGTGGATTTACCTCCAGAGTTCATCCATCTGTACATCTCCAACTGCATCTCCACCTGTGAGCAAATTAAAGACAAATACATGCAGGTAGAGTTCCCTTTGATTCAAAGAAAAGGTCAAAGCCTGTAAACGTGTCAGTGTTGTCATGTTTTAACGGTGTATCATGGTCTGCATTATTCCACCTCAGACTCAGAATACCGTCTTTGCTTTTTTTTCCAGAACCGCCTGGTCCGCCTCGTCTGTGTCTTCCTCCAGTCTCTGATCAGAAACAAAATCATCAACGTTCAGGACCTTTTCATCGAAGTCCAGGCTTTCTGTATCGAGTTCAGCCGCATCCGTGAGGCTGCTGGACTGTTCCGCCTCCTAAAGACTCTGGACACAGGAGAAAACCCCACAGAAGCCAAAGCTGCTAAATAAGGACCTGAGGGGGAGGGGCTGTTCAGCCAGGACAGTCCCAGAGAAACACATTGTTCACCAGTCATTGTTATGATACATGACAGGAGCAAAAAATAAGTGCTGCTCGGGCATATGGGACTATAGATTTTATAGATGTGAATCTTTCCTGCTCACATCAGATCAACTTTTCACCTGGAACTATTTACTGTGGATTTTCCTGAACTTTACAAAAGCTCCACATTTCTCTGTCTCTTGGAAACAAGCCTTTGTTAAAAAGTAAATAAATAAACGGATATGAGGGGTATTTCATCAAAGTTTTGTTGATAGAGCCACGCCTACAGTTTAAACATGGTTTGAGCATCTGATCAGCAACCCTAAAACCTGACTCCCTCTCATTCCATTCAAAACCGCCACAACAATAAGACCCACAAGATCGATCACAGATTTAATGATTAGAGACTTGAGGGGGCGACTGCTCTGCTCAGACCAACAGGATGTGATGTCATCTGTTACTGAGCAGTGAGAATACAAGTTGGACATGATTAGGAAGTTTTTGTGGTTTGAACATTTTAAAAGTAGTAAAGGGTTAAATACAGGTAAGTCTCAAAAAATGAGAATGTCATGAAAAAGTGTAATGTTTTGGTCACTCATTTCAGAAAGTCAAACCCATATATGATATAGGCTCATGGCACAGGGTGAAATAGTTCACTCCTTTATTTATTGAAATGTTGATTATGGCTTACAGATAACGAAAACCCATAATTTTGTGTCGGAAAATTAGAATATTACATAAGATCAATAAATAAAGGATATTTCAAACAAAAATGTATGACTTGTGAAAAGTATGTTCATTTTTATGCACTCATTACTTAGTTTCTGAAGTCCACAGTCAACACAGCATCTACCAGGACATTTTTATATATATATTTATAGATACTAAGTTCATTTTCCAGCAGGACTTGGTACCTGCCCACACTGTCGAAGGTACCAAAAGCTGGTTCAATGACCATGGTGTTACTGTGCTTGATTAGTCACCAAACTGGTCTGACCTGAACCCAATAGAGAATCTATGGTGAGAGACACTAGACCCAACAATGCAGATGACCTGAAGGCTGATATCAAAGCAACCTGGGCTTCCATTACACCTGAGCAGTGTCGCAGGTTGATCACCTCCATGCCACGCCACATTGATGCAGACATTCATGCAAAAGGCACAACCAAGTAATGAGTGCATAGAAATGAACCTACTTTTCAGAAGTCTTACATTCTTGTCTAAAATATCCATTTATTGATCATATGTAATATTCTAATTTTTTGAGACACTGAATTTTGGGTTTTCATTATCTGTAAGCCATAATCAAAATTTCAAGAAATAAAGGCTTGAAATATTTCACTTTGTGTGTCATAAGCCTGTATCATTTATGGGTTTAACGTTTTGAAATGAGATGTTAAACTTTTTCATGATATTCTAATTTTTTTTAGATGTACCTCTATGTTGTTATTTAGTTCATTTATTATAGAAAACAACTGAAGTATGTGATCACACACTGATCATGTGAGTTTGATGAGTTTTTCTTAACACCTGTCAGCTTTTAATAAGAGACAATGCTGTAACTCACAATCAAATAATATGTAATTCGTGAGTGTTTGTTGAACTCAGCACTAAACATTAAATTCAAATTAAGATTACCGGAGTACACGTACGTAGTGTTTTAGGGTTAGGATTAGGTTTTAACCCTATATCGCTACAATTTGTTAGGGTTAGGTTTACGGTTAGGTTTAGTCTTAGTCACGTGACCGAAACTGGCCAATGAGGCGTACGAATAGAATGTAGGTATATTGGTACTGCAACCGTACGGATAGCCACTGCCTATTAATATCGTGCCCTGTTACTGTCCCTGAAGCCCCTCCTTCTCTGTATATTCAGAGCTTTGTCATTATTAATCTCTAATTAATGAATGGACATTTATGTCCATTAATTACATGTACTTTGGTAACCGTACCAATAGCACCAGGGGTTGTCCGTACGGCAACTGTACAAATAGACACTTTCTTTAAAATACGTATTAAAGCGGTATTAATATAAAAAAAAAAACATAACAGAAGTCTTATTGACTCCTTTTTCCTTTTGTAGATCTTTGTTGAGTGTTTTAAAGCATCACTAAATGACTTATTTAATAATGATGACGTGGTTTCATGAGAGTGCGTCTGCAGCTTAAGCCAAGTCTGCTGCTTAAACCTGGTCGAGAGCACAAACCTCTAAGTATAGAAATCAATATGTTCAAATCTATGGGTTTTATGAGCTTTCGTGTTGTGTTGCCGCGTTTGTCATTCTGTGTTGTGTTGTTCGCTCTCAGGGCGTTTTGTGTTGTGAGCTTTTACGGCCACCGTAGCGCAATCTGGCAAAAAGAAAAAAAAAAGTAAACAAAACACAAAACTAAGAGGAAGTCTTCCAAATGATTTATGTAGAAAAAGGTTGGACCAGTCACAAAGAAGTGACGTCATCAATGTACAATATAATATATCATATTCTCCACCAACAAACATCTGATGACAGACAGAGAGCACAGTATCTACATTCAGCTCATAAATCCTCTACAGGGAATACATTATTTAGCACTATACAATAATATCTCATATATTCACACAGAGAAACATTTTTACACATTTTGTTTGAGGACCACCTCACAGAAGTCCAATTCAAAGCTGGTGGAGCTGCTGGTGGAGCTGGTTTCCAGCGGCTGACGGGTTCACCTGTAGCTGAGCACGTGTGGGTCAAAATAAATTAAGCTGAAAGCATCCAGTGTAGTTAAACGTAACTTTCTGTCTATGTTTTTAATCAGATGTATTAGCTGAGGTCAGTCCTGCTGCCTCATTTATACTGTACGTCTATTGCATAATAACCACACAAATGCAGGAAATCTATAGAGCTTATGCTGCGTCACCATACAATGGCTTTTAACACTTAGAGCTATAACTCGTACTGAGAGATATTTCAAAAACTATTAAAATATACATAATTATATGCAATGGTCACAAGTAGTGCTTAATGGCATCACAGCACAGACAGCTATACGTATAGGAGGGCAGTGATGGAGGAGGAGGAGGAGGTGCAGAGGAGTTCAAGACTTGACATCAGAGAAGCCTGTGTAGGTTTCACTGCAACTGGATGATGTGCTCAGGTTTCCAGAACCGCTGCCTTCTATTGAACACACACACACGCACACACACACAGGGTTAATAACAGATCAGGGTATTTTAACGGGAAGTTATTATAACGTATGTGGGCTACAATGTAAATCCCTGGTCAGATTAACTAAGGTTCCATCAATATGTAGACTTCATAGGTAGAGGTGCCCACATACTGGACCATGCAAACTCCAACATCAAAGCAACATCTGGAACAGCAGATGTCCTTACAGACATTTTCAACACCTCCTTGTCCTTTGACACAAGGCTTGAGTAATGATCCTGGTTCCCCACCAAAAAAACAGCTGCCTCCTCCAGGGTTGAGGTCAATTATAATTGTAAATGGTTCATTGGTAATTCATTAAGTTAATTCATGACATAATTGTAATTGAAATCTTTAGTATGAGTGTGGTTTGCAGTTTGGTGACCTTTATGTAATAACAACTGACTAAAAATCTAGTTAAGTTTATCTGTGAACATAAAGGAGTTAAAGACTGATAGTACAAAATTAAATAAAATGTTAATAAGATAATACTATTGTTCCATTTCGATTGTTTAATGGGTTTACTAAAATTGGCTAAAATTTACTAAGATAATCTGATATTTGGAGGGGTCTTTTACTTTTTCACTTTTTAAAAATCTTAGAGCATGGATGAGTCTGAACATGGTCGGGGGTGCCATCATTATTAAGACGGTTTACAACATGCTTTGTTATCTTTGTTTTTTTTAGACTAGTTTTTTGTCTCGAAAGAGGGGAATGAGGTGTATTGACTGCTTCATATGGTATTCATTTAATGCAATATACAATTTACCTAGATTTGAGTGTTGACCTTTGCATGCTTGAACATGTTTTCACAATTAAACCCAGCCAGCACTGTTGCTAGAGTGACATATTGAAACCAAGGAAGTTCCTTGGTCCCAGACTAGCTGCAGCTCTATGTCATAAAAGTGTCCGATTCTGGCTCCTTTAGGCCCTCAGTAAACATTTGTTATTACCTCTCTTTGTGCCAAAGCTAAAGCCTTATTTAGACACCATGTTGGTTTCAGGTTTCTCGTCAGAACATATATGTGTTCTCTTTCCTGTTTTTCCTTAGAGTAG
Organism: Gouania willdenowi; assembly: GCF_900634775.1. Classification (NCBI taxonomy): domain Eukaryota; kingdom Metazoa; phylum Chordata; class Actinopteri; order Blenniiformes; family Gobiesocidae; genus Gouania; species Gouania willdenowi. The sequence goes on from NC_041064.1 coordinate 21,785,711, forward strand.
CGTTTGGCTTTGCTCCTCTCAGACCTACCATAGAGGGTCTAATTCAGACACTCATCTTCACTTTGTATTAATAAATTGTTATGTTTATATCAAGAAGGTGTCCGCGGAGAATTCTTCACATCATCACATCAACATTTAGAAAAAGAGAAACCCACCACAATTAAGGCATGAAAAATGGGAAAAAAGTGGAAAATGAGGGAAAAAAATGAGAAACATCTCAAATCACAGGTAAGGCATAAAAATGAAATGCTTTTTGAATTTTTTTTTCTGAGATAGGGCTATAGCAAGACCCTAAAAACTAGTCTAAATACGATGTGCACACGTACTGGGATAAAAATGCACTAAGGCATGAAAAATGAAAAAAGTTGAGAATGAGAAACACCCCAAATCAGAAGTAAGGATAAAAACAGAAAATTAATTAGATAAGGTTCTCACAAGACCCTAAAAACTACTCTAAATATGATGTGCATATTTATACTGGGATGAAAATGAAGTAAGGCATGAAAAATGAGAAAAAATGGCAAACACCCAAATCAGAGGGAAGGCTATAGCAAGGCATAAAAATTGAAAAATGTTAATAAAAAGAATTTTCTTGAGATAAGGCTATAACAAAACCCTAAAAACTAGTCTAAATATGATGCACACACTTTAACTCGGATAAAAATGCAGTAAAGCATGAAAAATGAGAAAAAGTTGAAAATGATAAATATTCCAAATCCAAGGTAATGCTATAGTAAGGCATAAACATGACATGCTTAGAAATGCTTTACATTTGAGGTTTCTTGGAGTTGGTGGGGATTGAACTCAGGTCTGCAGTCATGCAAAGCATGCACTCTACCACTGAGCTACACCATCACTTTAATTATTTGAATATTAGACAAACATTGGAAAATGAAAAATTAGAAAAAAGACCCCTAATAAGAGGTAATGCTATAGTAAGGCATCCAAATTGATTTTTTTTTCTTCATGAGATAAGGCTATCACAAGACCCTAAAAACTAGTCTGATTTGCATACTTATATTGGGATGAAAATGCAGTAAAGCATGAAAATTGAGAAACATCCCAAATCAGAGGTAAGGCTAGAGTAAGGTATACAAAACAAAACACTGTGCAACTTTTCTTTCTTGAAGATGGTGAGGATTAAATCTATGATCTCATACATGCAAAGCATGCATGCTACCACTGAGCTACATTACCACTTCAAATGTATTAAAATGAGAAAAGATGACAAACACTCCAAATCAGAGGTAATGCTATGGTAAGGCAGAAAAATTGAACAATTTTAAGATTTTTTTTTTTTATTTATTCTGAGATAAGGCTATTACAAGACCCTAAAAAGTAGTCTGATTATAATGTACATATAATGTACAAACTAAACCTGGGTTGAAAAGGCAGTACAGCATGAAAAATGTGACAAACACCCCAAATCAGAGGTAAGGCTATAGTAAGGCATAAACATGAAAAATGTATACCATTTATTTCCCCCTGAGATAAATCTATTACAAGACCCTAAAAACTAGTCTAAATATGATGTACATACTTATACTGGGATGGAAACACAGTAAGGCATGAAAAAATTTGAAAATGAGAAACATCCCAAATGAGAGGTAATGCTATAGTAGGATATATAAATTAAAATGCTTTGGTTTTAAGGTTTCTTGCAGATGGTGAGGATTGAACCCAAGGCCTCGTTAATGAAACACATGCACTCTACCACTGACCTACATCATCACTTGCAGGGTTTTAAAGTAAGAAAAACATAGGAAAAATGTGGAAAATGAGGAAAACGTTACAAACACCCCAAATCAGAGGTAACGTTATAGTAGGGCATACAACTGGAAAAAAATGTAGATTTTTTTTCAAATTCGGAGATAAGGCTATTACAAGACCCTAAAAACTAGTCTAAATATGATGCACACACTTTAACTCGGATAAAAATGCAGTAAGGCATGAAAAATGAGAAAAAAATGACAAACACCCCAAATCAGAGGTAAGGCTACAGACCCTTGCGACTGACATCACGGCACATTGATGGCCCTATACAGATGCATCTGTCTAGGTGTGTTTTCTTGAATAATCGTGCTATTCTTTGACTTATTGAAAGCAGCCCATGTGCTAAACGATTGTCGAAGGTCGTCTCTGTTTGGCCTCAATATGTCGGAGGTCAAGGATTATGTTGACACTCTACCAGAAGCTGAGAGAAGTCGGTACAAAGAGAAACTGGTTTCTGATCAGTGGGAATGACCCCTACAACGTTCCTGTTGACAAATGGAATGAAGATGTCTCTTATTTCCCGGGACTGACTTATCCTGACATTGTGAACACCCTCGTCTTTACATCCAGCTCACACACAATGGATTACATGAAAAGTTTCAAAGGACTGGAAGTTTACAACCAGTTTGTTTGTGGCTGGATTTGTGAAGTAGCTGCTTTTATTCATAATGGACTCCATGTGGCTAATTTTATTTAATTACATTTTTAATTCATCTATAATGTGAGCTGTTTTATTGATGACCTAAATTTGTGTGAAAAATCGATCTGCAATTGGATCAATGCAAATAAAACAATTTAATTTCCCAAGCTTTTGCACAAAGGACCTTCATCAGGGTAACAAACAACATGGTTACATCAGGCTTATTTAATACAGCCGTGTTAGAACACCCAAACACAGCGCTAAAGTTTAGGGCAGGGCCGTACATCACATGACCTGTGAGGTCATGTGGCAGGGGTCTGATATGCTTTTTGATTTTATTTTATTTTTTCTGAGATAAGGCTATCACGAGACCCTAAAAACTAGTCTGAATATGATGTACGCACTTATAATGGGTTGAAAATGCAGTAACTCATGAAAAATGATGAATAATGTGACCAACACCCCAAATCACAGGTAAGGCTATAGTAAGGCAGAAAAACTAAAAAATTATAGCTTTTTTTTTCTGAGATAAGGCTATTACAAGACCCTAAAAACTATAAATATGATGTGTACACTATGAAAATGCAGTAATACATAAAGTAAAAGTAAAACAATAATAATAATGAAAATCTAGGGGTATACTGTCACCAGAAAAGCTCAGGCGCCCACTTCGAAAATATTAATACCAATATTTTTTATTGATTAGGAAGTCGAACAAGGTCACCAAGAAATGAGAAACAAATTAGATGATAGATAATAATTTTTAGTGTATTTTACAGCTGATTCAAGACATGGTCAAAGCCAAACTGTTATCATAAGAGATGCTAACAGAAAGCTAACACAAGAGGAAGGTTAAGTTTTGTGGCATTTTTATTAAACGCTCAATAATTGTGATTAATTCTAATTAAACGAGAGTAATTGAGAACACAATTGTAATTGACTTTTAGGGGGAAAATAACACATTTTAATTGTAACTGGAAAAAACGTTCAACGTTATCACGATTGAGTTGTAATTGAACATGGATAATTGAAAATGTAATTAACCTTTACCCTGGTCGCCACCACTAATGACCATTGCTCAATGAAGTTCTTTAAAAGGCAGGTCAAAGGTCACAAAACCTCCATTCTTGTCCCACACATGAGGTTTATGGAGGCCCATGTGACCAAAAACCTACACATCTGTACTTCCTGCAGAGGCTAAACAGAGGTCACCTCGGCCCATCCATCATCACCACCTTCTAGGTGCCATAGATCTATCTATCCTTAGTAATATGTTCCTCAGTGTAAAGTCTTTCCTGGGTCTGATTCTTAGTTGCGGTACCTGAGGAGGTGAGAGACTGACACGACGGAGACTTTCCAATCAGAGTGATGACATTAGCTGCAGAGATCCAGGCCTCCTTCGATGTGTTCAAGTTACGCACAAACCTAGAAATAATGGTTAAAATAAGTGCAAACAACATCTTTATACATGCTTTAGTCAGAAAATGTGGATCCTCACCACTGGCCGTCCTCTCCCTCCTTCACCAGCTGCACCATGTCTCCACTTTTCACACGCAGATCCTGATCTACACCCATGTCGTAGTCGGCCATTGCAGTGTATTTACCCGCACACTGTTTAAATGAGAGGAGAGGCAGACAGAGGCAACATGGATTAGAATAAAGAAATCATCAAAAAAATTAAAAATGTGGATTTTTTTTTAAACATTTGCACATTTCAATTTGCTTGAGAACCATGGCCTAACCCATCTTTAAAGCTGATATCCGGAGTTTCTGAGAAACGTCTCGATGTCCCGCCCTAAATTGCTCCACTTCCTCCCACTGCCTCTGTCAATCTACCAGAAGCCACGCCTCTACTTTTCTGTACGCGCATCGCGGAACATAACAAAGTTGCATCGGGTTGCATTGATATAGGTCTCTGGGTCAGGCAAGAGACAAAATCATATTTACCTGTTTGCTGTTGTGATGCGCGGCCTTGTTTCTGTGCACAGTTCCGAGTTCATTTTGATTGACAGTCTCAAAAACAGGAAGTGGAAGCTTATTGGCTGGGTGCACTGTGTGCTTGTTTTCATTTATATAGGGGTCTATAGGACGAAGGCGCGACTTATGTACATTGACGCATATGAAGGACCACCGGCAGTAGACCATAGTAAAAGACTAGTTAGGTATTTTTTCACATTTCAAAAGAATGTTACATAAACGTAGATTTCTCAGAAACTCCGGTTATCAGCTTTAAATCTTGAAAACTAGACTAATAATCCCTGTTGTTGGTACATCCCAACAATGTTCCAACACTTCTGGTCAGGGCCACCCCTCCCTACATGGAGAACACACGCTGTGCGTAGGTCATCATCTTCCATGGGGGGGGGTACACATTTAGCGCCATAAAAGAGATAAAAGAGAGCTGTAATGTGACCGCGCGTTCATCGCTGCAATGACCAATCAGAGGAGAGAGCTTGAACCGCTGCAGAATGTGAAGTTGTCCACATCCTTCCTGCACTGCAAATTTCTTGTAACTTAACAAGATTTATTTCATTTTCACTAAAAACAATTGTATTTATCCAGTATTAAGGAGGTGGGATTTTGCAGTGTGAGTGTATGGAAAGATCAGTGAGTAATTATTAGCCGATGTATCCTCGTCAAGACACACACTAGTGAGCTGCACAAAGTCTGACATGTTAACTGGTCAATCATTAATTAAGTAAATAAATGTATGTTACGTAGACGCTGAAAAGCTCACGAGCAAATAAGGCTTAAACTAGTGAACTAGTTAGCATGCTCACTATAGTTTAAGTCTTTTTTTGCCCCTACTAGTAAACTAGGTGGACCCAACATGTTTACGAACTAGTAAAACTAAGACTTATACTTGTAAAGGAGCACTAATGAACATACAATGGTAAAAGTATGTGCTAACTCACTAGTGTGGGGAAAATAAGCACTAGTTAATGAGTTACAGACACAAAAAAAAATCACGATAAGTTGGGGAAAAGTGGGCACTGACTGAGGCTTCCTATTGGCTGCTCAGTCAAAAAATAAAACATGACAACCAATTAGGGCTGATTTAATCAATTTATCGAATTTGTAATTAAAAATGATTTTTATTTAGCAAATTCGAGCTTTAAAAAAAAATGCATGTGTTTACCCTTTGAGTAGGCTATATGTGTGCCACAGGCATGTTTAATGTTTTATTCACACTATGCTGAGATGCTAAGGGAAGAGTTTATTATCTTTTTAATTGTAATGTTATATGTTGTAAAATATGTAGTTATGTGATTTCTTAATCAGAAAATTGAAGCTACTGTGAAGTTGCTGTTGCAGTTTTGCTTAAACCTGGTTTAAAGCTTGAAATTGTCTCATTTACTTTTTATTTTGGGATTGTTTAATGTATTTTACTTTTACATTTGACTTGAGGACAGTCACAGCAATGAAGTTGCACTTTTGACAATATATCTGATGTCTGCAGTCATTTTTAAGTGCATTGGGAAAAAAAATTGAAAATTGAATCAAAACTCAAATTTTTCTTCAAAAAATCTGAGATTTGTTTTTAGGCCTACAACCAATGAAAACTTGAGATTTTGTTCTTATCCCCTCTGCTTTATTTGATCTATAGTTTTCTGTAAAAGGCACATTTGCATGTTTAATTCTATTTACAACACAGATTTGTTTTTATTATTTCAGTTTGAAGTTATTTCTATTTAATATCTATATATCTTTTAACACGATTCTTTTTAAAGCCAAATATACAGTATGTATACTTACAGACAGTACATTATTTAATAGTAATAAGGGTTGTCAAGGTCAATGCATGTTGTTATACAATCCTATTGTACCCATAATACATTAGGAATGGAGTGAGTTGGGGCCCGTGGATCCCAACTCGCTCAGGGCTCCAGTTTGGCCCTTCTACTGGTTCACTGGTTCACGGTGGCTCACCAGCTTCCTGATGTGTTCATCCTCTGGGTCAGAGTTAAGAGGATCCTCAGCGCTGGAGTAGTCGTCGTGCTCCTCTGAAGCATCCAAAGATAATGTTTTGTTCCAGCCTGAGGAGACGAGAGCAACACATGTGGTTAGTTTAAGCTTTACAGAATCAGTGTGACGTCTGCACTGTAACAATAACCCACACGCTGAGAGAACAGGAAGCTCAAAGAGGAAAACCAAGAACTCCCAGTAGTCCACATTCAACCAAAAGTCTCCAGTGCTGTGAATCATAGGCCAACGTGCAGGAATAAGTGTTAGGAAAACTTTTCTCCGTGTGAATTTTCCACTTTACGTGCACACAAGTGCAGAAAAGAAGGACGAGGGAAACCAAAGAGAAGTTTCTGATAAATAGTTTTGGTGGTGAGACAGGGTTGGGGTCAACTTTTATTGTAATCGCATAATTGATGATTAATCACAATTATAGCTTAGTTATAACTGTAATTTAATAAATCTGTTGCTGTCGTAATCGTAATGAAATTGTAATTGAGTTCAGATAATTGACTTTAATCGCCATGAAAATCATAATTTAACACAAAGCTGGGGAACCATGTTACAGTTCTATGTACAGTTCTATACATATGTAGTGAACAATTATGAAAATGTGTTTCATATCAAGCTTTCCCCACATTTTACCATTAAAAATAAAATAAAATTGAAGGATATACTGACACAAAAAAGGCTCAGACTCCCACACCAAAAATATTAAAACCTATAATTTCATTGATTAGGAAGCCTAACAGGGTAACCAATAAATAGGAAAGAAATTAAATGATATATATTTGTTTTTAGTGTATTTTACAGCTGATTTGGGAGCCGTTATCATAAGAGATGCTAACAGAAAGCTAATACAAGAGGAAGATTAACTTTTATTAGGTTATTTATTTCATTGTAATTGAACATTAGTAAATGAGAACATAATTGTAATTGAATTTCTGAGGATAAAAAATAATTGTAATTGGAAAAAATGCTGGTCACTGTAGTCGTAATTGAACATGGATAATTGAAAATGTAATTGACCCCAACCCTGGTAGTGAGACAGTGAGAGCGCTGCAGGCCAGTATACCTCTCCACTTTGACTGTAGGAGGTTAGTGGTGCTGAACCACCTGATTTTGTTCAGGTGGGGGGGAGGAAGTCCTGCGTCTGAAGCACAGGAAGTATAACGCAAACACAGGTGGTCACATACCCCGCAGCAGCGACAGCCAATCAGCACACAGAGCTGTGAGACCTGGAGGGTACGGTGGAGGATGGTTACCTTTGAAGCCGAAAGGCGTGGGGTCGCTCTGTCGTTTGGTTTTCTGGTGATCAGGGCTGGTGGGAGAACCTAACAAAACACATAAGGAAACACTATTAAATGTTTGTTGAGTTAAGTTTGAAAGAGTTCTTAAAGGGAAGGTGCTAAAGCAGTGGTTCCCAACCTTTGTTCTTGTCGTGACTCCATTTTTATATCACTAATTTCTGGTGACTACAGAGACTTTTTTTCTCTAAAAGTATTATTATTATTATTATCCATCCATCCATTTTCATACCCGCTTATTCCCATTTAACAGGGTCGCGGGGGTCTGCCGGTGCCAATCTCCAGCTCTCATGGGGCGCTTGGCGGGGGTACACCCTGGACAGGGCGCCAGTCCATCACAGGGCAACACAGACACAGACAACCATTCACTCTCTCATTCACTCCTATGGGCAATTTAGAGACTCCAATCAACCTTACAGTCATGTTTTTGGATTGTGGGAGGAAGCCGGAGTACCCGGAGGAAACCCGCGCAGCACAGGGAGAACATGCAAACTCCATACAGAAAGGACCCAAGTCCACCCCAGGGCTTGAACCCAGGACCTTCTTGCTGTGGGGCGGACGTGCTAACCACTAAGCCACCGTGCGCCCATTATTATTATTATTATTATTTTTATTTTATTTTATTTTTTTTAAAATCAAGTTTGTTATACTGTGTTACAAATATAGCCAGCATCAGTGCACAAATAAGCGCCTTATCCTTGGTTTCCACCTGCACATGAAAAAAAATGGATCTCTTCCCAACCGGAGTGTGTCAGTGTCGTTCTCCTGAGGTCGTGTCACATGCAAATCCTCCTCATCCCATATTTGCAGAAAAACTTGGTCGACTGCCCCAGGTACCTGGTTTCACACAAGTGACAGTACTTGCTGATGTTTCTCACAATGTTGCTGTTATTTCTGGATATGTAGGCCTCTGCTTTTGTCTGGATTAAAATTGTTTTCTCGCTGATCCGAAACCAGAACTCATTTCTTGGGGCTTGTGTGCCGCTCCTGATGGTGGGCTCGTGAGGCCATGAAATCTTCATATTTCTTACGCCATATGGACGGCTTTGGTTGGGTTGCTTTCAGGAAGATTTCAGTTCCTCCTGTTCTCTGCCTGCGGGAGTCAAAAACCTTTCTCCTTTTTGCCAGTAACTTTTGGCAGATTTCTTTATGCTTCTCTCGGTCTTCGGGGAAGAATCGTCTTATACAGATTTTGCATTGAACCAGATCCAAAGGGAGGGGGGCATTGCCGTCGTTGGGCATCTGTGCATGTTGCTCCTTGCAGATCTGAATGTGTCTGTCTGCTGCACTTTTTTTGAACCTCCGCTGACAGTAAGGACACTGGATATAGTCTGGGTCATAGGGGTGAGGTGGGGGTAGAGGCAGCGATCTTCCATCCTTCATGGCTGCACTGAAAATTTTTGCTGCTCGAACAGAAGAAATTAAATCTTTGTTGTTCTTGCGCCAATTTGATGGCTTTTTGGGAGGTTCTGCTTTTGGTTGGGTTGGTTCCAGGACAGAGGATTCAGTTCCTCTTGTTCTCTGACTGCGGGAGTCGAAAACGTATTTCTTTTTAGCCTTTGACTGTTGGCAGAAATTGGTATGTTTCTTCCAGACGTCGGGGAGGAATGTTCTCTTACAGGTGATACATTGAACCAGATCCACAGGGGGGGGCCCAGTGCCATCTTCAAATTTTTCCATCATTGGGTGTTGATTGCTTGATGCTTTTAATTGGATCTTCTCTCTGACTCTCTCCACTGAGTTCTAAACAGAATGAAAGTACTGTTTCTGTGGATAACAGGAGCTAAAACATAGAACCATAGAAGCTATGTGATGATGTCACCCAGGAGGCTCCGCCCTATGTAGCTAAGGAACGTCTTGTGTCAGGGTGTGGCCTCTGTGGTGGGAGTTGTTGTGGGGTGGCAGTGCCCGGTTTGGGGTGCTTGTGTGCACTAGTCATTTCTAGCATTCCAAACACACTAATGCATAACTTCACTTATTCACAGTTTCACAATTCACATTTGACATTTTGTCAATGTAAACAATGGAGACGTAGGAAATTAGCCCCGATTGAAGTCATCGTATCAACTTGTCACAGAGTGCTTTTCTATTTGAAACTTTGTCAAAAATATCAGAACATTTAACATATTTGATTTAGCCTTTTATTTACTGGTATGAAGCCTTTTTGCAGCTTTAGTCAATCTCAAGTGATCTTATTATTTGTTAGGGTTACCGAGGCAAAATCTCTACTAGATCTCTATTCTACATCTAATCTCTACTCTACATCTAATCTCTACATCTATGTATAATACCTGATGATGGGAAGATTATCAATGGCAAAGTAAAGCATTTGTCGTCATTGGCTGAGGAGTCTGTGGAGGGAACAATATCTTAAACATTCCACTCTTTACTTTTAAAAAAGGGTAAAAATACAGGTGATAAATAACCTTAATTTGTGAATAATCTACCATTGAACACAAACTACAGGTAGATGATGTTTGTTTGACGGTATTGAAAGAAAAGCCACGCCTTGGTGCATTTTATCTATGATATAATAATAAACTCAGAATATTTCTCCATGTTTCCAATCCTCCAGTATATTTTTATGTGTTGGTTACAGATGAAACAATGGGCTGCGTGTTACCTTTCTGAACTTTGAGGTTACTGAAGCCCTGTAAAGTAAAGCGCTTTTTAGCCACAGCAGCTCTGTCAGAAGTAGGGCTGGTCTCATCTGACCCCAAGAAGAAGAAGAAGAAGAAGAAGCAAAGATGGAGAGAAAAAGAGAAAGCGCCAGGAAAAGAGAAGGTTTAATGAAGCAAGAGCTCAAAGTGAAACAACAGGTTTTGTTAGTAATGACAGAGCAAAAATGAAATTAAACATGTGTTTTTCACCTTTAGTCGAGGCCTTTGGTAAAGAAGTGGAGATGATGTCAGGGCTGCAGGGCTCAGCTTTCTTCTCTTCTCCCTTTTTGAAAGTCTTCGGAGCGTTCCTGAACGGGCTGTGTGAGGAACAGTGCTTTAATAAAAGCTCTTAAACTTCTGGTTGTTGTGGTTACTGACAGTTTTAAGATCAATGCAAACTCACAGCACATCAAAGTGTAGAAGAAAACAGACTTTAATTACCTGAGGTTTACTGCCCCACAAGGCACTGGTGGAAACTGGAATATCTGCTCTGGCGCCCTCTGCTGACTGGCTTCTGAAAGTCAACAAGGGAGAAAAAATGACCTGAGGCAGCAGTATTTTTACTGTTTTTAATCACACATCTGTTCTTATATTGCTGTAATTCAATAAAAAGGTCAAACTTGTTATTATCAAGCCTATATTTCTTGTATAAAGAGAAAATTAGTTAATAAACGTTTAAGAATACCTTTCAAAATGTGTAGACAATGTTTTTTTTGTTGTTGATAAAGTTTCCCAATGAAAATAGGACACTTTATCATATATATATATATATATATATATATATATATATATATATATATATATATATATATTAGGGTGGCCCAAAAATACACATTTTAAGGAACTTTTTCTCCACAATTTTAATTTTGTTCTATGCTTGCCTACTAACATTTACGCAATTTTGAGCTTGATTGGTGAATATTTAGAGGTCATTCAAAGGGAAACATTTTTTACAATGCAAATTTGCTTCTGAAATTAAAATTTTGACAATTGTTTTACTAATTCGCTAATTTGATACAACAGAATAATTTATAGCCAAAGTTCATGGCTTAAAATATCTTCAGTGTGTTGTTTCTCTTTCAGAAACATTTTGTCCTTAATTATCAGTGCTGCTGAAACAAGAAAATCTTGAGACGATAGATGGCCTTTGCCATCCATCGTGCATGAAAGGGGATGTCTGCAGAATATGCACCACCCAGGAAGATCATGCAAAGTTTGAGGAACTCCTGAGCTTCCCTGCAAATTTTCACCATATCTGCTTGAAGAACACTAGTGTGCAAATCAAACAGGTCATCAGAAGCCACTTCATGTGCTGACTGATCAACCGTAGATGACTATTTTTGCTGGAATGGCTTAAATAAGGCCACATCTGGGCCTTTTGCAGGTCTAAACAAGGCACGTAAAACACCGGAAAGAACCAGTTCCATGACATGATGGCGACACAAACAACCCTAGAAAAGCTCTAACCCAAGTGATTGATCAATATGAATGCAGGCACCATTCTCCAACCCTGTGTTACTACCAGTGGTGTCAAACACTAGACCACAGATCTCGTATACCCCACTCATCCAGTGTAGCTATGCTTAGCAGACAGCTGGTCACCTCCTTTACAAAGCAACCAAACTTCAGCAGTTACCTGCAAACAGTAGGCTGACAGTTACTAAAGATTATAAACTACATAATAATAAAGTTTCCCAAGTCAGAACAGAAATGCAAATTACATAGTAATTGTAAACAATCTGTAGATTCCACACAACTTTTCTGTTTCTAAGATCTGCAAGAAGAAAAACAGACTGTTTAAATAATCATGTAATTTTAATATTGCATTTTTATGCAATAATCTTACATTTTAAGTGATAATCATGAGCAGCAATAGTATATTTATTATTTTACAGTAGTAGCAATATTTTTTGGACAATTTCCGCTTGAATTGGAATATGGGGTAAAATTGTGGAGCTTTGATGACCTCTAAACTTGTGTCAATCTGCTTCATTTTTGCACTGCGTCTTTCTTTCATGACATAGAACATTTTTAAACTTGTGGAGCTGGGTTACAATACACTGTATTTTTTCCATTGTATCATGGGCCACCCCAACATATATACGTATATACAGTGGGTACGGAAAGTATTTAGACCCCTTTAAATTTTTCACTCTTTGTCTCATTGCAGTCATGTGCTAAAATCAAAAAAGTTCATTTTATTTCTCATTAATGTACACTCTGCACCCCATCTTGACAGAAAAAAACAGAAATGTAGAATTTTTTGCAAATGTATTAAACAAGAAAAACTGAATTATCACATGGTCATAAGTATTCAGACCCTTCGCTGACATTCATATTTAACTCACATGCTGTCCATTTCTTCTGATCCTCCTTGAGATGGTTCTGCGCCTTCATTGGAGTCCAGTTGTGTTTAATTAAAATGATTGGACTTGATTAGGAAAGGCAAACACCTGTCTATATAAGACCTTACAGCTCACAGTGCATATCAGAGCAAATGAGGATCACGAGGTCAAAGGAACTGCCCAAGGAGCTCAGAGACAGAATTGTGGCAAGGCACAGATCTGGCTGTTTACAAAATAATTTCTGCAGCACTCAAGGTTCCTAAGAGCACAGTGGCCTGCATAATCCTTAAATGGAAGAAGTTTCTGACGACCAGAACTCTTCTAGGCGTCCAGCCAAACAGAGCAATCGTGGGAGAAGAGCCTTGGTGAGAGAGGTAAAGAAGAACCCAAAGATCACTGTGGCTGAGCTCCAGAGATGCAGTAGGAAGATGGGAGAAAGTTCCACAAAGTCAACTATCACTGCAGCCCTCCACTAGCCGGGGCTTTATGGCAGAGTGGCCCGACAGAAGCTTCTCCTCAGTGCAAGACATATGAAACCCTGCATAGAGTTTGCCAAAAAACACATGAAGGACTCCCTGACTATGAGAAATAAGATTTTCTGGTCTGATGAGACCAAGATTGAATTTTTTGGCGTTAATTCTAAGCGGGATGTGTGGAGAAAACCAGGCACTGCTCATCACCTGCCCAATACAATCTCAACAGTGAAACATGGTGGTGGCAGCATCATGCTATGGGGGTGTTTTTCAGCTGCAGGGACAGGAGGACTGGTTGTAATTGAAGTAAAGATAAATGCGGCCAAGTACAGAGATATCCTTAAAGAAAACCTCTTCCAGAGTGCTCAGGACCTCAGACTGGGCCAAAGGTTCACCTTCCAACAAGACAATGACCCTAAGCACACAGCTAAAATAACAAAGGAGCGGCTTCGGGAACAACTCTGTGACCATTCTTGACTGTCCCAGCCAGAGCTCTGACCTAAACCCAATTGAGCATCTCTGGAGAGACCTGAAAATGGCTGTCCATCAATGACGTGCCGTCAGGGTAGGCAAGGGAGGCAGTGCCTACCCAAGGGTGAATTGATATTTTGATTATTTGTTATAATTATAATATAATTATAAATTATTTATTATTCCATTTCCAATAGCCTACAGTACCTATAAGTTTAAAAGTGTCCGCATTTTGTGCGTTTCATTGCCCAAATTACTAAACAGTGCTATTTCCTGGAACAGCTGCACAGTCTCACTCCGCTGTAAGGCAGAGGGAGGCCACGCCCCCTCCCAAAGGCACGTTGCTCCTCTGCCTCCGTTCCCATTGTGTCTTTTTAAGTGTTTGCGCATGCGCAGTCCGGTCTCCAAGATGACAATCAGCGTAGAGAGCTGCCTTTGGACGTAACCGCGCTATGCTAAATGCTATACGTAAGTTCACAGTACATTAGTGAATTGATGCCATGTGACTGCTGCTGCTAGCACCACTAGCTAGTGGTCGGGATAACACTACAGTCAGGATGACAGCGCTAGAGATGATAGAGAAACTTTTTTTTGAGGAAAAACAACAGCTTTTAAAAGATGGGAGACCAACACCTGAGTAATCAGACCTTCAGCAAAGGTAAGGTCAGAACATTGTTGTTACTTTCTACAGTGAGTGGAACAAAAGGAAGGATTGGTTTTGTGGATGCTCCTCGCTGAGGCTGTTCTGAGTTGTTGTTGTTGTCTTTTTCTCCGTGTTTCTGTGTTTCCAACGCAAACAACGGATGTGCTGTCGTGTCATGAGATATATCTTGTTGGGAGAGAATGGAGGCTATATTAAATAATTGTTTGTTTCTTTAATGGTGTTTATGAAGTTGATTTTGTTAGATGGCTAAATGCTTGTTCGTGTGGATCTTGTTGGGTTTTTTCTTTCTTATTATGAATTTTATATTTTGATAAGCGCATTACTTTGTTGGAAATTGCTTTATACAAATAAAATTGATTTGAATTAAATTAACACTTGCCAGCAGAAACATATTAAATTGTCATTGGTGGTCTCAATTTGCAACGTGCCTACCCAACCCTAGTGGTCACGGCACATCACTGCTGTCCACCAACGTTCACCATCCAACCTGACAGAACTGGAGAGGATCTGCAAGGAAGAATGGCAGAGGATCCCCAAATCCAGGTGTGAAAAACGTGTTGCATCATTCCCAAGAAGACTTATGGCTGTACTAGCTCAAAAGGGTGCTTCTACTCAATACTGAGTAAAGGGTCTGAATACCTATGACCATGTGATATTTCAGTTTTCCTTTTGTAATAAATAAAACATTTCTACATTTCTGTTTTTTTTCTGTCAAGATGGGGTGCTGAGTGTACATTAATGAGAAATAAAATAAACTTTTTGGATTTTAGCAAATGGCTGCAATGGAACAAAGAGTGCAATTTAAAGAGGTCTGAATACTTTCCGTACTCACTGTAATAACAATTTATTGTTTAATTTTATTATTTTTTTAAATTTTATTTTCAGTATTAAGTACAGTTTTTTTCAGTTTGCTTATTTTTTTTAATTTGTAAATTTTTTTCCCCTTTTATTTTGGTTTAATGGGTTATTTATGTACAGGCCAATGTTTACTATGGCTTCATTGTTTATATATGTAAAATAGTTCAAAAAGCTCAAATTCTACTCGTACTCTAAACCCACTACCGTCCAGCTTTAATTCAGCATTTTAAACAGTAGCTCTACAAACTGAAAAACAATTTCACCGCTAAAGAAATGGGAAACCTTGGTGTCAAAATAAAATGTTTTAAAAATCTAAAATTCACGAAGGAATTGTAATTTATCAGACCAGACCAAAATAGGATTAATCATAAAGGAAATTCCAACCACTATAATTATGTACCTCTGTATGCCTGTAGTTGGGTGGTCAAAACCTTCCTGATCTCATTCACCCATGTGGTTTTTACTTCCGCCGTTGGAGCCTGAAAATCAAACCCATGACGTGTGAGTGGGCTTTAATCTTCAAAGCAGCAGCTCATCAAAGACACGTTCCTGTGTTCACTAACCTGAACTATATACACCTCCTCTCTGGAGTTACACCACACTTCAAACTTTTTGTTGTCTCCCTTTGCATTTTCAGTGATGCCGACAGCGCTCATCTGTCAAAAAAAAAACACAACACACGTATATACTCTTACTGCATGGATAAATACTGATATCCTTTAGTGTTGTGGAGGCACTCACACTCAGAGACTGCTTAAAGCTGTATGACGGAGCTTTTTCGTAGCCTTCGCCATTTTCTTCCCTCCGCTTGCAGAACAACAAGGCCTTCTCATGGAGGAAGAGGTGTCTCTGCATGGGCTTGAACCGGGCCAGATCCTTGACCTTGGCGTGACCTTTCTTGTGCTCTGTCCACACGCTGAAGGAGCCCTGCATCAGCAGCTTCCCTAGTTCACTTAGATTGCCCTGAAAGAAGAGCTTAGATTAAACACAAGGACCTATAGATGCATCATCTCTTTAAGTGATGTTCCTGCCTTCATTGTTGTCTGTTGTTTGATGTGTTTATTTGAATTATGCATTAGATCAGTGGTTCCCAATCTATTTTGTCCCATGTACCCCCTTCATACCCTCTCCATAATTTCATATAATTTTTTCATTTGTGGAACAGCGAGCTCTCCTAAACTCCTATAACTGTCTCCAACATTGGTTCCCTAAAGCATAATCTACAAATTTAAAACAATGAGTAGAATTTGAAGTGGAATTTATTCTAAAAAATAAATAACAATGCAACTTTTAATTGATTACATCAATAGTAAGTTAATACTATGTGAAATGTAGTTTATTGTTTCAATAAATAAAAATAGTATTTTATTGATCAGTAGTACTGTTAGTTTGTGGTGAATTTGTCCAAAAAATTACCTAAATAGGAATTAGGTAAATCTCCTGATTATTTTTCAATACAATTTTCAAACTTTCCGAGTACCCAATGCAATGTGCTCCTGTACCCCTAGGGAGTATGCGTACCCCTGTTTGAGAACCACTGCATTAGGGGAGAGCCGGATGATCTGGTGCTGATTTTTGCTGCACAAAATAAGCATAAGTTTGCTCTTGAGGTCCTGACATATAACAATAATAAAGTATTTTCTGATTCTGATGTTTGCCATGTTAATAGGAGGATTCTTTAAAGGAGACATATCATGCTTTTAAATCCTTCCTTTTTACATATAAATCATACAGTTGTGGTCTATATAAAGCAGAACTGCAATGCTTGGGTCTGAATTCCTCATTATTATAGCTCCACAGACTCCTTTTCTACCCCTTTTCTGATGTGCTTCTGAGAGCAACTCGTTTTGGTGCGGTCTCTTTAAATGCAAATGAGACACTTCATACCCCGCCCCCTCTCCAGGTTGCAGAAGTGACACTCAGTTCAACTCCACCCTGTTCGGCCATTTTTGTAGTTTGATAGAAGAGATACGATTATCTAGCGGCGCAGAAACTTTTTATTTACACGTTATTTACAAAATGTCAACAACAGAAGACTTGTCCATCCAGCCTTACATGTTCGAGCCAGAGTCGGACCCGGCGGAGCAAGATGGAAATGAAGATGATGAACCTGCAGAACAACGTCTTCATATTGATGTTAACAAGTGAGCTAACACAAGCACCGAGCTAACGCTAGCGCCAAGCTAAAGTCACGAAATGCATTTTAATACAGTCTTTTCGGAGACAAAAACGGCAAAATGAAAAGACTAATGAAAACTTTAGACTTAAATTAAATCACGTAGGCCATATCATCAAGGATCTAAAACGAGCACACAGCGCTAACATATGAAGAAGGTGCAACTGCTAATGCTAACAAAACAATGACAGGGACGTCTTATCATCACACTTTTTAGCGTTATTTACAGCTTACCGAAGTGCTCTGTTCATCGTCTCCAAAGATAGAAGGAATTGAACCCTCAATCAGACAATGTCTTTTGGTAAATCCTTCTTTATACTGGCGGAGGTTGCAGAAGCAGTCATCCTTGAAGTGCTTCGCGCACACAAAAATGACCTTACCCACAGATGTGGGTACATTTCCATGAAAAATAAAACTCAACCAGGCACTTCGAAAAGGTAATATAAAGATATCAACGGAGCACCTGAAGAGACTAATTTGAACTTTTCTGTACTTCTAAACACAAACAAAATGCATTTAAGGGCTAAAATAGTGGATTTAGCATGATATGTCCCCTTTAAAGTTAAACTGACTGTAATGTCTGAGTGTCTCTCATGGCTTGTCTGTCTCTATCTCCTTTTCCCCTCTCAGGTATATTAATTTACATCTCACCTCATATCCTGTGATGGCAATGAGGTGCATGGAGTCATTGACAGCTTTGAGAATTCCCACAATGGAGGTGAGCGCCTCCTGCAGGTCCTCTGCTCCTTCACAGCTTTTGCTGTACTTCAGCATTTCCTACAGTCAGAAAGATGATTTAATAATAGTGCAAATTAAAACAAAACTAAGCGGTACTAAATGACGCTACCTTGAGTAGCAGCTGATATTTGGTAATTCTCTGAACAGGCTTCAGCAGATAAGAATCCAAACCTAGTTTGTGCTCCAGCTTTTTTTGACACTCCTGACAAAACAAAGAGAAAAAGGGCTCATGGTTAAATTATTGATTTTAGAAGGTAATGATCTTTGATTGAATGAAGATAAGCTTTGTTCACCTGGAAGAAAGCACAGTCTGAGCACTGTCTCCAGAGGCTCTCTGAGCGAGGCTTGTTGTGACAGTACTTCTCATAGATCTGCAGGTCTGTCATCTGTCAGTGTGAAGAGGACAGACGGTTAACTTGATGAGTCCAACTGGTTTTTGGAACCGTTTGGTGTTTGTTCAAGAATCAGTTATCAGAGTTATCATCTTAAATCTTTGCTACGACTTCTTACTCACATGAGCGGTGTCACATTCCATTTGAGAAACTATAATAACAATTCAGGTGGATAATATTGCATGTTTTTCTACCTTTCAAATACTTTTACAGAATCTGTTTTTTATCTACACATCAGTCATACTGATGGAGGCTATCTAAATCTGTTGCCATATAGTTGCGCCTTTGAACGACACCTAATTCAGTGATATATTTATATTTACAGAATGTAGGTGAAGCTTCCCCCTCATGAACACAATGGCATAGATTGGCATCTCAACCTACTGCAGCCCCCGATCAACTGACCAAATTTGGATACAACGAAAAGACATCCTGATGTTCACCCATTCTCCAAAAAATTATCAAATTCACTTTTGATCCTGAGTTAAAAAAGTGTGAAAATGATGAGTTTAAATTAGATTGTATCCAGTCAGCATAGGTGGTAAGAGTGGTTTAAAGTGTGAAACTCAGAATTGATTTTTTCAGCATTGGCATGTCCAGGGCCGGCCTTCCCGACAGGCAACACAGGCGGCTGCCTAGGGCGCCATCTTCTGGAAGGGCATCGAATTTTTTTTTTAATAATAATTTAAAAAGGTATAATAAATGTGAAAAACACCCTTTACAATCACTGCATGTTTTCTTTTAATTGAATATTAAAATTAAAAATCTGTAACAATTACTGCTAATGTTCTACCCATATTTATATTTATTTTATTTAAATTCTTGTTCTATTCTATATAATTATATTATGTTGTTTACACATTGTGGTCTTTGGTTTTAAGATTTGTGTTACTGACTAGTAAACCCCAACAGGAAAGTAGAAATTTCCTTGTACTGAAACTTTTATATTTAATTTTAACTTTTGATTGCATTGTTTTACATTGATTTTGGATTTTGCACCATTGTTGTTATTGTTCCCTCGAAAGTCCACTCTTGCCTAAGCAAGAGTTGGATGATGTGTCCAACATTCAACTCACTCACCCGTTCCAAAAAGCATCTGCCAACCAACTGTGGGCAGTCTGTGTACTGCTCCAACTCCATCAGAAAGGTCCTGAAAAAGACATTTTTGTGATCAGTTAAGGACGAGGGTTAAAAATGCAGAGGTAAGACCGACAGGCAGATGGTGCTTAGTCACCTTTTGTGGAAACGGTAAATTTCTGGCATGTTGCCAAACAAAATCTCCTTTTTGTTCTGCAGAGGTCCTGGGATGAGTGGGAACATGGAGGGGTTGTCCATCTCAGAGGCATAGCCCTACAAACACAGAGGAGTGAAGCATTAAATCCAAAGACACAGATATAGGATGAAATGTGGCCTGATGTAGTTTCATCTCCCACTGCTTTGTCCCTACACTGAGTCAGAGCGGAAAGTATTGGATTACAATTACCCATGTTACTGTAATTGAGTTGTTTTTATGGGTACTTGTACTTTTTTGAGCACATTTCTGAATCAGTGATTTTACTTGTACTTAAGTATGTTTTAAAAAGGTAAAGTAATTTGTTACATTTCTATACCCAACCGATAGTAACTATTAAGGATGTAATGATTAATCGTAAGGCAGTTAAAAATCGATTCACAATGATACTGTGAAAATTGAATCGCAGTACTTTTTTTAAACAGCAGAAGGCGCTATCGAGAAGTGGAGGCGGCGGGCGGAATCTGCTAATACTTTCTTTCTGGCCGCCTTCTACTTTTAAACACGTTCATAAATGATTCCTTACCCCGTTAGTACCAAACAATATCTGTAATATTACGTGAATATTTGTAAAAGTCATGTTTTTCTATTAGCTCTGTCTGCTAGCATAGCATCTCTTCTTCACTGCTAGAATTTCTGCATGCCAACCGACCACTGGGTTACCAGCGCCCTCTGCTGGTCTAAACAAATATCTGACCTAAATACAGTGAATTGTTAAGGCACAAAATACATTTTCAGTTGCACTTTTAAAAAGAACTACTATGCAGTTTTGAATTGTTTACTATAGAACCAGAATTTAAATTAATAGGCTTCTTCTTCATTTATATCATTCCTTAGTTTATTTCATTCAAGATTTATTTTTAGTTAAATTGCATTGTTTTGAATAGTTTATCAAGGGATTCTTTTAACAATGAAAAATAAAAGGAAAACAGTATAGTTTTTTCCCCCAAAATAATAAAGGAATATTTTGCAGTCATCATTTTTCTACAGTCCCATTTTGTAAAATAGATCGTGAGAGAATCGTATCGTGAACCCAGTATCGTGAACCCAGTATAGTGAATCGAATCGTATCGGGAGTTGAGTGAATCGATACATCCCTATAAATTATTGAAAAAAATTGGTACCTTAGACCAGTGGTTCCCAACCAGGGGTACGTGTACCCCTAGTGGTACTTGAACACATGGCGGGGGTACTTGAGAACATTGATGAATTTGTTTCCAACATGCTGAGTCATTGGCCTATTTCAGACACTGTACATGCTCATCCAACATCTTTTCAATAATAATAACAATATTGTGGCCTTAATATCCGACTAAATTGTTACTAACATGTTATGCACATTACTAAAATAATTGTAATGCACAAAATTAATATTTAGTGTGCGTTAAACGTACAGGTTGACAACATGTAAATAAAACAAGAAAAGTTACTAAACTGGAGTGACGAAGGGGTTCTCCTAATCTGAAAAGAGGCCTTAGGGGGTACATGAGACAGAAAAGGTTGAGAATCACTGCCTTAGAACATAGTACTGTACTGTCAGCAGTTTTTGAAGGCACATTGAACATAATCCATATAAGTTTAGTGGTGCCATTTCTGATCACTTTAATAATATAATAATTATAATGCATTGGATTTTATATAGCGCTTTATTATAGACACTCAACGCACTCTACAGAATTAAGGCATTATTCTTTCACTCCACACTTAGTGGTGGTAAGCTACTAGGCCACACTACATTCATACTAGGCAATGTGGGTGAAGTGCCTTGCCCAAGGACACAATGACAGATACCACTGGGGTGACTGTCTCCCACTGTGGCACATGGAATTCTCAGTGGTCTCTTATCCAACTACTAACCAGGCCCAGACCTGCTTCGCTATGCAATGACCACTTTCTGAATTCTGAACTTTTGTCTCATATTCATGTTTTGATCTGAAACCCCATTGTCTTCGGTATACAACAAAAACAAAGGGATTTACCTTGCCACTCCAATACTTTAGGAGGGGACTGTATACATAAATATATATATATATATATATACATAAATATATATATATACAGTATATATTTATATATATGCCTTTGTGAAAAATAAAGTAAGTTCCAATTGTGCAAGATTTTTGTGTCTTTCTTTTTAGGTTCATACTGTATGCAAGAGAGTGTGGCAAGATTTTTTTTTTTCACCAAAAATAAACATGGGGGTGAAAGTAACTACCAGTAGTAACTTTTAATTTGAATACTATTTACTGTAATTGAGCTACTTTTTACTTGTACTTCAGTATTTTATGTATGACGTACTTGTACTTGAGTATAATTTTGATTAAGTAACACTACTTGAGTAGGATATATCAGTACTCTTTACACCTCTGCACTGGGCCCCTAACCACTGCCCTAACACAGGGGTGTCAAACTTATTTTCACTCACGAGCCAAATACAGACAATCTGGTTTGAAGTGGACCAAAGAAAAAAAGCAATTCTAACGCAATTGTGCCGCTGTTGATGTATAAATAATAGAGTATGTAAGGCATTACATGACAAATATCAGTCCCTACAGGATCTTCATTTGAAAATTTTGTGACCAATTTTTGTGGAATTTACAGGAAATCTGTGGGGTTCTTTGTGAGAAATTGCAGAATTGGAGTTCTTTTAACAAATGACACTTAAAAATGACTGCAGTCGTGATATAGGCACAATAAAATAGCTAGCCTCTGTATATAATAAAGACTTTCATTGGGTTTGTGACTTTGAATTAATTTGTTACTTGTTTATACAATGATTATTGTTCTCTTAGTCATGTTAATGTTCTCCTGCGGACCACATTTTATCCTCTAAAAGGCTGACTTTGGCCCCCAGGGGCCTTGAGTTTCACACGTGTGCCTTAACCCTTGAGCCTTTCTCAGTGTTTAGGTCCTCCCCTCTTCTCTCTCCACTTTAGATTAATCATCTACACTTTTTAAACCTCTGGCAGACCAAAATAGATTAAATAGGTCTTCAAACTGATTACATTTCAATGTTTTTCTTTCTACAATCAGAATTTGGAGGATGTGGATGTGTTGGGTTTCTTCATTAAAACATAACTATATTTTGAGATGAATGCCTTGAGAATACTTGTTGTATTTGGTGCTATCTAAATAAAGTTAAATTGAACAGAATTATGTGTGTATAATTGATCTGAACCTGCAGCACACAGAGCAGCTCCTCCACATAAGCTCTCTCAGTTTCCAGCAGCTCGTTCATGACGTGCCTGCAGATGGAGACAGAACAGTCACACAGATAAAGGGAGAAAAAAAATAATTAAGTGAAGGTGGAGATAAAAAGACAAGTCTGCGCACACATCTGCTGTGTAATTTGATTGTACATCAAAGAGATAGTGTGATCCCTCACCGCCTGAGCACAGCCAGGTTCTCCTCCTCCTCTGACAGGGACGCCTGTCTGCTGTTATTCCCTCTGCTGTGCAGATGGCCGTTACCCTGTGAAAAGACAAAAACATGAAATGTTATCACCACAACCAAAGTCTTGATATTCTCTACTAAAGGTCTTGACTCAGAATAATTCCCCACAAATCATGCAACCATCGTGTTTTCCCCTTTTTTTTACATTTCTCAGGTAACAAATGTAACAAACTCAATAAAACAGAAGCAGGACGCTAACCTTTTCACAGTTGTTTCTAGACTCCTCCTCCAAGCCATTTTTCTCCTGCTGTGTTCTGTGAGCTGAGAATGGGGACAAACCATATCAATGCAAAATTTCAAACCGATCTCATGGTTGATTGTGAAACCGTCACGTTACTTAATCTATTGTTTTGTGCATACCGACACAATTTCCTTATTTTTTGTGCTGCTTGGAATAGAAATATGCTTCAGTGGGGAAAAGCTAACTCTGGGTATCAAAGCCCTGCTGTTGCTATGATGGACGGAGGCATTGGTCACTGTACTAACTGAAGTTATAGCTAATGATGTGGTACAGCTAATAAGGGCTTTGTTAGGATTAGGGCTTGGGGAAATGGCAAGGGTTAAAAGGTTAGGGTGTACCAAAATACCTTTGAATTTAAATACATCAGTTTCATACAATTCATACCACGCAGCATGAAAATAAACTGTTGATGGCAGCCCAAAAATATGAGAAAATAGTGTTGGCACGCACAGAACAATAGATTCAATAATTAACCTCATAGTTTCACAAACCCTCCCGCAACTTGGCTACACATTTACGTCAATGGTCCATAGATGCATGTTCTTAGTAGCCAGAATTCTGAGCTCACTAGAAATCTGCCAACATAAGTATACACAAACAGTGCACTTGGAATTCAAAATTGTCCTTATCAGATTTTCGACAAGATTTCCAGTGCTTGGCGGAGTGGAGATTAGATAGTCCGCTTCAGGGACATGCAGTCAGGGTTGGCAAGGTAGGCAGTGCCTACCCAAGGGAGAATTGATATTTTGATTATTTGTTTTAATTATAATATAATTATAAACGATTTATTTTTCACTTTCCGATAGCCTACTGTACCGATAAGTTTGAAAGTGTCAGCAATTTGTGCTTTTCATAGACCAAATGACTAAACATCGCTATTTCCTGGTACGGCAGAGACACTGCACAGTCTCACTTCGCTGTAAGGCAGGAGGAGGCCACACCCCCTCCCAAAAGCACATGCTGCTCTGCTTTTGGCTATATAGCGTTTTTATGTGTTTGCACATGTGCAGTCAGTTCTCCAATGTGAAAACAATTTACATAAAAAGGCAGCTCTCTATGCTGGTTTTGGATGTAACTGTGCTATGCGTAAGTTCACAGTGCGTTAGTGAATTGATACAGCGTGGCTACCGCTACGTTCTCTAGCTAGTGGGCGGGATAACTCTACAGGCAGGATGACAGCGCTAGAGATGATAAAAAACTTTCTTTTGAGGAAAAACAACAGCTTTTAAAAGATGGGAGACCAACACCTGAGCTACCAGACCTTCAGCAAAGGTAAGGTCAAAACATTGTTGGTACGTTCTACAGTGAATGGAAGGATTGGCTTTGTGGATGCTCCTCACTGAGGCTGTTCTGAGTTGTTGTTGTTGTCATTTCCTCAGTGTTTCTGTGTTTCCAACACAAACAACGGATGCGCTGCCATATCATGAGATATATCTTGTTGGGAGAGTATGGACGCTATATTAAATAATTGTTTGTTTCTTTAATGTTGTTTTACGATGTTGATTTTGTTAGATTAACACTTGCCAGCAAAAACATATGAAATTGTCATTGGTGTCGACATTGGTGGTCTCGATTTGCAACGCCCTGCCTACCCTACCCTAGTGCTCACTGTATATCACTGCTCCACTTGTGTTTGCCTGTTCTTCCTCAGCATGCTTAGCTTATTTCTGAGTGCTAATGTTTTCTTCACCAACAGTCCAAAGGCTAGCATGTTTGTTTAATTCCAGGCTTTAAATTGACTGTCTGTGATTGTCTGTAAATACATTAGTCATGTGATGAAGGACTGGCGACCTGACCATGTCGTCCATGTCTTCTGGGCGAGCTCCGCTACGCTCCAGCACATTATGACTCTGTGTCAACTTGTGAGATGTTTATGGATGCAAAAAAAGGAAGGTGTTTCACACAGTGCCTGAAGTTTTGATATTATTTAAAAAAAGAAGACATCTGGAAGTCTAAAAGTCTGATGTGAGGCTTTGTGCAGACTGACCAGGAGAGTTGAGGGGGGATTTGATGAAGGCTTCAGGTCTGGGGGCGACGGGCTGCACAGGCCTGGTTTGTTTGGCTGCCAGCTTCATCAGGCTCATCCTCCTCTTATCAAACATCTCCTGCATGGACGTCTGCTTCTGGGAAATTTTCTCTACCTGGTCCTGAGAAGAGAAAACCAGTCTTTACTGCTTGTTCATGGAATTATTATGAAATATTGTGCTGCTGCACCCGTACTGATGTTACACAGATGTTGGCTGTATTCTGGTATTTCAGGACCGAGTAGAACAATAAAACTATATATAATATAACAATCCTGCTGCTGGCCAGTACACTCCCAGTCACACAGCACAAAGTGAAGTGTTGGAAAGTGTCACATTGAGGTGCTCTCACCCTGAAATGCTGATTCAGCACAGTATCGTACTCGCTCCAGATGACATTGAGGCTACTCAGTTGATTCTGATTCGCACTTTCCAGGTACCGCTCCAATTCCTGGAGAGCCAATTCCGCGCCTTCATGTGACTGACACTTGTCCACAGGCTGAGATGCCAGCAGGTAAATCCCTTCATCCACCCACTGTGAAGCCTGCAGACAACAATGAAGAGTTAGAAAAACACAACCTTGAGGGGTACAGAATTCTTAGTAATGTGCTCTCACTGTCTCCAGTTTGTGGTGCAGCTCCTTGGCTTTGAGAAGATGGTCCTTCCTGGACTTCAGGTTGCTGCTCACGCTCTCACTGAGTTCCCTGAGCTCAGTGCATTTGGGACGAATGGATTCCTCAGCGTAATGTGACTTCTGGATCAACTCGTCACCTTCAAGACACAGAGCTGCTGCTTTTTCTACAGTGTCCTGAAGATCAACACAAGAGATATTATCATTGGTGATGTTGGTCTCCCAAAACATAATTACTACAACATTCATTAATATGTTTTGATTATAGATGTTCGAAATGAGCTTTTCGCCAATATCCGATAATGTCTAACACTACATTTTTAAATGAAAAACACAAACAAGGTGTCTTTGATTGTGTTTACTGTGAAATAATTCTGTGAAACTGTAACAATACAAATTAAAAGAACCTTTCAAGATTGTGCAATAAACATATTACATATAACCAGAGCTCCTGCCGGAGCAAGATCCAGCACCTCCCAGATTTTCTTCTTATTTTTTTTCAGCACCTCATTTGCTTTTAGGTGTTTTGATTAAATGTTTAAGTATCATATTTGGACAGCTGTGTATTTCATTGAGTTGAAATCACTGGAAATGTCATTGTACACACAAAATTGATTGTAAAAACTCAGCACGAGTGAGGAAGAGAGGGGAAAGTCAGGCCACACCCCCACGCTACGTCTAAAGTGGGATTTTGCGCAAAAATAGTTTCTCTGTCAGCTTGGAAGACGGTAGAAAATGACTAAAAAGGCAGTTGGATTTAAATTGCTTTTTAATAAGTGAAGCTAAGCTTGAGGTAAAAGTTGTTTCTGTGGAAATTGCAGAAAAGAGCAGCAGCGCAGCAGCAGTTAGTCTAACGAGTAGCATCACCCGTAGCGATGATGCTGAAGAAGAAGAACCTGCCTATCCACGGGACATAAGGAGGACGCAGGGAAAGACAAGGCAGTGAGGCTGTGAAATATGTAAAAATTTTGCGAGGATACAAAGTTCTCCACGGCTGCTTTTTGGCTGTTTTGACAAAAAGGTATGCATATGTTTCATTTTCATTTTCTGCTGTGCTGCTGATTCTTTAGAGAAGTTATGGCCTTATGAGTGTAAAAGTTTGTAAATATTTTGGATTTCTGGGTTTTTGTGTTCTGAAAGTTTAGTGACCTTTGTGGCTAAATTAGCGTTGATTTTGCAAATTTAACAGCTGTCATTCAGAGAAAGACAATGCGCTGCGTAACGGGCGATTGTCCTTGCTTCTTTAACGTTTTCTTTTATTAAAAATTAATTTAAACAATTGGTTGTTTGTGTTCACGTTATATTATTGGCCCATAGAGTTAGCAAAAGGTGCTTTAATTTAAAAATGGTTATTCTGTGACATTTTTTTTCTCTCTCTTACTGCTGGAACAACACCCGGCATGTGTTCCGAGACCTGATGATTTACAAATTAAGCCCTGCATATAACATTTATTAGTTAACAAGCCATTTCTGATACGAAATACGTTCTAGGACTTTTGGTTTTGACAGGAATTGACCCGTATTGAAGAGTTAAATTAAATTCAGTAACCAAAAGCTAGAGGCAGAACAGCACATATTGTTTCTCAATATCGGTGGAAAAACAGATACTGATGTTAACTGATATTACATTTTATGGAAAATTTCTAATGATATTGGTAGGCAGATAACTTCACCCAACTATAGTTATGACATCAATTTAAATCTGTATAAATTATAATAATAATAATAATAATAATAATAATAATAATAATAAAAATAATAATAATAATAATAATTTAAAACAAAACAAAACAAAAATAAAAAATAAAAACAAACTAAATAATTTAATTATATCGTAATCACATTATAGCACTAATGTCTTCATCATGTCACCTGTAAGTGGGTGGGATATATTATATATACAGTATTTAAATTTCAGCATCCTTGTTACTTGATGGCTGCAATTATGCAGGTTTTAGATGTTTCCCACATGCCTGATTCAGATTCATTAGTGTTGGAACCTGGAGGCATTTAGAACCAGCATGATTGTGGAGCCGCTGAACCAAGCAGGGATAGACTTTAGTGCCCAAAGATGATAAATAAATATATTTTGATTTGGACATGCTCAAAATGGTTACAATGGAAATCCAAACAATCATTTATTCAGCCCAACATCTTAGAGATTCAAGGCTATGATGATGATAAAACAGAGGAATCACTTACACAGACTTTCACCTCGAACGCCAAGAGTTCACTGAAGATATGGTCAGCATGGGCTGGACTGATCCCAACATCACAGAAAGTGGTAAGTTTTTCAGACATCTGATCCAGCAGAGCCCTCACCTACAAAACCAGCAGAACATACAGATTTAAAGTTAAGGTTAAAAGTCTTTCCAGCTCAGCGTGTGGACTCCTGCTGCTCACCTCTTTATGGTTATTCTCAAAGTGACAGAGTTGTAGACATTGTTCTAGTTTGGTTTGGTGCCTGAGCCAGAACTCATCAAAAGCAGTTTCTGTTTCATCCAATTGAGAAAGCAGTCTGATGATGGAAAGAGTAAAAAAGGCCACTCAGTAAAATCACACTCTAGCTTTTTAGTTGTTTTTTTTTTTTAAACTCAGAGTTTTCATGTATAGACCACAGTGAGAAATTTCCCAATTTTTTCTCATTTTATTGCCTCTGACCTTTGCACTGTAGCTAGATTCTCCAGTTCTTCCTGACTCATGTTGTAGTCGGGGTCTCGTACCACCGGCTCATTGATGCTCTCCAGGAGCCTCCTGCCCTGTCCCAGAGCCACCAGTATGTCCTCCTACCAACGCACGCACATACAGATAAACATTTATCTTTGCACTTATTATGGAATTACACGAGAGGTAAAGCCAAGCTGTCACCTTCATCTTGTTTTTCTTGCTGGTGTGTGCACTCAGCAGGACGGTGGTGTCCTGGATTTCATTGGGGAGTTCAGTTTCAGCCAGCTCGGTCCCAAAAATCTGCAAGGTCTGCGCTGTTTTCTTTACCATCATTGCAAAATCTTCCAAAGCCTGAAGCATAAAACATGAAGAAGAGATTTTTTTTAGAACGTATGCACAATGAGAGAGGACTCATTGTTTTACATTAGATTTTTCATTTCCTCATACCTCAGCTTACGCATTGATCATATGATTATAGTCACTTCGTTATTGTAATTATTATTACAATAATTACATTACAATAAATTTTTTTTTTTTTTTATGTTGCAACCCTTAATGAGTAAGATAGCATACATTTATTAGGTTTATTTTATATTTTTGAAGCAGGAAAAATGGACCACATTGCATTAGGCAGGAATATATAGCCCAGTCTCAAGGAGTTCCGGAAAACGAACATGATTTTATGTCATTTTTCATGCGTCACGATTTCCTAATTTTTTTTTGATGCTGCAGTGAACGACTTTTTTGCGTTCTGCTTGGGACGAAAAGTATGAATTTGTGTGGAGCTGCTTAGAAAAATTGTATGTCAATGGGATTCATCACCATAACCACATTCCTCACCCTAACCCCGAATGAAATCTAACAAGAAGTAAATAAACGGAATAACTTCCAATCAAAATGCGTTTGAAATTTGTGTCCCGGAGCACAAAAATAATACAGAAATGATGTTGGCATGCACAAAAATAGAAACATTCCTTCTTTTTGTGACAGTGTCACGTTTTCCTGTGAGATCGTGTTAGAAAACAGCAAGTTCTCAACAGAGCTTATGGTCTAGTCTTCCAGTTTGCAGTGGCCAGTATGTAATGTACAGAGGACTGAGAGGTCATAGAGTTTAGGTCCATATTGTGAGTTTAATTACATTTTACTCCATTAATGAGTTCCCACATGGGAAAGTACAAAATAGGTGTTTGTGCACATACAATGCGGTGAGAAATCCACTTCTCATGGCAGTACTCCCGAGTTCCCCCGAGCTCCTGGGTCAACTGTGAGTGGTTAATGTAGGAATGAAGCTCAGTGACGGAGCTCAGCATGATCACCTGGCAAAGAAAAATAAATCTAAATGCACCAGCAGTATATCCTCACGTTTACTGAAGTTGTGGATCATGTTTTTTTTCTTTTTCAATGATTCTAATCCTGATCCCACGTACCGGAACCTTCATCTTGAACTCATCCTTGTTGAGCTTAAAAAGGATGTCGGAGAGTGCGCGCTGTAGGAGGTTGATGGGCCTTAAAACCAGCACTAGCTGAAGGTTCCCTGGGAAGGAACCCTGCGGGGACAAAGAAAATCGATACCAACTTAATAAACATAGAAGACAAGGGCACTTTATAGGTTTTTAGACCTTTTAACACGTTGAATTTGAGCAATAAGGGTTTCCATGGTGACATATATTCTTCTCAAGGTACATACAACCCATTTTGTTATTTTTCAAACACAAAAACATCACATACTATACTGTATATACCCCCCAACACACATAGACCCACATAGACACACACACAAATAAACAAGAATAATGTGTACATTTATTTGTACAAAGGAATTATAGTGTGTTCCAAGTTGGTCAGTACAACCCATTAATATACTGTTACACAAAACTGTCAAATATACATTAGTCTTCCAACGATGACATATAAGAGGGCCCCATGTCTTATTAAAATTCTCTGAACAACCTCTTATACTGAACTTAATTCTCTCTAAGTAAATGAAGGATCATTAGATCTTGGAGGTTTTTGATCTTTCCAGTGTGGTAAGATTTGTATGCGGGCCATAAGTGAGGAAAAGGCAATAATATTCCTCTCCCTGGTAGAAACACAAGCATGGTTTTCAGGTACACCATAAACAGAGATTAGAGGACTGGGAACCACAGCTCTTGACACTGTGTAACTGTGTATTTTTATATATTCATTAATATTCATGATCAAGTTTAGAGAGTTTTCTAATGTAAAAATATAAATGCGCAGTCATTTTTGTTTCATTTATTTTAATGTGGTTGGCAATGCTGTGTCACAGGTGTGGTCATGGGTTCACATCCCAGAGTATGATTAGGGTGTGTCCAGTACTTCTGAATCCTAGTTAGCCATTGCAGTTTAGAATGAGTTGTTCTATTGTTGTAAAAAAAAAAAATACTGAAGCATGGACTGTCTAAGTCTAACCTAAAGCATCACACACATGGATGGCCTTCATCAGGACTAGCGTATAAACCCCTCATTATCAGCATCAGCCGTGCACTACACCCTACACCCTACAGACATTATCGATGACAAAGATGATGATAGATCTCATTTGTTCATCCCTGTTAAATCCTCTCACATGACTCTCACCGTGACTAAAATCAATGCACAGCCTGAGTTTTTAACCTTACATACAGCTGAGTGGCCACAGCTTTTTACTCAGGCAGATAAAAGGCCTCCTTATCCTGGCCTGTCAACTTGTGAACGTCCCCTTGTGGATAAATGAAGCCTGATTTAATTTAAAACGACTGAGTGAGTGTCCTGGGACCATTGGTGGTGATTTATTATCGTTGCCCTGCCTTTGGTGTCAAAGATGTGAGGATGATCACAGCTTCAAACAGTAACAATATTAATCGCTATTGTACAACATCGTCTGCACATTCATGTAAAGATTGCCATTGTTTTTATTTTGGCAGAAAAAAATACGACACCGTACGTTACATGCAGAAAACAGAAGCTGTGCAGATGCACCGCAAACACATCCACACATCCTTTGTTTGAACCCCTAAAGATAAGCAGAAAGCGTCTAGTGCACACGTACACCCCCTCCGTGCACCACTTTGGAGCATCCCCAGTGTCACTACAAGCCAGCAGCATGCAGGAAACAAAGGTGAATAGACTTCTATTGTCCACAGAGAGTGACCTGAACCATGTGACTACTAAAGCATTGCAGTAAATCAGTTTGAAGGAGATGAGTGAGAGGATTTCATTGGCAAATTTAAGCAAAAGCTATTCAACAGAACAATGCAAGGCGATAAAATGAAATAAATGAATGAAAGAAAAAAGACTACTTGTGATTTCTACAGAACTTAGTCAAAACAAGTACTTTCTAGTAAGTGCTAATCCTGCAAATTTAGTAAATCTAAAACCAATAACCAGATTTATGTGCATTAAAAATGAGACATAAACGTACTGCGATACGAAGCAGGGCCCCCCTGACTGCTGCCCATCGGTCTAGTCGGCGATCAATGACCAGGATGAAGCCCACGCCAGTCGATGCCAGGCTGCAAGATAAAAGACAACAAATGTGTTGTGTTGGTGGCTGCTGAAGTCTAAGAGAGATATCACAATCACTACTAGAATTATCATTCCTCACAACCAGACATAGAGAACAACTACTGGTACAACTTCCTCAGTATATAATAATAAACAAAGAAAGAAAAGCAGCATACACAACGCAAACAGAGCGCAGAGGAAACAAGCTCTCAGCTCTTATCCTCTTAGACAGCTGCTGCAGTCCTTAATAGGAGATGCTGTGAAGCACCTCCACATTTCTTGGCCATCAGCCTCAAGTCCTTGTTTCCACCCCACCATGTGTCCTCGTTCACCTGCTCTCCTTTGTGGCTCCAGGGAAAAAAACGTAAGGCGTCCACACATTAGTGAATACAGCATAATGCTTGTGAACGCATCGTCTCCACAGAACAGGCTTCAACTCTGTTTTCACATATCGTAAAGATAAACTGGTCCAGTATTGATGTTTGATTGTATCTGCAAATCTGCAGAGAATAACCACACAAACACTTGTTTTTTTCTTGACCAAAAAAGACAAAAACTAAGAAGATGATCCTCCTGAGCTGTGTTGGTTTTGTAAAATGAGGCAAAAAGCTTGAAACACACATTATTGCCTCCATCCAGCCCCCAAGCACTGCATCCGTACAGCATCCAACAGGACACCAGAGCTGCTGGGACAAAAGCCAATAGGATCAGAGCAATGGAGCAGCTCTAGAAGCCAATCAGGAGAGCTGTGTATATCTGGGAGGGGTGACAGACTGAGGGTCATAATCTACTGGAGGGTTTCCAACGATAAATACAAAAAAGTGATCATTTAGTCTTGTTTATTATAGTCAGTTTACTTCTCGACTTCTTTTCTTTTCCCCTTCCTTTAGTGTCTGTGTGTGTTTTCCCTTGTCTCTCTTCCTCTCATCATCGCTCCAATAAACCCTAAACTGCTTTATGTCTCTATTGTGGAGGAGGACAAGGATGAGAAGGAGGAGGGGTGTAGAGAGACAAGAGCTTTTCTGCCTTTGGGACATCGATGACTGCTAGGATGAGCGAATGGTTTATTTTAGAAACAAACATTGTGCTTAAGCAGCTGGGAAAAAATGATAATAAACTTAAAGAAGCTTCAACAAACCACAAATGTCATATAACAATTATTTTATTTAGTTTTTTTTACTGAATTATCTTTTAGATTTAGACTTTCTATAATTTACCATTTTATTTCAATTTTTTCCTCACACATGATACTATTTCATGGTCAAAAATAAGCTACAATTGCAGCTTATGTGCAGCAATGGTCAGGGCTAGGCTATTTTAGGCAAAATATATCATTTCAAACAGCTGTCAAAACCTCAGTTTTTAAGAAAAAATTGGCAAAAATACAATAACAATGATTTATTGGCTCCATAATTGGAAAACTGATGCATGTAAGATTGTAAAAAAAAAAAATTGCATTGACTCTAAGTGACATTTAAAATGCTATAAAACAAGTTCAGTATTTAAGAAAAAGCGTGGATATTTTCTAAAGATTATCCTCCATGACTCCAAAATGTTTTGTTTTTTTCAATGAACACTCGAATATGTTTACATGACCGTTTACAGTCAAACATTGTGATGCACTGTAGGCTAAGTTTGGTGATTGTTCGCACATGTGAAGTATGATTTCCTCAGAAGAAGAAGATGAAGAAAGAAAGAATAACATGGCAAAACTGATTCTATTTCCCCCAGATAATGTACTTACATCCCGATATTTTTAAAATGTTTCAAATCAAGTTTTGAATCAGTAAAAATCTAAACCATCTAATAATCTTGTGCACTGCGGGTAGACATGCAGGGCTTCATATAGAAGCAGTTCAGTCTAAATGTGTCGAGGAAGTGTTGTGGTAACGATGCACATAATGTAGTCAGTGTGCAGCACAACCTCTAGAATCTGTTTGCTGGGCTGTGAAAAAGCGTTGCCTGATGGGAGACATTTGCTGCGTGAATGCTTTTGCCCACATAGTGACACACATATATTTCAGTTTAAACCCACGCTGTGACTTTATTACTGAATACGCAGACACAGTGAGATGTCAATTTGAACACAATATATATATATATAAAACCATGCTGAATTTATCCAAACATGCCTATCCCTGAATGTTATTCAGCTACATTATAAAATCCCCTTAACATATTATTTAAAAGCATATAATCACGTTTTTTGTTTTTTGTGTGAGAATTATACACAGATTTCCTCACAGTTTCCTACAACACAACTCTGCTCAGACGCCTGTATGAATTATTTAGAATAAAAGTGGTTTCTATTTTTACACCAGTGTGACATCATTAGGTATGGAAGTCACATATTTTGTTAAATCTTAACTCTTCCTCAGCGTGCCATCTGAGCAGCTTAGACATGATAATACAAACACACACAAATCGCTATTAAAAAACACTTTGGAATCAATACCAATCCAATATGTAAACTCTTAAGGAATAAGCGTCATACTAAATGTATCAATAAACTACCCAAGTGAAAAAAATGGTGCACATCTTCTTCTATGTACAATAATAAATGTTTAACTTTCTTCTCTAATGTCGCAGAATTGTTGAGTTAAGCATGTATTAACAAGTTCTGATGGACTACGGCCGGGCCAGAGGAACGTCTCCGCGCAGAACAGCACGTACCACATTCCCGAGAATTCCGTCAAATGACTCAGTTCCACCGAGGAAAACAAATCAAATTGTGCAACATTGAATTGCCTTTGAAACGATATATCACACAACTACGTATGTTCCAATAAATTTAGAAATGACCAAAAAAGAGGGTGGGCCCCTAAGCATCTGAAAAATGGGCCCCCGTGACACGTACAGGGTAATGGTCCCATTTTATATATTGGTATGTGCCAATGATTGGGTACCACTAACCGTTGTAATATTTGACTCGCAAATTAATGAGAAATCGACTTTAGTTTTTCTTTTCTTTTGGGGACCCAAATTAAAAATTGGGCTTGAGCGTCGATGCGTACTTAACCATTATACCTATCAAATTTCAGCCCATTCATGAATAACAGAAGAGTAGCGATTTTAACTAGTGTACACAAGAAGAAGAAGAAGAAGAAGAAACACTACAAACACAATACAACCTATGAACCCCTTAATGGCCCACGTCACAAGTGACGTCACAATTTTATCTGGAGGCAAAAACAGGAAATGCCGCTGGCTAAAGACTGTGGAGGCTCGTAATGTTACAGCTTTAGAATGTCGTCTTGTGTGTTTGGGTCCCAGATTAGGAAGAATAACAACATTAGTGGACGTAAATTAAAGTTTTAGAGGATTCCAGCGGACACTCGTGCTCAGACAAAACAAAGACAATTGTGGTTTTGCCTCCAGGCTAAGCCCCGCCCAACAAAATAATTCACAATGTTCACAAACAATCAAATGGTCTATAGCTTGATATTCACACCTACCAGTTATGCAACTGTATGAATGTACGTCATTCACTAATTTGATTAAAAAGTTGTGAATGTAGACTTCCTGTAAGATACTAGACAAACATTTTACACCGTGGCATGACTTCTCAGTGTGTGCTCATGAATCTATATTTCAACACCCCAGAGGCCTTTTTAATCATATAAAAATGATTTTCCCAATGTTTACTGTGAATCTGGAAAACGCTGAGAGGTAAGTGACTTAGAAAGGCTGTGTGATCCTGGAAGGTTGCGGCTAGTTTACAAAATAAAAGTCATTGTCAACTGACAAGGTAATATTTGTAAAGTGATAAGAGTGAATGGACTCACTGAAGCTAACACATTACATCCATATACACCATATTTCCTTTCTTCTGAACTGATTGATCATTGGTGTGTATGTCAGCACTCCAGTAGCACAACACTCAATTAGTTTATATCGGACCACTAAAATTATCGGCTGATATTTGTCATAAAATGTAATATCGGTTGACATCGATATTGGTTTTTCCCACCAATATTGTAAAACCAATTTGTTGTTGTTTGTTTGAAACAAGTTAAAAATGGATGTGGTTCTTTTTCTGTTAATGAAGTTGATTTTTTAATGTTTACTAGTTTGTGGAATACATCCAGGGGGGCATTATATTAAAAGTTGGCTTAACCTGTTAACCGTATTTGGAGATATATCATGTGACCTAAAATTAGGTTGGAGGTGATCTGTGTATATATCGGTATCAGTTAATATTGGAAATTAGAAAATGTAGTATTGGACCAAATTGTTATTCAGCAAAAAGACAATATCTTTCATCTCTAGTTAATATGTATTATAATGGCTGTAATAGAGAGATAAATAGTACCTGGGCACACTTGTCAGGTACGTCAGCACATCGTGAAACTGCCGCTCCGTGATTTCTCCAAACGCAGGGCATTCTGGGAAGACAATGATGGGGCTGCCATTACTTCCACTGCCTGTTGGAAAAAAAAGAAAGACAAGGAATAATTAACATTTTCATCCTCAAGGGTCCATAGAAACCCTTTTCAAACAATAAGATCAAATCTTAAATATTTTAACTTTAACTAAAATATCATTCCATTTTGAGTTCAATCATTAAATATGAAACATTAAATGGTGCTGTTTTAGGTTCACAGCCTCACTCTGTCTACAGCAGCTGCTCTGTCAGCGATTGCGACTGGAATATCAATCCTCCAGGCCTTTCTTTCCTCATCACTATAGCAACAACTGTGCATGCTCATGGTTTCAGCTTTTGTTTGCAAAATGGTTTCAGGCTTCTGCAAGCACAAGGTCACCCGTGCTGCACACAGTGGAGCCGTTTTCAAACAGTGGAGGATGGAGAGACTGGGAAGCACAAAGCCTTTAGGAGAGACTGACGGTAGCATGGGCTGTACTGGTAGGGTAAATAAAATACACACATGTAACGTCAAGCTGTTATGAGAAAACAGTTTGGTTAAATGTGTCAAACTCAAGGCACGTGGGCCAAATCTGGCCCTTTAGAACATCTAATTTGTCCCGCAGGAGAACGTTAAAATGACAGAAAAAACATAAATGATCATGTAAATTACCAAATATTTCAGTTGTAGATATATTAGCCCTTCTAAATACACAAATTTGATAAAACTCAAAAACATTTGGAGGATTGCAATTGTCCCATGCTTTTATCACATGACTGCAGTCATTTTAAATCTCAAATTGTTCAAAGAACACAATTTAACTGCAATTATTTCACCTGATTTCCCCAAATTAAACAAAAAATAGTCACTTATTGCCTCGATATTGTATATTTTATATGTCATGTAAAGTACAAACTTCTGGACAATTAATGTTGAAATTGCTCATTTTCCCACCTAAAATCTGCTGCCCACTTGCGATCAAACTACTTCGTAATTGGCCCCTGAACTGAAATGACTTTGACGCCTCTGATTTAATGTGTTCAAGTCAACGGGATAAAAGGATTAAAATAAAGAAATGCTCCAACCAGACACAATAAAGACATCAAAGAGTCACCTGAAAGGAACGCAAACTGCTTTTTGAGGTCAGGCTTGATGTCTGCTGCTCTTAGAGGAGAGCTGTCCATCTGCATGATCTCATCTGGAAGACAAAGAAACACAGATATCAGTGTGGGATCTCAGGAGGGCATTCCTAAACTATTAATTATCATTTAAAACTGCTTATCTATTTTTTTTTTCATTTACTCATTCAGGTATATCTTTCTCATTGGACTTGTGGGAGTGAGTGGGATTCATGTGCTGTTTTGTGTTCTGCAAACTGAAAAAAGGCCTTAATAAATAAAAGTGCTTAAAAAATAAATAAATACATTTTAAAAATGATTAAAGCTGCTTATCTACAGCTGCTACTGTTTATTCATTTCAATGAAAACAAGACAATTCGTTTAGAATATTAAAAAAAACTTCCATTTTGAATGAAAAGGAGCAGAAAGAAGAAAAGAATGATCTGAGTGATTCATATCATAACGTAATTCTGGCAGAATTAGTGAAGGAAATCGACATTCTCTTAAGATGTTTTTATCCGTGTGTGTGTGCGTGTGTGTGGTTAGTGTGGGTTCTTTGAAGGCCTACAATCTAATAGTCGACACCACAAAGAAAGGTCAGAGAAAGTCCAGTTGCTTAGTTGTGATTAAACGACATTGTCAATACTCTGTGATGAAATATCAATAGAGTTGTAACGATTAATCGTAAGGCAGTTAAAAATCGATTCATAGGTATCAAGGTTCACATCGATGCTGCGAAAATTGAATCGCAGTACTTTTTTTAAACAGCAGAAGGCACTATCCAGAAGTGTTGGCGGCGAGCGAAATCTGCTAATACTTTTTTTCTGGCCGCCTTCTACTCTTAAACACGTTCATAAATGATTCCTTACCCCTTCAGCACCGAATGAATATCTGTAATATTACGTGAATATCTGTAAAAGTCACGGTTTTCTATTAGCTCTGTTTGCTAGCATAGCATCTCTTCTTCACTGCAAGATATCTGCATGCCAACCGACCACTGGGTTACCAGCGCCCTCTGCTGGTCCAAACAAATATCTGACTTGAATGCAGTAAAAAAAAAAAAAATATTCAGTCCAATTGTTAAGGCACAAAAAACATTTTCAGTTGCACTTTTAAAAAGAAAAAGAACTATTATGCAGTTTTGTATTGTTTACTATAGAACCAGAATTTAAATAATAAGCTTCTTCTTCATTTGTATTATTCCTTAATTTATTTCATTCAAGATTTATATTTAGTTAAATTGCATTGTTTTGAATAGTTTATCAAGGGATTCTTTTGACAATGAAAAATAGTATAGTATTTTCCCCAAAAAAATAAAGGAATGTTTTTCAGTCATTTATATACAGTCCCATTTTGTAAAATAAATCGTGAGAGAATCGTATTGTGAACCCAGTATCGTGAATTGAATAGTATCGGGAGTTCAGTGAATCGTTACATCCCTAATTATCAACAGAACAATTAGAAATGTATTGGGGAAAGGCCATTGAGATGCAACATCTTGTTTTTGAAGGGTGTCCAAGAACATATGACATTTAACATACAGCAGATTACAATACACAAAAGCACCAATACTGACAAAAAAAGACAATTTTGCTCACAACCCACAACCTCAAACCATTAGAATACTCAAGTAACCAAATAAAGGATTAAAAAAGCATGTGGGTTGCACCCAGGAGTGGGTCGCAAACTTCATTTTGTTTCTATTTGATTTTCAAATGATATTTATATAGTTATGACACAAAGCCAGCTGGCCCATTTCACACAATGATCTTTAAAATATTTTTTATATCTTTAAACTTGAAAAGATCTTCCCACAACACATACGATTGAATCAGTATTCTTTAAAATACAGTCAAGTGCTCTGTGTACATGGTTTCTAACACATTTTCCCAGTAAAGGCTCATTTAGTGGTAAAAAATGCAAAAAATAAAGAAAAAACCAAACAGAATGCACTCCAACATATCCACCTACCAGATGATTATACAATATTTATGTGCACCCCCGCGACCCTGAAAATAAGAGCAACCGGGTCAGAAAATGGATGGATGGACAAAATATTCATATGCAAGTCATTTGCTGTCTTTTTACATTTTTCTCACTCCCACAAAGACAAACACAACTTCCAGCTGAACGTTCAACAGTTCTGGTTGTTTTACGTGTTTGTTTTTCACTTTGTTTGTTTCATGTTAGGTTGCTATGCACCTCTTTGCAAAATAGAACCACGAGTAAAGCAAGTAAACATGTCTCTATATCGCTGAAGAATCACAAAACACTTTTTCTAAAACCATATCACATGAGCTTTTTTTCAGGAAAGATTTTCTTAAACAAAAGCTGAAAGGAGAAGAACGTTTCCATGGAGACAGTTTGAAAACAATCAGTATCGCTCATCAGGGAACACCTAGAAACTAAAAGTGGTGCATATAATTTGTAATTAAAAATGTAGGTTGTTTTAAATGTGTGTTAAACATTAGAACAGACAGCATTAATGACATGTGACGTATTTGTGCTTGAACCTGCAGTGCAGAGGGGCAACTGTTATCACAGATATGTAATTGTCTAATCAGAGGGCCATATTATCAACATGTCAGCATTTAGAAAAATGATCAATCTGAGCATTAATACAGGAAATTACACAGTGTTAAGTCTATTTTTCTGTATTTTTGTTGTCCAATTGTATATTTTGTTGGGGGTGTTTACGTTGTCTTTTTGGGTGTTTTTGGTGTTATTTTTGTGTTTTAGGAGAGATTTTTAGTATTTTTCGTGGTTGTTTTGCATGTTTTTGTTATTTTTGAAGTCGTTTTGTGGTTTTACTTTGAGGATCACACAAAATAAGTTAGAGGGCCGCACTTTTTTGCAAACTCTTGGTAGTTAACCTTTGCACTGTCATTCCACTGATGTGCCAAGAAACATGATAGAAAACATTTTAAGGTTCGCCTACAATTGCCACATGTGTATGGATTGCATGGTAGCACCCGGTGAGTATGAGCTTCATGTTAATATAAGCCAATGTTGTCTAAAAGATTTGTCGCATGCGTGCGTGAAAAGTACATTCAAATTGGGAAAGTAGGCACAAGTAGTTTTTGTTTCGAAAGAACAATATTGCACCCACAAGTGCAAATAAAACATTCAAACCCAGCTGCCCTTAAGGCTTTTAAATATGCATTAAATAAGTCCATGCACAAAAAGTGAGAAAGCATCAGAGCTTCTATAAAGCAAGAAACAATAACAAATAATTGCCATGTAATGTTTGTTTGGTTTAAGGGAGGCAGATGCTTAGTCCGTCCTGACATAATCTTTCTGGTTCTGCTGTGCATGAGAGCTATTATGGAATGACTGACATTTTAAGAAGTGTTGCTAACTATACCATTTATTATTATTATAAAAACTGGCTTATCAATAATCTGGTCACAGAAAAAGGGGATAAATGAGACTCAACAATCCTTAAAGCGATGAGATGTGCCTTGAATTTTTATGTTTTGATGTGCCATCTATGGCTTCAGTAGGAAATATTATTCTTATTTGATTCACTGCAGGTAACATTAGGACTTTCCATCGACACAGTGGAGATACAGTGTGTAGTCAGGGGGTGGATTAAAGCGATACAATGGCCATTACGGTTAGGAAGGCTCTGATTGGACAGGGGGCGAACGTGACGTATCTATAGGGAAAAACACACAACAAACCTTATATTGTCTACTGTAACACAGAACACCACACATAAGAACTGTTTTCATTGTAGTTTTGAAGCAGCAGCTCGACAATAACACACGATTTCAGTTTGGACCGCGGAGCGTAAGGGAGCTAGAAACTAATCACCTGTAAAAAGCCCAGTAAAACTCTGGAAAACAATCATCAGGAATAATAATAATAAAGAATAGTTGCTCCCTGTAAAGATAGTAACGCTAACAACTGGTATAATGATAAACTTGTGATATTACAGCCTGTGAATGCAGTACAGGGACGCCAGTCGTACGATGAAGCCTGTTCCGTTAACCGTGTTTACCGAGTTCCGTGTATGTTTAATAAGGCCGTGTGTGTCCGTGTGAAAGTTTGCATGTTTATGCTTCCGTCCATCCACTCTTTTCATTATATCCATGTCTTTTAAGGCTCTTATTAAATAGTCAAAGGCTGGAGTCCGGGCCGCTGCCATCTTGGATTATGTCGTCACCAGTGCGTCATCGCCGCAAGTCGCGAAAGCGGAAAATTTTAAGTGGCTTTAACCAAGTTAAGTGTTTACAAGAAAGAGGAATTATCCAATTCTGAATTAAAATTGGAATAAACCAGCCACTTAATTTGGATTTAAATTGAATTCGGAATTAAATTAGCATTAGGAATTAACTGTTTACAAGGTCAGGTTAAAGAGAAATGAGCTTTTATTCATGCACAGTAAACGTGGCCAATCACATGAATGCACCTTAGATGATTGTTCTAAAGCAATTGTTACTCATTTGTGTCAGAAAGGCCTGTGTAGTCCTTTAAATATATCCCTCAATATGTGGGCATCGACATTTTGGAGATTTCAGCCAATCAGAGTTTGCATATTGTGATGACGTCACTTCAGGTCTAGTCTTCGTGTTTAAGGCCCCCAATATTACTAAAAGCATTTCAGTAAAAAGGTTACATACATAGTGTATTGTCTAATGTTATAGAATTTGGACTCTATATTGTTTTCATTGTAGTTATTAGTCAAGCATCTCAGTCTTTCTAGCACCAGTCAGGGATTTTCTGCAAGAACCAGTCACACATTTCCATCTGACATACTCACAATCTGTGGGGTATGACTATTGTGCATGTACTAATGTCTATAGTGTGGGTAGAAATATGCTTTTACATGTTTTACATTGTAGATATAAGTAGGCATGTCACATTGTATATATTGTTTAACAGAATGCTGTGAGTGTATTTGTGTTATCTACAACAGTATTTCTCAAATAGGGGTACGTGTACCCCAAGGGGTAAGCGATGTAATTACAGGGGGTACTCGAGAGAGAGAGTGGACAACTGATAAATAAAAGCATAAAAAATATGGGGATTTTAAAATATGTGTTTATGGTTAAAAATGATGTATCACAAAATGAATCATAATAATTGTGATGAAAATGATCTTGATTACAACATGAACTTCAGTCAGTCTTGGTCACACACCAGGTGAGAGATGACCAGAAATGATCAATCTATCCAGGAAGCACTAAATACTGTTTTATTCTAGTTATTTACAAAGTTTGATTCTTTAAAGTGAGTGTTAACACTCATTCATTCTATCATTATGCTCTATAGTTGTTTATTTATAGTATTCTGAGCTAAATGTTATATATGGACAGAGAGGGTACTTAGATTGAGAATTAGGTGAAATCGGGTACTTTAGTTTGAGAACCATTAATTTAAAAATATAAGCAAAGTAGGAAAGAAGCCATAATTGAAAACAAAGGACAGAGCTATCTCAAGCCTAATGGAGACTACATTGTTAAAGTTACCAAAATAAAGCTTAAGTAGTTGTAAAATTAAATGCAGTTCTAACTCAAACAACAACTAATTGGTGCTTTTAAGGAAACTTGACCATTAACACACCATATTAATGACAAAAATAAAACACTATTTCATGGTGTGAACTGATTTTTAACCAACTTCTTTTACCCAAACATGAAAGATGGCTTCTTTAAGTTTGCCTCAGAATATTGGCAGGGGTCCCTACTAGTGTAAAACCACTAACACTGAACGCCAAGCTAAACGACTTATCTCAGCAAAGATGGCGGTGTCCTAGTCCATGTTATAAAGGAAATAAGAGCTTAGGGCACCTTCCACAGCAAGTCGGTTTATAAATATGTGCATGAATGGATCAACGGTGTAATGCTCTTTCACCATGCAGATGGTGACAAAATACATAAAAAGTGAAGTTCAGTTTCTCCTATGATTTTTACCAGTTTGCAAAATATAGTTGTATATTGTAAAATACAGTATATATATATACAGTATAAACTCAGAAGTTATGCTTAGCAAAATAAAAAAAATGAGGATCTATCAAGACTTAAAGTTAACTGGTACCGGTAGATGAAGAACTGTATGCACATGTGGACCAGAAGATGACCTGTCCCAGTGCGACACTGTACCTGTTTCAGGACTTTGGTCCGGCAATGGCGTCAAGCTCAGAATCAAACCAACATTTGTCCACCTTATCCACCTTTATACGAGTAAGTTAGGTCAGTCCATCCCTAAATGTAGTGTTCCTTAAACTGTCTTGTTCGTCTCACAGCCGTTCTTTTCCTCTCAAGTTTTTTCCTGCTCTCAGGTGACTGAGGCCTGGGGCCTCACCACACCTACACACAAACACACATTATACACCGAGACTGTTTCAAAGACAGGATTCAAAAGTGAGTATTTTGAAAACCACAAATTTCCTTGCACTAAAAGGAAAACAGTAACAATTCTCACATTGAGACCAACTGTTTTGGAGATATGAAAAGTGGGTGGGGGCGTCTGCTCACAAGTGCTATGCAGAGTAGAATTGGGCCTTAAAAGTTAAACCCAACAGATTTTGGCCAGAACTCATTCGAACCAGAATGAAGTCGATTTCTTCTAAGCCTGAACCCGTTACAGCCCGACATTATTCAAATCTGTGACTGCTGAAGCCTGGCCAGCGCCTGTGTAAAAAATGAATGTAAAATGATGGACTCAATCTATATGCATGTTCTTGGACTATAATAGAAATGCAAAAATGGAGACAACATTAGAACAGTAAGGTATCAGAAATTGAACTTCTCAATGTAAGGCA
Organism: Gouania willdenowi; assembly: GCF_900634775.1. Taxonomy (NCBI): domain Eukaryota; kingdom Metazoa; phylum Chordata; class Actinopteri; order Blenniiformes; family Gobiesocidae; genus Gouania; species Gouania willdenowi. The sequence goes on from NC_041064.1 coordinate 21,830,236, forward strand.
GAAGTACAAATAACTACATTACTAGGGCCCTAGAAAATCCGCGTTAACGAAATCACGGAAGGAATGACGGAATCGACCAATGAAAATGGTTAAACGCAGAAATGGACAGAATTAACATGAAACGCCGTCACCGTGAGGCAAACATTTTTTTTTTTAATGGGGAAATGTTCCGTGGACCACTGATAAGGTGCACCGCTCTCCACCCTCCTGTCCTGGCTGCACTAAGCACTGCCTAAAATATGCCCTTATATTACATAAATAATTAAAGAGGAGCAGTCAGAATAATCCATGTCACTACAACTTAAATCTACCTTTTAATTGTATCTTACTTTATTTTTGACATACATTTTTGTTTAAATAGGCGAACACATTTAAATAGGTGGCTTAGTGGTTAGCACGTCCGCCTCACAGCAAGAAGGTCCTGGGTTCAAGCCCTGGGGTGGACTTGGGTCCTTTCTGTGTGGAGTTTGCATGTTCTCCCCGTGCTGCGTGGGTTTTCTCCGGGTACTCCGGCTTCCTCCCACAATCCAAAAACATGACTGTAAGGTTGATTGGAGTCTCTAAATTGCCCATAGGAGTGAATGAGAGAGTGAATGGTTGTCTGTGTCTGTGTTGCCCTGTGATGGGGTACGCCCTGTCCAGGGTGTACCCCCGCCCAGCGCCCTATGAGAGCCGGAGATTGGCACCGGCAGACCCCCGTGACCCTGTTAAACGGGAATAAGCGGGTATGAAAATGGATGGATGGATTTTTGTTTAATTGTATTTTTTTTTTATTTATTAGTATTTATTTTGTTTCCTCACAGGAGTTAGAAATTAATATTTTCTGAAAAAAATGATTAATATTTCTAAAAAACAGAATTTAAAAAAAATAACGTGGAAAACACGGAATTTGGAATATATATATATATATATATATTTTTTTTTTTTTTTTTTTGTATGTATTCATTCATCTAGAACCTGGAGTGCATTATTATTGTCAAGTTAACGCCCATTGCAGCTTAAGGTGTAAACACGGACCTGATACTGTCTGTTAAACAGTGATGTACGTTGGGATCTTACACTCTCCTCATGTGATACTCGCTGTAGTTTCTACTCATCACCTGGTCTCATGCACCCACCCTGCCACACCTTGGCCCCCAGAAATTCCCACACATATCAAATCCAGTGCGGGCCCCCAGCTGCACTTTGTTCACATGGGCTATTCTGTTACCAAAAACCCCCTTTCTTTTGCTCGATTTCAGCCACTTTTTTCTTTACAAACTTCACACATAAATGCATGCTTCATAACCATTTTTTATAAAACGCAATGTTTTCAGCTCAATGATGTTACTAGTCTTCTACTTAAAGTTTACACATATTACATAAATGAAGAAAAAACAAACCAAACCTTAGGCTATTTGTCTTGGAGATGATCAGAAAGCTGTTTTCTCACAGAAAACAAAAAAAAGACCTTTGTGATGTCTCTATATTGAGACTAGTCAGTGGGTGTGATAGATAATCACATTATAGAGCAACCTACAAACTGCAGCTTTCTTGGTTGTACCTACCAGTGCTAAAGAAGCTAATACAACATTGAAATGCTTTTAAAATAAACCATGCATTGCATTTTGTCATCAGTTGAAACTTTTAAAACTTCTCTATTATTACTGTTGATTTTTAAAGGAACACCGCTGACTTTTTGACCTAAAGAGTTGACTCATATGAGTTATTTTAAATGATTCATCAGGCCAATATACAGCGCTTGACAGTATCAATGCTCCAAGCGGGGCTTCCCTCTTAAATACTTACTATGCAAGTTTGGAGGAGACGGACCGTCTTTCACCAGGTCATGTGACCTGGAGAATGCCTGGAGAACGTTTCACTTTACGGCGGTCACGTGACCACAGGCTAGGTTGTACATAGTTCTCACGTGACGTCACAACATACGGGCATTTCCCCACTCGGACCCATTGTTGTGGACAGTTGAAACAAGTTAGCCTCTGTTTACAGCCAAAAGAGCACAATATGGTAGTTTCGTGTTGGGTTAATAGTGCGCTAATCGCCAATATAGTTCAGCTAAACATGAATTCTTTAGTAAGGGAAGTGGGCAAGCCAGATCCGTAACTTCGGGATAAGCAATTGGCTCTCAGGGCTGGGATCGCGCCACAGCTACAGTCTATGGGCTGGAGGAACAGCCGCCGCCGCAGAACCGGTGCTCGGCCAGCGTCGGCGGCGCTTCCCTCCTAACTGTCGGCCCCCTTTGCCAGGGGCCAGAGGGGACGGGTGATCCGGCGTGCGCTGGGTTGCCTGCCCGCCCCGACCTCATCCGTCGCGCCGACCATCGGCAAAAGGGGGCGACGACTGCGGCGAGGTCAGGGAGTATGGGGGGAGTGCCATCGACGCGGGCCAAGCACCGGGTCTGCAGCGGCAGGGAGAAGAGTGGGCAGTGGCGGCTGTTCCTCCAGCCCATAGACTGTAGCTGAGCCCAGCCCTTAGAGCCAATCCTTATCCCGAAATTACAGGTCAACTACTGTCTGCATACACTATCAAAAGACGACGGGAGGCTGGCCCAACTGACTGTTCGTTGATTTTTGAGACAGTGCTGCGGCGCTTGCGGCCACTAGGGGCGCTTGCGTGAAAGTTACCGGTCTAGCGCCCCTAGTGGCCAAATGTTACACAGTGTTCCTTTAAGTGCTCTAATAAATGTACTGGTACTCTTATCAATGTCTTCTAAAAACGTAACCCTTTGTTTCTTTACCAAATGTAATCTCAGTAATCTTTCCTCTTACTCTGCCAACAGGGCCAACAACAGGCATCTGGGCATCTGACCCTAACAAATGGAGTGTTTGACACAACTACCAGTTTAATGTGTTGTCCTCACCATCTAATTCTCAGATTTCAATCCAATCAAGCATCCAAAAAACCTGTTAGAATCTGCTTTACAAAAGGAAAGCGTCTCGTTTTGTTGCCTATTTTAATGTATCCACAGCATTAAACAAAGCTATAGTATATAAATGAAGTGAAATGAATTTTCTTTTTTTAATTCACCAAAGAAAATGACACACTATACTTAAACCATGTGACAAACATCAGTTGTTTACCAAAGTGGATCTATTAGCCTCACATGTAAACATGAACCCATATCCACACCAGCTGCTGGTTTGAGACGCTAATGTTCTTTAAAAGGCTTACACACACAGAGAGGATAAGCAGCATCCTCTCACGCTCACGTTTTACCAATGACGAGTCAAACGTTAGTGGGTCAGAATCACACACCTGGACGAGCTGCCACTACTGACACAGATTAAACAGCATGAGAGCAGAGGGTCACACGAAAAGACGCCAACAGAACAGGAGGCTATTAGTGAGTACAGCTACGTCTGAAAAAGGCACTATTTGTCTTTTCTTCATCACATGAAAGATCAATTTAATCCAAGACTGTGAGGAATAAACACGTGAGGGGAGGGACGGGTGGCTGGGGGATGGGGGGGAGCAACAAGTGGAAATAAGTGGCTTATAGTCCAGCATGTAAAATAGATGGAGGAGGAGTTGAAGAAAAAAGAATACTCAGCTGAGACAAACAAGACCTCATGATGAGAAGCGTCAAAACATGAGGGACGAAAAACTAACTAACTAACTAAAGAAATAAACACACAGAAGCTACTTACATTTGATCAAGATTTAAATGTACATCATCATATTATTAAAGTAGTCAATGGGCTCAGATCGCTACTTGGAGACAAAATATGTGGTTACGTTACTTTCAAATGAGCTTTTCCCTCCAAGAATGCTAATGAAAATTCAATATCTTCATTAACTAGATGAAAACAGACTTTAAAGGAAAGGAATAAAGCAGGAATGATGAATAAATGACGACCTACCACACAGCCAGTGGCAGCAGCGAGTGAATCTGTAGTAACTTTTCACTTCTTCAAGAGGAATCCGGACGTGGTCCCCACTCCTCACTCCAAGCTCTAAACACACACTGAACCCTCCCTCCACAGCTTCCCCATCACTCTCCACTGGCTGATTGTTTATAATTTCTCTGCTCTTTTTATCTAACATGGGATTAAACGCCATCCTTCCTTCCAGTTTAGTTTGACATCCTTTGCCATACATTTCTGTTAGAGGCAAAAGGTCTGTATTTTTTGTAATGAGGAGGTTTTGTGTAGCTGTAAAATCAATTTTCATGCTAATCCATGAATCTGATTCAATCTCCCCGTGCTCTTCCATTTGACTCCCTAACTGCTCAATCTCCTCTCCTCCCATCCTCCCTGTCTTCACCTTGTTCCTGCACTTCTGCAGCTTTTCAGAGCCTAGCAACAGGTTCCCTTTTTTCCTGACTCCACCTTTCCTCTCACTTAGGGTCCTGTGAACAGTCGTCAGTCAGTGTAACGGTCCGGAGGGGACTTCCTTTTTTCATCCTCATGTTACATTTGCTTTATACAAAAGCTACAGTGTAGTGCTTAACCCCACCCTCCTTCCTTTCCCACCTTCCTTTATTCCTCCCCCTGGAAAGACAATTTACCTGCTACTGGTTGACATGTGACCTCAACCAAGGATCAAGTCACGACTCTTGTTGAATAAGTTGCGCGGGACAGTTGAGGCTTTGCTTTAGTGCATTGGTTTTAAACCATCTATGCATCAGATTTTGCCAAACCAAAAAAACCCAGGATCCACTTCAGTCTTATCTCAGGAGATGAAGACCAAAAGCACAAAGCCTCCATTCTTAAAAAGCCCTTTTAAACGCTGACTGCATTCCCATTAAACCATTTACTAAGTACTCAGTCAAAGCCTCTGTTTCAGTTTACACCAATGAAAAGACTATTCTTACAAACTTAGTGAAAGACCTGATTCTAACAAGATCTCAACTGATGCTGTTCCTTAACACAATGTGGCAATTCACATGTAGCAAGTACAGATACGTCCCAGTAAGGAGAAGCGTATAATATCCCATTGTGTCTCTATAACTTAGTCTTACGTTTAAAATGAATCCAGTGGTGTAGTTTGGTATGCATGTGTGTTGGTTTGTGTTTGAGCGTGGACGTTTGTACTGCAACCAGGGAATATCACTGTCAAAAACCTCTAAAGTGTTCATGCCATAGGACAAGTGATCTACACATCGACGGTGTTGTGAGTCAGTTGGTCAAAAAAACAGACAGTTTAATGTGTCCACTGCCAGACAAGAAGTCCCTGTCTAAAACACCATTAACTATGGAAGGACTGAGTTAAGGACTTATTGGTATGAATAAAAGAGATTGAAGGCCACACCACTACAAATGTAGATCCAATGAATAACCCATGCTTTTCCCAATCAAATTACTTTTATTATGTATCCGTTATTAGGCTTCTGTATTATGGACGTTGGACAAAAAAGTTTGCAGTAATACAAAAGGTCTTTACTGTAGTCCCGTTCCTAATAAAAAAAAGTTGGAGATATTTGGCAACATGAAACAAAAAGCAATGAGGTCGATCACATTATGTCTGGGAACCTTGGATCTGCTGATGAATAATTTTTCTGTCACTCCAGTTATAGGACACTTTCTTGGAAATCACAATTTGTTTTTAACAGCTGGTCCACATCAGAGTCGGTGCTCTTGAATGCACCTCACTCACTCACTGCAAGTTCAACAGAGAAAACTGGTACCAATGCTCTGTGCTTATGTTGTTGAATGAGAAAGGATTCCCATTTTCATGACATTTATGTACCAAAAAAATATTTTTACTTTTTTAACCAAGTACTAACATGGACAGATGACTGAGAGATTAGATGGATGGATGGATGGATGGATGGATGGATGGATGGATGATAGATAGATAGATAGATAGATAGATAGATAGATAGATAGATAGATAGATAGATAGATAGATAGATAGATAGATAGATAGATAGATAGATAGACAGACAGCACACCAAAGTGAGAACTCATTTGCTTTAACCTGCAGCTCTGCACCAGCTCATCTGCTGGTCAGATGAGAGCACATAGGGAAAGAAATCTGCAAGCTGCAAACTTTAGTAACTTTTTATGCTGACACACATATCTCTAAAACCTCATGAGTAATTATTAAGTGCTGTAAAATAAAGTATGCAAAGGCAATTCAGACTATCTTCCAGGGTGTCTTACCATCCCAGTCCCTCCAGGAGTCTGTATGACTGGTAGGACTGGAGGGGAAAGGAGAGCCTAGTCCAGAGATGTCCAAGCTCTGGATCAGATGACTGAGCCGGTTCATGATTCGGTACGACGCCTCGCCGCCCTCCCGCAGATACTCATGCAGAGACATGAGAGCTGGCTGCTGGTCTCACACTTTGCAGCACAGCCTATCGTGCACAGAATCCCCTGGCAGCACCTTCAGAGCTGCACCACACACTTGAATAGTCTCCAAAGCACGACATAAATGGGAAGGAATCCTTAGTGCAGCAATCTCTAAGGTCACTCTGGATCACAAGGACACACTCTCACACGCATCCCACGAAGAGGTGTCCACATGGGCCATGTTCAGGAGAGCTCCGCTGTCCTCTGCAGAGCCACGTGGGGGGGTGGGGGGGGGTGCTCATGGGATAAAGCTGAGTCACTGTCTGCACAATTGCTGAAACCATCTGTTTCTCACCTGAGACGAGAATAGTCCCTGCTCTGCTTACACACATACGATCTGATACACACAGACATCCTCAGCAGTGAATCTATTGAGGCAAGGATAGGTTTTAAAAGAAAGGATGAGACCAAAGGAGGGTGGAGTGCCGCAGAAGCTGAAGGCAGCCGGTCGAGAACAAATCCCCTTCTGCTGCTCAGGCTAATTATATTCCTCCACTTCTTAACTAATCTGCCTTTCCCAAACCTCACCCAGTCTCCACTGATTTCTCCTCCTCCATGAATTAACTAGTGAACTTAGAGACTTTTACAAAGAGCATTAAAATCGCAGAAAGGTGCAAAAACAGCAGTATTCTGCTCTAATATGTTATGATTCTTTCACACATTGAATATTGCAAAACAAGTTATTTGCTTACAGGAGTGAATACATGCAAAATGACAGAAAAAAACAAAGTTACTTCATGTTTGTATCATTTTACAATGTTGTGATTTATTTTCTGATTGACTTTTAACTTCTTTCTGTAGTGGTTTGTGATGTGTTTTACTGTGATTTGTTGTCTTATCATAGTCTTATTGCTATGTTTATTTAATATCCTGCATACTGACTGTGGATGTAAATTAGCATTGTTGCTATAATTCGGCATATTGACGTCTATTGCTGTCAAATGTCAAAATATTGTAGATGTTCATTTATGTGCTCTAACAAATTCCTAAAAATAAATAGAAAATAAATCAAACTTTGATTGTGCTGAAAACAACTCTCTAGAGCAGTGATTCTCAGCTGGTGGGTCAGGACCCAAAAGTGGGTCGATAACAGCTTGTCAAAAATAAATAAATACTTAAAGTCTGTCATGTTGGACTTGTCTTTTATTTTGAAAGAAACTTGTCTTTTTCTTCTCCACATGTATGGACAAAACTGAGTCAAATTTACTAAATATCAGTCAAATACGAACCAAGATATGAATTCTTGAAATTTTGCCAATGAGGAACGACAAGGATTTATCAATTCTGAAACAGAATCAGTAAATTGATTTGTCCCCTCCAAAATATAATGGAACATTCCATACGGTCTATCTATTAGTTAATAAATTTGTCAAAATCTTTTAAGTAGCCTAACTTTGACAAACAAATAAATGGCAGTAAAAAAATTACTTATCAAAAAATAATTATACTGTTAAAGGTGCAGTCTGCTACTTTCAGATCCCTCTCTCCCCTCCCTCCCCGCTGCTCTCGTACCCTGCCTCCAAACTTTCCAAAGTCCCTCCCTCAGAGGAGCTAACAAGCTAACGTTAGCCCAACAGCAACATCACAGTAATATAACATGCTCTGTTGAAAGCATATTACAGCAGCCCTTCTCTCCCTCTATGTGCACACACCTCAGCAGCAGCAGCAGCAACAACACAGTATCACTTACAGCAGCCCACATGGAGGCTGCTGCGTGCACATAAACAACACATGCACTACAAAGTTCTAGTGTAACAATTACAAATCAAACATAATGTAAATCAAGCAGCAGTAATTACCTTTCAAGCTAAAAAGTCGCTAATTCCATGGTCTACTCCTCCAGACCATACACTGTAAAAAAAGACGGTGCTCTACTTCTGGGAATGGGGCGGGGCCTGTTAGCAACAGCTGTCAGACAGCCCATCAAACACAATCCTGGCTCTGATTGGTTCTTTTTGCTCGGTCACGGTGCATTCTGACAATCTGCCAAAGGCAGCAGGAGCAGCAGGGGGGACTCAAAGAGTCTGTTTTTTTTACACAAACTACTAGTTTGATGTAAAGCTGTCCTTACATAGTGACAGCTTTAGCAAATATGACAGAAAATCACTTTTATAAGAGTTGCGGACTGCATCTTTAAACTAGCACTGCTGTTGTTGATTGGCCACTATGATAACCATTACACTGAAAGTTATACCCATAATCACCTTCCTAAATAATAAAAAGTGTACAATGACATGCTAAATGCTAAACATGATGTTTGTTGTAATGCAACAAACATCACATCATTAGATGCAAAGACACATCTGTGAGCCCACCACATTAAAGTGGGAGTAAGACACTACTCTGACACACCCTGGCTCTGCGTGAGTTCACCTCTCACAGTGGACCCATCTGGCTTTACACCTGCACTGCCCTGAGGGATGAACATCACAGCTCAGACAAACACTGGTTGGATGAACCCTCGACCCCCAACTTGAAAGCCAACCTACGCTTATATTGTGTCAACAGAAAAAGATTCAGACACTTCCTTGTAGAGGATTCGTTTCACATAATACAACAGAGAAGTGTTCAATCATCCACGTGAGACCAAGATCACAAGAGAATGCATGGATGTCTGAGGCAGCTGAAAAGCTCATTGTTTTCCTGGAAAGAGTTACACACACCCTCCAGCCTTAACTCAACTCACACAATCTTTCATCATAAATTCACAAGTGTGATTAAAAAAAACCTGCACAATCCCCAAAACCATCCCCTGAAGTGTCACCAGCACATAGCTGTGAGAATTATTGTGTCTGTTCAAATTAAACAGAAGTATGTCAAGTAGTGTCTGGTCACTTACATTCCTTTTTTTTTTTTTACTCCTTAATCAAAAGATTATTAGCATATATTAAAACAAAGCAAATTAAAGCAATTATTGGATTATTCACTACAACGCTATATATATATATATATATATATATATATATATATATATATATATATATATATATATATATATTACAAATACAGTATTTTTTCCAGCAAATGAATATCATTTGTAGCTAAGTGTTTGTAGGTCAACATTTAAAAATCAAAAAAAAAAAAAGAAGCTCTTCAGCCAAAGGCTCTACGACTACGTGTCAAACTCAAGGCTTTGGGGACAAATCTGGCCCTTTAAAGCATCCAATTCGGACCACCAAAATGAGTTTTACACCCCATGTCTACGGCAACTAAAGGAATACAGCCACCTGCGGGCTGTGCTACTCATGAACCACAAGGGTGAGCATGGATTTACAGACACTGAACATATGCCCAGGCTAACAGCCAACACTGCACGGCATGCTGCATTTGGTGCTAAAATGTACCTCTGTTAACGAGACAGTAAACATGCATATCTTTCCCATTTTATGAAGACAACAGCAAATTTTTCAGAGCACGTCGGTAGTTTTAAAATAACTCTCTATCCTTAATTGACTTTGTTTTCCTTAGTTTATCTCCTCCTCACTCTCTCTTCCTCTGTGCTGTCTTCTCTTATTAGTGTCTAACTGTCCTTTCTGAGCCGATTACTAGCACTGGTCCAGCCACAGGCCATAGCTGTCACATTTTCATAAACACACACACACACACACACACACACACACACACACACACACACACACACACACACCCCCACACACACACACACACACACACACACACACACACACACACACACAGCTACATGAGGCCGGATTTCTGCTATGAATGCTATATTCACACACTCACAAAACACATTTATGCCTGATTGACTCAACCATTACACACATGTATTTGGATAAGAGGATTAAACCTCATAATGGGGCAAGGTTAACATTAATATTATGATGGAAATAAAAAATAGAAATACTTTGAAATCTTATCCAGGACGATAATATGACTAAAATTGGGCAAAAATACATTTGAATGGATTTAGAGTAATTTAAAAGATTTCTTAGAAAACCAGTCAAGGCCAGAAAGTCGCACCACTTGATATTTTCACACATTGAATAACAGAATTTATTACAGAAAAAATTTAGTAGGTGACATTTAATTTCAGCAAGTTCATTTTGTCTTTTTTTTTTAAATAATATGTTAAGGTTTCATTTTTTCAGACTGCCAACTGAGGAAGACTGACAGTTGGCAGACAAAACATGTCAGGAGATTACATTTCCTGAAAAAAGGAAACCCTAACATATTAGGCAAGATTTTAAAATTATAATAAAAAATATAAGTGAGTGAATATATACTAAGTTACTATGTATTTGGTATATTTATGCATTTATTATTTGTGTGTGTGTGTGTGTGTGTACATTAATATGTGTGGGAGTGGCTGTGTGCTGGCAGTGTAAATATAAATGGATCAAAAGAGAAGAGGAGCAGACATCAATAATCCTATTAGAAGTATTAGCTTAGAAGGGGAAAAAATCTGTCTGTTATTTAGATGCCGCTTATCATGCTCGACAAAAAACAGATCAGAAATGCCAAAATTAGAGGATGGCGAGAAGGTCAATGTTAAGCATTTATCCTTTGTTGCTAAAGTAAGAGGTTTGTGTTTGTGGGTCACAGCGTCTGCTTCGCACTTCACATCAGTCTTATTCTAAACATGGTCATTGGTTAGGGTGGCGCACTGCAGAAATAGGCCAGTGGGGTACGGTATGACAACACATATATACATGTCTGTAGCCTTTTCTCCTGCCATCATGGGGCAAATGTATGTCATTTATTGTAATTTTTTTTAAAGCAGAACCATTTTTAAGGGATTAAAGACCAGGCAAGGGTATATGGTTAAAAAATGGAAAAAAAAGTATATCCAATATTTAAATTGATTGGCATGAGGGAAAGTGAAGAACATTAGAATTTGTGATCCAATGACTATGAACAACACTTAAGTGTCAGGCAAATATGACTGATTTGATTATATATTATTATTAATATATATTCATTTAGTATCTGTGTTTGCTAGCATAGATATCTTGCATCATTATTTCGTATGTTCTTGACATAAATTATTGAGATTGATACATTTCTTTAATGGACACCAATGAACATTCAGCAGTATTTAACACCAACGTACAGCTACATGTTGACTGCTCCCCTACCTATACTTTTGGTGACAGTCCTCAGTCTCTCCAGCAATTCTCCCACAGCCATTTCTTCTGTCTTCATCCACAGGATCATCCTCCACAGGGGCAGTGGGAGACCACCTGCCCAGCCAAAAGACACTCGGACAGGGAGAAGAGACAGCTTGCCTGCCTTTTGCTGACCAATGCTCTGCAGAGTGGATGTTGGTAAAGGAGGTTGCAGAGGAGCAAATGTTGCAGCGATAAGCCCAACCAAGCAGAACAAGAAGATGGAGATGCTTCCGACAGCCCACCTCACCATGTAGAAGTCTAATGTTTAAGGACGCAGGTCAATTCTTAATAAAAAAATGATGTGGAGACGAAGGGGTTGGGCACATCTTCAGAAAATTCTCATTTGGATGAAAAGGATGCTGCAGACAGAGCGATGGGGGATTGATGCTGATGCTGTGACAGCCAAGCCACAGTGATAGATCCTCCTCTCGTGGATGCAGAGCAAAGACATGAGATGTGGAGAAGGTGATGGCGCTGCAGGCAGCCTCACTCATACACATGCATGCTTCAGCATCACCACACATGATGGTGCAAACCTGTGCACTCACAAATCACCATGGGGGGGACGGGGCGGGGGAGGGGAAATGAAGGTCAGCGTAGATACTTCACATGTACAAGTGATAGAACAGTGACCTCTAGCGTCAAGGAAAGTCAGTATTAGTGATGTATTATAGATTTATCCCTAGTTGTACCATATTGCCATCATGTGTTGACACAGAGGTATGACCAAAAAAAGGATCTGATTGGAACAAGTTATGTGGTACTCATGTGGTGTAACAAAAACATTTTGGTGCGTATTCTCCTATAATTTATTTGTCATTCCTGTTGATTGAAACTTAGACTAGATGGTTCCAAACCTCAATTTAAAGGGGACATATCATGCTAAATCCACTTTTTTAGCCCTTAAATGCATTTTGTTGTATATTTAGAGTGTTTAGAAGTACAGAAAAGTTCAAATTAGTCTCTTCAGGTGCTCCGTTGATATCTTTATATTCTGTTTTGGTCATATTTTTCAGTCTGTTTTGACTTTTCTATTCTCTATTACGTTTTTTGAACAATGACGTCACAGTATTTGCAGCGGAACTGCCAAATTAGGACATCGATTCCAGACCCAACACTTCGAGCAATCCGCCATTTTTATTTCTTGCTTTTATTTTGTAGTCCAAGCTCAAGGATGCCGAAGTTACGAGAGGATAAGTCAAAATGTTCGGTTGTTGGATGTAGTAACCCACACGCTTCATTACAACGTCTCCCAGCATCAGAACCTTTTCAAAGTGCCTGGTTGAGTTTTATTTTTCATGGAAATGTACCCACATCTGTGGGTAAGGTCACTGCTTCTGCAACTGGAAGCCCCTCCCACATGTGTGTGCACACCTGATTCTTTTAATCACAAACCAGCCACTGTGGGAGCATTGAGGCAATGGCAGTGCATGCCTCGGAGAATAAAGTTCTGTTTCCTCAGCTGGGACTGAACTTTGTGCCAAAACTCTTATTATGAATGGATGGGCAGCTGGTAAGCACCTACATAACCACAAGCATAAAAAACTTCTGTTAGTTGGACAATTCATTTAAAATAGACAGGAAATGGATTGACATTGTTTGGCATTGAAAAAATTAGGTTGAATGCATTTTTTTTTCTTCTTAATTTATTTGTAAAGTTTAGCAAATTGTTTACTGGTTACTGGCAAATGCAAGGATTATTATTGAGTTTGATGCTTGTTTAATTTAAAGGGTTATCATGTTTATTTCCAGTGCCATGTTAACTGCAGAGATAAGCTAAGATACAATGGTTACAAATATTTGGTTAAATAAGTAAGTAAAAAATGTTTTACATTGTTAAAAATGCTGTGGTTTAAAAATACCTGAGTTAAAAGTACTAAGTAAACTTACTTTAACAATCTGATTTTGTTAAAGAATTTAGCTAAGAAGGATGAATAAATATTTGATTTGGTTTGGTTCTTTGTTAAAAATGGGCAAATGGATACCAGACAAAGATGTTCAAATACCAATAAATTAATATGTTGGGTAAGATTAAAAGGGTGAAAAGCTAAATTTGATTTCAATTCACAAATGGTTGTCGAATTGGTTTTGTACTGTGTATTTTCTTTTTGAGGTTTTTCATCTGAATTGATGTTCCGACCCACAGAAATTACGTTAAATAAAAAAAAAAAGGAAAAGTAATTGAAGGTCTGGTTCCCTCAAGTCAGGAACAGCACAAAAATTGAGATTGACTTGACAGATGTAGATACACACACACACACACACACACACACACACACACACACACACACACACACACACACACACACACACACACACACACAGTATTCATAATATATATATATATATATATATAATGACTCAAAACACACAAAACTAAATTTTCAAGTCACATTGGCCAGCTGAAAACTGTTTTCAGAATCAGAATGTTTTATTGCCATTGTCGATGAACAGAATTCACAACTAGGAATTTGCTTTTCTTTACAGGTGCTTAAAAAAGGTGCAATAGCAAACAATAGAATAGAATAGAAAATAAAAATAAAATAAGAAGAATAAGGCTTGCAATAATACGTTCTTGGTAATAATATCAATAATATATAATATATTAATATATACAATAAACATGTCATCAGTGCAGGTTATTAAGAACATGATTTATAAAATGAACCAGATTATAAAGTGTCAAGTTTGTAGAGAATGTAAAAGTGGCTGGGGTTTGAAGCAGCGAGTTACACGGCTAGTTTGTTTAGCTTATAGGAGTAGATAGTACAATCCCTTAGATAATCATGACACCTCCAAAGGGCTCAACGGCAACACCTGGCATCCCAGGTGTGCCCCCCTCTGCTTTTACCCCTCGATGGTCACTTTGCAGCCCAGCTGGGATCCTTTCTTTTGATCCATATCCAGCTGCTGCTTTGTTCAGCAACATCTGACAGTGACTTGACAGCTTGCCGGAAGGCCTGTCCTCGCACTCCCATTATCTTGAGAAGCTTGGTTGTGGACCTGGCAATAAATCCTCTACACCCAACCTCAACCGGAAGCACCTGGGCACAGCAACCATGTTGTTTTGCCTCAGTTGCTTCACCAACTGCAGCTTCCCATGGTACCGTTAGTTCCACAATGAAAAGCGTCTTCTGAGAGGTTGACCACAAGACCAGGTCTGGCCTGAGGTTAGTTGTAATGATCTCAGGTGGAAAGGTTACATAGTGTTCATAAGTCCAATAGCAGAGGGGGAAAAAAATTCTTTTGGCAGGAGGTTCTGGTCCGGATAAACTGTAACCTCCTGCCCGAGGGTAGGGGTTTGAATAGTCCATGTGCAGGGTAAGAAGGTTGGCTGTGATCCAACCTGCACGTCCCCCGGAGGCCCACGTTTAGACGGTTGGCAAAATGGCGACCTACAATTTATTGATTTGTAGGCTCCTTATATTTTAATATACTTAAGAGTTTAATGTGTTAAGCATCTGTAAATATTTTGTAACAACAGTTGGGTGATTTTGTTGGGTAAAGCTGCTGATAAAAGTGTTCAGTTATTTGTACACAAACCACATAAGTAATACAATGTTTAAAATGTGAACCAGGCCTTACACTATTAAAATACTGGATAAATATATGTTGCAGGTAATGATCAGCAGTGACAAAATATGTAACTAGGTACATTATTCCTTTAAGCAGATGTTAAATCTGTATGTTTGTTAGTTATACTGACACCATTGTATATGGGAACTGCATGGATGTAAATATGCACAGATTGTTAATTTCAATATTGTTATTTAGGGTAAAGGGAGGATAATTGACTCAGAAACTGTGAATAAGTGAAGTTATGCATTAGTGTGTTTGGAATGCTAGAAATGACTAAATGATAGAAATGAAAATGTTTAAAATGTATAAATTGAAAACTGGTTATTAAAGACTTTATGCGGCCTGCGGAATGATAAAACTGACGGGTCATCTTGTCTTCTTTCCTGAACCAACAGGACTATACACCCACAGAAGGGCCTGGAACAATTGCAATAACACAACATTCATGGATATTGGCAGTTGGGCAGGGCCCCTCTAAGCGCAAACGAACAAGCAAGTGCACACAAGCACCTCAAACCGGGCACTGCCACCCCACAACAACTCCCCCCCACCACAGAGGCTACACCCCGACACAAGACCTTCCCTAGCTACATAGGGCGGAGCCTCCTGGGTGACATCATCACATAGCTTCTGTGGCTCCTTTGATGTTTTAGCTCCTGTTATCCACAGAAACAGTACTTTTATTCTATTCATAACTCAGTGGAGAGAGTCAGAGAGAAGATACATTTAAAAGCATCAAGCAATCAACACCCAATGATGGAAAAATTTGAAGATGGCGCTGCCCCCCCCTCTGTGGATCTGGTTCAATGTAACACTTGTAAGAGAACATTCCTCCCCGACATCTGGAAAAAACATACCAATTTCTGCCAACAGTCAAAGGCTAAAAAGAAATACGTTTTCGACTCCCGCAGTCAGAGAACAGGAGGAACTGAAGTCTGTGTCCTGAAACCAACCCAACCAAAAGCAGAACCTCCCAAAAAGCCATCCAATTGGCTCAAGAACCACAAAGATTTAATTTCTTCAGTTCGAGCAGCAAAGATTCTCACTACAGCCATGAAGGATGGAACATCGCTGCCTCCACCCCCACCTCACCCCTATGTAGCAGACAGACACATTAAGATCTGCAACAACGGCACTGCCCCCCTCCCTTTGGATCCGGTTCAATGCAACATCTGTTTAAGACGATTCTTCACCGAAGACCGAGAGAAGCATAGAGAAATCTGCCAAAAGTTACTGGCAAAAAGGAGAAAGGTTTTTGACTCCCGCAGGCAGAGAACAGGAGGAACTGAAATCTTTTTCCAGAAAGCAACCCAACCAAAGCCGTCCATATGGCGTAAGAAATACGAAGATTTCATGGCCTCACGAGCCCACCATCAGGAGCAAGTACTTGTGTGAAACCAGGTACCTGGTGCAGTCAACCAAGTTTTTCTGCAAATGTGGGATGAGGAGGATTTGCATGTGACACAACCTCAGGAGAACGACACTGACACACTCCGGTTGGGAAGAGATCCATCTTTTTTTCATGTGCAGGTGGAAACCAAGGATAAGAACGGATGTCCTAAATAGGACATAAGACATCTCATGACCCCCATCCTGGATTTGCTACCAATTCTATGAGCTGCATGCAGAGTTTTAATGAAGAAATGGGGTCAAAGTGTCAAACTTTACCTGTGGTGTTTTTAAATGACTTGTATTCCAGATCATTCAAATAATAAACAGATTAAAATCCCACAAAGACCCTTTTATTAATCACTAGCACTAACATTTTTTTACACTATTGACTTTTCTCTTTATTAAGGCTGAAAAGTGTAACTAAATTTATTCAGGACGTTGTTCCTTTAAGAAAGTGTGTAAACAGCTCCTTGCTGTGCAGAGCCTTATCCTGGATTTCCACTGGATGTGTATCTGCACCGAAACTGCTCCGCTGCGTAACTTCAGCGCAATCTGCAGTCCATCAATCCCCACCGCCTCCGGTTTTGCTGAGCATCTGTTGCAGCAAGGATTCATAAGATCTCGCTAATTCACGTGTAATTGTGCGATACATATATGTGATTTAACCATAAATAAATGCAATATTTATATGTAAAATATGATTTTAAAAGTGCTCGGATTGGTATCGAGTCCGAATATGTGCTTGGTCTTTGGATAAAGTCCAAATTGCGCCTGCTAAAGCCCAAAGGCACTATTTTTGGGCTGAAAAAAAGTCTTCATTTTTTTAAAAATGTGGCATCAGCAAACTTGTTTTATTCCCCTCGTCTGAGTATGTGCTTGGTTTTCGGATAGAGTTCGAAATGGGCCCGATGGAGGTCCTGGAAGGTCGATGTTTTCCTCCTTGAACGTGTATCAATCCCAGATACAGTTGTGCATCCTTGGTGGGTGGCTCCCGGACCTGCTGCCTTGCCGCTGCTGCCTTTTGCATCCGCATCCCAGCCTGATCATATCCCACCCGCAAGCGTTGATGGCTGACCACCCATTCACTGACTCCTCCGTCAAACCACTCTGTCTCTTCCCAGAGTAAGATCTAGGGATGTGCGTGGTGCCCGCCCAAACAGGAGAAAGTAAGGGGAATATCCACTACTTTGATGCTCTGTGGTGTTACATGCGTAGACCACCTCTGGGAGATGTTCTGCCCACCTCCTTTTTTTTCTCTGGCGGGAGAGACCGCACAAATCATGGAGTGTGCGATTGAATCTTTCGCACTGACCTTTCCCTGTGGGTGGTAGGGAGTTGTCCTACTCTTCCTCATTCTATACAACTTGCAGAGTGACTGCACCACCTCCGCTTCGAAACACCTGCCTTGATCAGAGTGCAGCTGGGCCGGCACCCCGTAGGTTTGAATCCACCCCTTCACCGGGCACTTTGCCACCGTGATGATGGCCCGCTGGTCTCAGGTTGGCATGGCCTGTGTGAACTTGGAAAACAAGTCTGTCAAGATTAAAACATTGGCAGTGTCCGAAATGGCGCATTACGCACTATTGTCACTCATATTTAGTGCGTAGTGGTCCCATTCCAATAGTGTGCACAGAATGTGGCCGTCAGAAATACCCGGTTGTGCACTATGGCTGTGTCCAAAAAAGCGCACTATTTGCACTATTTGCACTCAGTATAGCGTCTAAAGTGCGTCCTATTCTATAGTTTGCACAGATTATGGCCGCCAGAAATACCCAGATGTATACTATTTCCGGACGTATTTTTAAGTGTGTCCATATTTTATGAGTGCGTGTACACTACACACACACTCAACTGCCCCATGATGCATTGCGACTCGTGAGTGTCACTTCAACGCGGAAGGAAGCCGGTCCAAGCCAGCAACTGGACAGACAGCGATACAAATGTACGTTTCTGCTGTTTTTGTATGTTATGTGGTTAAAGAGTAATCCTGACACCCCACAGATTTGTTGAGGCATAATTTAATGCATTAAGGGTATTTGTCAGATGCTTTGTAACATGGTGCTGCCTGCTAAAGTTAGCTGCTTGCCAGTAGTAAGCTGTTTGCCAGAGTTAGCTGCAGAGTAGCTGGGGACGGAGCTCGTCTGCAGTGGGCTCTGCATGTTTTCCGACCAGGATCTGTTAGGAACTTAGATTAAATATTGTTATGTGTGTTTCTTTAGCATTCGTGTGGCCTGCTGTGATAATGATATAGAAGCATCCCTAATGCCGCATAACAATACTGAACATGAGTTTTGTTTCCCGAAAGGACCGATGAGGACACCGGACGGCTTTATGAATGGCGGTACGACAACAACGATCCTTTCACAGGTCGTCGAAACGCGACCCAAAGAGGTTTTGAGTAAATCAGAAAGTCACGTTGTACAATGTGGTCATTGTGAAATAGTTCAGAGTAATGACGTAACGCTACAGCTCAGTGTATTTTTTTTGCAAGAACGTCCTGGAGCTCCCTCTGAAGTCCATAAGCCTTGGATACAAACAGGAAAAGACTCAACTTGTATTTGAGCTGAGGGAGTGAATGGACGAGGTGGGGAGAGGTGCAGGTGCAGGTCCGCGCTGGGCAAAAAAGGAAGGCACAGGAAGAGGTGGACAAATCCATCAGTAGACTTGAACACAGGGAAGTCCTGGGGAGAGTACAACATAACCGAGCAGGACTGGGCTATGGGAAGCCATTAGAGTTTTGGTCCAAAGCCACAAGAGAGCAGAAGAAGACAATGGTGGCGGAAAAGGTCTTGCGAGTGGAGCAGGACCGGTACCTTATCAAGGCGGTATCCCAGGGGAAACAAGGAGCGTGGACTTGCTGGGAAGACACAATCAACAGGGTCCTAACCTGGGCAGACATCTGGAGGACCCCACAGTCACGGCTCAGCTTTCTTGTCGGGGCAGCATACGACATGCTTCTTTGTCCCCAAAACCTCTTACAAAGGTTTGGACACAAGGAGAAATGCCCTCTGTGCAGCAAAATCAGCGCAGGGCTCCAGCACATACTGGCGGGATGCAGCGTTGCGCTGAACCAAGGCCGCCTTAGGTGGTGGCACAATCAGGTGCTGAAGAAGCTGGCAGAGCAGTTGGAGAGATGTAGAGTTGATACAAACAAGATCGACATCTCTACTCACTCCTGGGCAGGAATGGGAAATGCGTAGCGACCTGGACACGCAGCTGGTCTTTCCGACCATGATCAAACAGACCTCATTAAGACCCAACATCGTGATGTCTGCGGCCATCAAAAAAGTTCTCATCATTGAACTCAATGTGCCTTGGGAGGATGGAATACCATTAGCCAATGAATTCAAGCGGCTCAAGTACTCCGAACTTGCAGCAGAGTGCAGAGAGGGAGGTTGGGCTGCAACCATCCACCCCGTGGAAGTTGGATGCAGGGGCTTTGTGGGGAAGTCAGCAATCCATCTTCTCTGGCTCACAGGAATGTCTGCGACAAGCCTAAATAAAGCAATAAAGGAGCTGGCGGAGGAGCCAAATTATTGGTGGCCCCACTTAGGGCAGCTGCAGGGGGTGGCGGGGAGACGTCCCCAGCAAGCCACTACCCCCCAAACCTCCCCCCCCCCCACACCGAGAGATGAACTGGCAAGGGGGCAAACAATTGTGAACGGTGGTACCAGCTGATGACCCTGCAGAAATGCCAAGCAGGGAAACTATCATCTGTATATCATAATGTGTGTATATGTAATATGCAAAACATAAATGTAACTTTATTCTAACACACCTGTGTCTTTATTTCAATACAAAAGCAGAACTGAATAACACAAACAGACTGTCAAGTTTGAAATTGTATCTTTCTCCCATGATAATGCAAACTAAGATGTGTAATAAGTATTGATTTCCAATTCAATGTATACAAAAAACTAATTGTGCAAATGTCAAAGATCATAAACTCCTCAGACTAAACATCCTATATCTGAACCATAAAGGGTGCCGAAATTTTAGTTGTGATCCAAAGTTTGATTTCACAGCTTTTATGCAGCAACACTGTCATGGTAATGTAAACAATAACTAGCTGCCAATTCACATCAATACAAGAAAAATAAAGTTAGGTCCAGGAAGTGGGTCTGGTCGCCCCAGATGTTAGTCGAGCCAATGAGAGCCGAACAGGAAAAAGAACTACACTTGTCGTGCTATTGTCGTCAGGTCCGCTCATTGTTTGGTTGGTTACTCTGCGTGTGTTTGTCCCACCCCGCTCAGCCACCAGAACTCAAACAAGCACTTCCAGACTAATTGCCTGTATGAATAATACAAGAAGATTAGGATTAATTCTAGGCTACATCTCCCCCGTCTTCTGATTGGATTTTTCTATTTTTGTCTCGTCCTTTATTCGTTGACGATATTGTCAATCAATGTAGTCGTAGTTTAGGTCTCAATCAATGATTTCCTTTTTAGTTTTTGTTTCGTTTTCATCCGCAAAAAAAAATATTTGTGACGAAAATATTTAGTCAACAAAATTAACACTAGAGGAGAGAGCATGGATGTTTCCTTTCCAGTCCCACACATTCTACATACTGCAGCTTTAACGAGTGCACAATGTCAGGTCACTGGTGTTAAAAATGACAAAAAATATATTTTTCAGTCTTTATTACAAGCAGAATGACAATACAGTGCTTTGCCCTCATTTGCTACAGACAGGCTGGCAAAAAGTCAACAAGAAAACTTGTTTCAAAATCTTTATCGAAAAAGAAAACAAAAAGAACATCTTAAAATCTGTTTAGTTATACAAACAGTGCCATACTAAAGGTATGATGTGAAACGTGCTGCTCAGAGCACACAAGTCAATGTTTGAGACCTTTGCCAAGCTCAGGAGTGACAGGATGAGCACCTGCTGTTGTGCTGATGGACTTAGAAAAAGCAGTTTGACATTCTGATCAGCAGTAGAAGGCTGGTGTGATAAACCCATTGACAGAGGCTGACACCTACAGCTCATTCCCAGTCAAGTTATTTGGTCACTGCTTTTTTCCCCCCACACATTCCTCACCCATCACAATTGTATTAAAAAAATAACCTGTGAGGAAGAGTGATCTATAAACCCCAGTTTTACACACATTAGACCTTGTATTTAGAGTAAAACTAATCTGTTGTTAGACAAAGTGCAGAGTGTTTATCTATTGGTAATGATTCTCATTATGTATATTTTGCTCTTGTTTTGGTTACAAACCTGAAAGCATTCTGACAGAGTTAAAATATAGTCTTTTTTTTCTGTGAGATACAAACGTAGCAAAAAAAAAAACTCAATGGAAAACACAAATAATACATACAATACAAGGAGCGCTGCTGTCATGCCGTGGACGATTCCAATGGTTCAAAATGTGTAGAAGTTTTTTTCTATCACATATTTCTCTTTTTTTTTTTTTAAAAAAAAAAACAGCATTGGTGAGGTGAGATTGTGATAAGTAGTAGATACACAATGGCAACTGCACAGTGAGGCGGGGCACAGCATTCCTATTAAACCACTGAGGTCAGGATGTCGAGTGCCTGTATTTGAGGAGTTTTTCAGGCTTGAGAAC
This sequence comes from Gouania willdenowi, assembly GCF_900634775.1. Lineage (NCBI taxonomy): Eukaryota > Metazoa > Chordata > Actinopteri > Blenniiformes > Gobiesocidae > Gouania > Gouania willdenowi. Next base: position 21,852,196 of record NC_041064.1, read on the forward strand.
CACTCCTGAACCTTTTCCCAAGCAAATTCATTCCTCATTTATGCCCCGATAATAAATAACTGTTCTGTAATCTATATATGTTGACATTTATGAAAATAAACTGTATAAACATAGAAAACGCTTCAAAATCACACATTCAACACTCTCGGAGCCAGTCACTTGCTTTGCGACAGATGCACAAAATAATAAAATGAAAAATGAAAGACCTTGAATCTAAAAAATAAATGCAGGTGAAATGTTCATCCACAATGAGCTACAATCTTTAGCTGGAGGACAAGATGGACAAATCAGCTCAACATTCTTAGATAGATTTGATTGTGACATCGCTGATTCAAGACTCCATTCAACTTACACAAACTATATCTATCTCGCTGTAAAAGCCCTTCTCACTACAATATATAGCCATTTCATATAGTTAAATCCATCAACAGTGACTGACATCAATAATCTTCAAGCAATACAGAAAGAACTGGTGACACTGAGACAGACGCATTTAGAGCTTGATAATGTGACGTAAGCATTCTGACAGAAACGTTTGCATAACACGGAGCGATGCCGCAAACAAGACAAGCACGAATGTAAGAAAGAAGCGGAAAAACCTCACGAGCTCTGGGACGCTGCTGTTACCCTATGTGGCCACATGGTGGCTGGAGAGGGCACAGGATGCTTTCTCTGATCAGGGGAGAGACACAGAAACAGTGCCATGCTGTTTCATGGTAGGATGATGTGACAATGGGAGGATAAAGAACAACTCGGAGAGTAATAGATCAGCATGCAGAAGTATCCCACATGCTACACTCACAGATAAGATGGGAGACAAAGCTCGACACTGCCATAAAAACGCATTGAGGGGACATAATAGAGACATTTGACCTCAAAGTGGATGCCCTCTGCAGCTCATTTTTATTCACAATGTAAGACATAAAATCCACAAATGCTGGGTTTCTATGATTTTAAGGCAGGGTGGCTGAAAATACTGCACATCCCTCTTCTGCTCTCATCTTACTCCTTCAGCTGATGGGTGTGTGTGTGTAAGGCTTTGTAATACACCACTTCTGCTTCTCTTTCTTTCTTCCTTCTTCTTTTTTTTTTTTAGTTATAGTTTTTGTTTTCTCTCCTTTGGCTCCTAGCCTGCTGCTGTGTGGTTACCTGTAAGGCAAGGGGGTGTGTCACATACAAACATACACAGGCAAATTCATGCATACTCTCGCGCACATGCACACAGACGCACGTACACCTAAAGGGCTGAGCTTCACGGCTACCCTCAACTTGGCCGGACCACAAAAAAACTGTACACCAGTGGTTTCGATAAACGAAGGGAGTGAAAAAGGACAAACGAGTGGAGGAACAGGCAAGAATGTCAGACGTAAAGTGAGAAATATTAATTTTTGACTGTAGACATGGAACAGTTCCACAGTGTAAGAAACGCCTCTGAGTGTGGCTCCCCGTTAGATCGCTGACTTTTTCAAGTAAAAGTTAGAGCAGGAACTTGGACGAGACCAAAATGAGGGCTACACTCAAACAAAACAAAAGAAAAAGTTATGAGAACGAGGAGTCAAGTTTATTCTAGCTAAAGGGTTAATCCCGCCTGTGTAGCCCTGAAAAAGCACAAGGTGAACTGTGTCCATGCTTCTTGAGTGCATGTCGAATTTCTTGATCCTTGAGATGCATCTTGATCACACGTTTGTGAGTTTCTTCCACACCCAGTCGCCAAGTCACACTGAGGTCTCTGGTCCTGGGGCGTAGTAGGCAAACCCTGCTCCGGAGAGGCGGAGCACGTAGGGACTGATGGAGCGCAGGTCCACGCCCCCTCTCTCGGCTAGTCGTGCCAGGAGTTTGTGTGGAAGCGGGTCAGACCTCCTGAGCGACACCGTCTCAGCAGCGCTAAGGTGGAGGTGGGAGGATTCCGCGCTTGTGCCCTTATTTGATCGACGAAAGGATAGTGGAGTCAGATCAGCCATGGCACCTGGAAGCAGCTTCTCTTGATCCTGGAGAAACACAAAAAACACAGAATGAATGAATGAAGAAAAAAAAACCAAACAGCAACAACAAAAACATGTAATAAACATGCAAGAAACAACAGAAACATGAATGAGAAGAAGTATGTGAAGGACTGGCACAGACGATGGGATTTCTTTCTGAAGGTTTGAGTACTCTCCTGATTGTGTGTGCGTGTTTTCAAGGACACTGATTTACTCCAACAGTCTAAACCACGTGTGTCAAACTCAAGGCCCGAGGGCCAAATCCGGTCTTTCAAAGCTCTCAACTCGGACCCCAGGAGAAAGTAAAAATCACAACAAAAACATAACTAATTTTGTAAATCATCAACTAATTCAGTTGTTGCTCAGTACCTCCAAATACACAAATTCAATGAAACTGCAAATTTTTTCCCAGGTCTCACAGTTTTCCCTACACTTACAGTATATCACATGATGGCAGTCATTTTTAATCTGAAAATGTCATTTCTTTCAAAATCCATCTCCTTCAAAATTTCCCCAAATTAAATTGGTCACAAAATCAAGGAAGTTTAAGACCCTGCAGGGCCTGATATCTGTCAGCTATTGCTTGGATATTGTCGTGCCTTACATACTTTAAATTCTATTATACGTTGAAGTACAAATTAGGGAACATGAATGATACAATTGCTAGTTTAATCTGCGGCCCACTAGGGATTAAAGTGATCCGTATGTGGCCCCTGAACTAAAATGAGGTTGACACCTCTGGTCTAAAACATCCTATTAAAGGTAAACTAAATGTCTGTGATTGTCCCTTTGTGTTTGACCTGTATGTGTCAACATGTAAAAGATAATACTTTCAAACCTTCTGGAAAATGCCCTTTTAATTCACCAGTTGTAAACATGCTAGAAAAGACCAGATTTTTTTTAACATACTGCAATTACACTTTCAAACACTAGGTGCCATCAGTGTCACTGGTACACTGTTAGTAGAACTGAAGCAGCGTCACCAGATCATCGTCAGATGCACCGCAGAAAATTGTCCAGTTTTTCATAGACCTCATCCATCTAAGTGCAGTAAAACAAACATGTGTTATTGATGTAGCTCTCCCTTCTTTCTTTCCTTGCTGATTGAAGGACGAACGGAGTCAAGCTTATAAAGGAATAAAGTTAAAAATGGTGGTAATATGTAAACTCTTTGCCCTGATACAGGGTAATTTAAAGCATTAAATATGCTGTGGCACCAAAAGTCCCAAACATTGCTTATAAGTGGCGTATGCTTTCTTTTTTTTTTACGTACCCAGCGTTTATAAATGAGGCCCCTGGACTCAAAGAAAGTCACAATGACCTTGTGACAATGCTTAGAAAATGCTGAAACAATTAGATTGACCAAGCCCTGTCCACTGTCCAACCAAAGCAGGTCCCATACTACATGCAAGCAGAAAGCGTCATGGCAGCAGCTTTAAGAAGCAGACAACCTGTAAGCTGTTACCATAGCGACCCTTGCCTACTCAGGGCTTGGGGTAAGGTCGAAGGGTGTGCGTTAGAGTTTGCTGTGTGTGAGTGACATGGAGTCATAGGTCTTGGACCCTTTCTCTCCCCTGTTCTCCCCACAGCTCCTATCAGAGTAGAGACCCTCCATTTCATAGACGCCCCCACCACATCGGTTGTACATACTTTCTGTAAGTCACGTTAAATTACTGTTTACACTTTATTTCTTTTCAGTGCATGAACCTAAAGTGCATTCAGAGCTGTCCATGAACAATGACTGTTGTACCTTTGGTCCATTTTTCACTTCACATTCTATGCTGTGTAGCCACGTTTCCTTTATCAATATCCTCCTAGCAGAAGGATATATGCTCTTACACCACAGGCTTTCTGGATGTTTCAAGAGTTTCTAAAATTAGCCGCAATGGGAAGAGATTTCAGCTGCCAGACTCTCGTGTGGAACCAGATACCAGCTCACTTGGAGAGGCTGAAACTTAAATCACTCTCTCTGAAAACAGAAAACTTCAGGGAGGTCATACAGTAGTTATGTATGACGGAACATTAGCTAGGCTGAAATCGGTTTAGGCTGTGGGGTGACTTTTTTGATCCCCGAGCATTTCTTTAACTTTCTTCCTCATGCATTACATGCATTTTTTCCCTTCTTCACATACAGTATTATTATCATTTTTTGTGACTCTCAAAACACACAAATTTACAGAAAAACACACAAATTAACAGAAAAATACACAAAAGGACAACAAAAATACACAAAAGGACAAAAAAAATTATACACAAAATGACAACTAATGTACACAAAAATACATGAAGAAAATAAATAAAATGACAGCAAAAATACACAAAAATGACTCCAAAAGCACACAAAACCCCAAAAGAACACATAATGACTCAAAACAATAACAAAAAAGTCAAAACCCATAAAACAGTAGAAAGATGTATTAGATGACTAGATAATAACCAAAATATAGACAAAAACACACTACGCCTCTTTGATCTTTCCTGTGCTCAGATTGGTCATTATTTTAAATGCCCACGTGAATGTTGATATTGGGATCCTTGGATCAGACAATCGCTTGGTTTGAGTATTCTGACTGATCTGATCATGTCATGTTTTGGCTTTGGAGCGGTATAATGAAGTAACATGAAAATACACGTGAATCAATTCGAAAAAGCACAAAAAAATTACTATTTGGATGATGGATCCGTGGGGATCAAAAAAGATGCGCCATAATGAAAAATAAAAAATAAAAAAAATAAAGAACTTTTCAAAATAGCAAAATAAGTTCTCAGTGTGACTCTCTAAATTTTGAAACTAACTAAACTATCTTTAAATCCTAACAAATAGGCAGAGGTGACAAATAAAGTACAAATACTTCGTTACTATAATTGAGTAGTTTTTTCTGGTATCTGTACTTTACTTGAGTATTCATTTTTTTGGCGACTTTTTACTTTTACTCCTTACTTTTTTAAACAAATATCTGTACTTTCTACTCCTTACATTTTAAAAAATGAGCTTGTTACTTTTAAAAACTACGAAGATTATGTCAACAATTAAAAAAATGCAAAATTTTGGTAGTCCCTTAGTTTTATGGTTAACATATTCAAGTTTTTAAACTCAAAGCTGGTCTGGCTTTAATTGAGCTTTTATTTTTTCTTGAAACATTTTACATACACATTTTATCTATAATGATAAATTCTCCAGGTGTTCTTAAAGGGTAACAGATTTGTTTTACTTTTTTTAAACTTAAGTATATTTAGTAGCATGTACTGTACTTTTTTAATAAGTAAGGGAACAACTTCAATACTTTTACCAGTCATTTTTTATTTAAGTATCTATACTTTTACTTGAGTACTGAAGACTCGTACTTTCGCCACCTCTGCAAATAGTTTGCAAACAAGAATCACATTATCAATATAACAGGAGACACGTTCTACAGAATCCTGTAGTAATCCAGTGTTTTCTGTCAACTAATTATCAAAAGGTTAAAATCCTAACCCTTATACAAGCATAACATCTCAATATCAAAATATTAATGGCAAATTCATAAAGTAAAAGAGATCAGAGCATGCAGTCCAAAAAAATTGAAAGTTGACTTCAGAATATTAAGAAAGGTTTAAGAACAAGACCTTGAGTTTTACCATTAGTTTTTTGTTAGTGTGACATTAGGCGAGGTGGTGAGGGAGTCAGGCATCTCACACAGTGACATACCACCATGCATACACAGAGAATGGCTTGAAACGCTCAGTCACCTCATCTTTCTGCTCATCTCTGGTCTGTGTGGGCCAATCAGAAACTCAATCTGCTGGAGGACTGAGAAAGCATGAAGATGGTGGACGGCTCCACAGTAAGGCACGGGTGGGTGGACTGCAGTGACCACCAGGGAGCGAGCGAGAGAGAGAGAGAGTCACAACCACATGGAGGGGCCGGGTGTGAAATGAGAGAGAAGACACGGCAGCAGACGGAGAGGAAAGATGGAAAAGGGAGGATGGGAGAGGTGAGGAGAAGTCATAATGAAAGGAAAGGAACAATAGGGGGATGATGTAAATTTTGATTACAGTGATCCGTTTGGGTGCAGCAGGAAGAGAGAAAAGAAGGGAGGGGGGAAAAAAGCACAGCGGGAAGAAATCAGTCAGACTGTTCACTCATTTTCCATTCACGGCAAAGCTTCGCAAGAAAGCCTCAGAGAGCAGGAAGCACGTAGTAAATCCTGCTGATGCACAAAGCTATTAGGAAACCTAATGCTCTTCCTGGATGATTAATAGAGTGGAAGAGATTTGTGGCCGAATCTGAGGGCATTGAAATGTAAAGTAGGCGCGATCCTTAAAAACATCAGCTCATTTTAGTTACCAAACTAAAATGGGATACTTCAAAGTTTACGGTATTTGTAAAACATTAAAATGCAACAGTTAGTAATTCATTAGTTGATTTTAGAAAGGATCACATTTCAAAGTATTGGGACAGGCTTACCTGTGCACGCTCGGTGGCTGTGGGACACACAGCTCTGCACAGAACCTTCTTGATGACATCTGGCAGCAAGCTGACTGTAATCAGGAGGATGATGCTGAGCCAGGCTGGACCACTGGACAGCATCTGCATAAACACGTAGTACATCCTCTGGTAGTTGAGGAAGGGCCTGAGCAAAGAAAAAGCAGAAACTGGATTAGTTTTCCTCTTTGATCTCCATAGCAACAGAAAGTGCAGTCGATAAGAAGTCAAAACCAGTCGTACCAAATGATCCCTCCCCAGAGAAGAGAGAAAATGACATAAAAAAGGAGCGACCCCCAGATGACAAAGTGATTGATCCAGGTCCAGTGGTGTGTGTCCAAGGCCAACTGAAACAAAACACACACGTAGTGAGCACTAAAGCCGTCAATGGTGTCGATTGTTCTGCCTGAAAGCGTTGCCGCTGTGCAAACTGGGCGGCCAGCAGAGTCAATCATAGCTGTTAACGTCTGCGACATTTTTTTCCTTCACACGTCCAATCAGGAACCAGGGAAAGGTTATGCAACGCGGAGACGGGCTCGCACACACCTTGAGTGTAACGGTGAACACCAACACGGTAAAGACCAGAGTTCCAAACGTCCAGTTTCCAAACATCTGCAAAAGGAGATAAAAAAAAAGAGAAGAGAGCAAATGGCCGATCAGTGGCTGAATCTGTATCAATCATCCTGATCACTGTGTGTTTATTAATCAGTGGAGGTGTTGAAACGCAAGGGAACATTTGTTCTGTTCTTTTTTTAGCACTCCTCCTTATCGAAATATGTTCACCTTTATCTAACAGTGAGCGTAGCGGCTGTGGCTGACAGACTGGAAAGGTTTAGGCTATTATCAGGACGGATGGAGGGAAGGGATCGAAGTGAAGAAACCAATAATGTAACAACTACAGCTGTATCCTGGTACCAGCACTGATAGTCCTGCACTTACAGGCATGTTAACTGTGAAAAAAACCTGACAAACAAATTTGGTTCATTTGCATTGGGAGTGTGACTGTAATTATCTGTGTGTGTGTTAGCGCTACAGGGGATTAGCAATGAATCTAGTGCGTCAGGGTTGGGGTCAATTATAATTGTAATCGCGTAATTGCTAATAATTACAATTATGACATAGTTAGAATTGTAATGGTAAAAATATGTTGCCGTTGCAATCGTAATTTAATTGTAATTGAGTTCAAATAATATATTTTGTAATTGTAATTGGCACGGAAATTCTATAAAAACTGTAATTTACAACGTAAATAGACAATACTTGGAAACCATGTTGTAATTCTACGGCTTACACATAGGCCTACATAGTTAATTATTAAAATATGTTTCATATCAAGTTTACCTGTCAGTTCTCTGAAATATAATTTAAAAAAAAATTAAATCTAGGAGTATAGTGACAGAAACAAGGCTCAGACGACACCAAAAATATTAATACCAATATTTTCATTGATTGGGATGCCTACAATGTAACCAATACATGAGAAACAAATAAGATGATAGATCATATTTTTTTGTGTATTTTACAGCTGATATAACGTATGGGTCAAACTGACCTGTTATCATAAGAGATGCGAACAGAAAGCTTATTTATTAAAGGCTCAGTAATTGTGATTGACTTTCAGGAAAAAAAAAAATTTGTAATCTTCATTGTAACTGAAAAAAAAAGGCTGGTCAAAGTAATCATAATTGAGTTGTAATTGAAGATGGATAATGTAATTGACCCCAAACCTGCACGGTGTACCCTGTTCAGGAAGTCTAGGATTAATGCATGTCTACACGTTCTTTGTCGTTCAAACGACAATATTTCAAATACTTTTTATTCATAATATATATAAAGAAACTTAAGTATAGGCACAATGAGTAAGTGTTTTTTAGCGACTATCATTATAACCATGTCCAAAATTTTTTTCATGGGCATTCCTGGCATTCTTGGGAAATATTATCCTTTGTTACACATTAGATTGGTTCCCTTTGACTGCCTCGAATGCCTTGCCTTGCTGAAAAGCACTCAAAAGGCAGAAATGAGCTATTGATAACGACTTCTTTATAATCATAAATCTTGCTCGTCTATGAGTGATGCAAAGCTCTGATTCGGCTTTTTTTGGGGGGGGAGCACTTCTGAAATTTTCCCCCTCCAATCTTACAAGAAAAATTTAAATATTAATAATTACAGGTAATTGAATTTTATTTTATTTATTTTTTAATAAATAATTTGTAGTTAACTTTAGAAGATTTGTGTACACCTTTAAATCAAAATAAAGTGTAAAAACTGTATTTAAAGTTTGCTTATCATTACCATTTCTATCTATTAAATGAAATAACTAGTGACATTTCGACGTTACGAAGCTAGTGAGGCAGTAAAAAACAGCAACAACCCACACCCAAGAACTATTAGCACAAATAAATGGACGCACAAACACATACACGAATGCAAAAAAAACACAGCAGACAGGAAAACAAACAGGATGTTAATTCTCAATCTGTAACACACATTAGTAGTAATTTACCAAGAGGAAAAAAGACAAAAACAATGTAGGGAAGCATCTAGGATTGCTAACATGTCAGCGGAGTTTGTTAAAATCAGCTGTACGGGCTCCGGGGCCGTACAGTGATTGAGGAGATGATGGAGCACTGCCAAGCTACACATTCAAATGAAAGTGCATGGATGACGTGAGGTGGGAAAGGGTGAGACGTTCAAAACAAAAACTTCAAAACGGTACGAGAAACTGAAAAAAGTGTGAAAGACAGAGAGAGCTGACAGGGAGAGGAGACAGGCTTACCATCTGTGTGTTGGTGGTCATAAGCTGAAGGAGGAGAGGAAGACAAAGGTAGAGGAGCAAAATAAGGAGAGAAGAAGCAAGAGAGGGGGGTAGAAAAAGAGAAAAGAATCAGGACCAAGGGCAAAATGAATCTCAGGATGTTTTAACTTAAAAAACAGGACCAAAGGCAATCAAAAACAGTTGACATGATACAAATTAACAATACAGAGATAGATGCTATTGCATTCTCGATATGAATGAAGGTCCAAATGCTTCTGACCTACAAAAGGTGGGACCCAAGACAGAAACATCACAGTTACAGATCCAAAAATAACACAACAGGACCACTTCATCACTGAACTCCTTTTCTAATGACAATCCAATGGAGATGAGTGAGTGTTCGTTAAGGCGGCAGCAAACTATATTCAACCCTCCCGGACACGTTTCTATTGTCTCACCTGGCCATTGCTGGTGAAGGTGGTGTTGTCAAAGAGAAAGTAGGCACCAAAGAAGAAGACGACAGCGTCAAACACACCCAGGCAGGTCCAGTAGAGGAAGACCGGCCATCGGAGGAGGGAGTTCTTGGCAATGTCCCTGAAGGAGATTTTACCATCAGTCACAAACCTGTCAAGTATTGGATTTGAAAATATGGGACATTGTCGGGCATCCACTACGAGCCGTCCCACCACCCCAACCAAGCTCCAGTATCCCTAATATTATATACTAAACAAGAAATCTAAAATACCCACTTGTCAACCACTTGGTGATTAGAATCTGGGCCTACCTTTGTATATTGAAATGCTATATGGACCAAAACTCTTATCTCAATATTTTTTCTCTAAATGCAAATAAAGTAGTCCCTCGCTATAATGCGGTTCGCCTTTTGCGGCCTCTGTGTTTTGCGGATTTCTTTTTACAGTGCAATTTGGATGCATTTTTTTACAGCGTATGAACGCGCATTGTGTTCTGTGTCCTGATTGGCTAATGCTATGTTCACCCACCAGTGACACAGCCAACTAGGTGATTTTCACTGCCTTTTCCCCTGTCACAAACATAAACCACCAGTGAAAAATGCCGGTGTGATTAGCGGCTAATGCTATTCTAGCTCAGTGCTACACAGAGAACTTTATCTGCTACTACCACCTCCTCGCTGATTCTCCTCCACACCAAGTCTTTCTTAGTCTGATCCCGGTTATAATGGCTGTGTCATTCAGCTCCAGGTGGTCACACACAGCTTCTATTCTATGGTTGAATGGGTGAACAGACCGGTGTGACTCTGATTGCGTTCGGCATTAATGTCTGATCGCTAGCAGTGTGACTCTAAAATGCTGTATGTTTGAAAACAGGTTTATGTTTTAAAATCTATAAAGGTTTGAACTTTGAGAGTGTTTAAACAAGAGAGAAATGTTTTTTCTATAGGGTTTTACAGCCTTAAAACATGTATAATAGTAAAAAAGTAAAGCTGACTACTTTGCGGATTTCGCCTATTGCGGGTTATTTTAGAACGTCACCCCTGCGATAAACAAAGGACTACTGTATACTAAGTCTGACCAGAAACACAATTCTGGGCTAAATTGTCTGATGCAAAATACAAGGAATAATACAAATGAAGAAGCTGCCTATTAATTTAAATTCTGGTTCTATAATAAACAATGCAAAACTGCATAATAGTTCTTTTTCTTTTTGAAAGTGCAACTGAAAATGTATTTTGTGCCTTAACAATTGGACTTAAAAAAAAAAAAAAACGGTCATTGCTCTGTATTTACGTCAGATATTTGTTTGGACCAGCAGAGGGCGCTGGTAACCCAGTGGTCAGTTGACATGCAGTTATTCTAGCAGTGAAGAAGAGATGCTATGCTAGCAAACAGAGCTAATAGAAAAACGTGACTTTTACAGATATTCACGTAATATTACAGATATTCTTTCGGTGCTAAAGGGGTAAGGAATCATTTACGAACATATTTAAGAGTAGAAGGCGGCCAGAAAGAAAGTAGTAGCAGATTCCGCCCGCCGCCAACATTTCTGCACAAGAGAAGGATAATATATAGTGCCCCCTGCTGTTTAAAAAAAGTACTGTGATTCAATTTTCACAGTATCAATGTGAACCGTGATACCTATGAACTGATTTTTAACTGCCTTACGATTAATCGTTACATCCCTAATATATATCGATATATGCAAAATTGTAGTGTTCTATATTGCCAAAATAGAAAACTCGATATATTGCTCAGCCCTAATTTCTACATTATAATACAGCCTAAATGAAAACATAAATGAGTATATGAAGCACATTTGTTTATTTAATATACTTACAGTTCATATACAAATCAACACGTTGCATATTTACTGTTAATCTAATGTTTTCATTTTATTTTCATTACATATTTTCCTTTATTTTCGCATGCTCATACATGTGGTTCTCTGGTATTCACTAATGACTTATTAGACACATTTGTTGCAGATTTTACATCCTTTAACACTTTTCTGAAAGGAGTGTAATTTGTGGCGCATCTGATTGGCTGATTTTTCATGCGACTTAGGTGTCTCACGATAAAGTCTCAATTTTAATCTTATAGAATAGAACATGTACCTGTGCCCCATCCTGCTGCTCTTTAGGAAGGTAAACTCTGTCCCATTTTCAAAGGTATTGACACAAGTTCTTTGTTTTTTTCTTACATCCATCCATCTCTCTTCTGAGTTGCTTCCAGGTTTGGTCCCGCTGTCAATCAATCAATCAATCTTTATTTATATAGCGCAAATTACAACAATCTCGTGAGAACTGCAACCCAGGCCACTTCAGGTGGCAGTTCTCAAGAGGCTAGTGACAGCTTTCAGTTTAGATTGGCAGAGGAATATTTTTATTTTTTATCATTTAATTACTACTACATTATAATACGGGATATTTAATAATATGGGAGAAAAGAGGGGCAAAATGCGGTAGTTTATATGCATCAGTCACAAACATTCAAAACGTTCCCCACAGCATCTGTCCTGACCTCACCTGTACAGAGACGGATCCCTCTTCAGTGTCTCCATGGTGACGTGCTTCTCCACCAGGCTGTATAGGAGGATGGGGAGCGAGGTGAAGCTGATGTTGTACAGTGTCAGATATGCAGTGTCGTACAGTGGCTGCAGGGGAAGAACGATGCAAACTTAATGATTCACACGTAATGAAATGCAAATCTTCAGAATAAAATTCTCATACAAGTTTAGAGGCAACTTTTGTAGAACGCTGAATAAGCACAAACCGCATCAAACCTTAGATTAAGGAAAGAAATATACATAAATGCAAAGTCACAGGTCAGGTCACTAAACCTTAAGTTATTACATACTTTCCAAACCAAGGATGCCAAACTAATGAACGGACCGCTTATTTTTGATGCACAGTATATTAAATAAATTGATGTTTTTGGTAACTTGTATTTTCTTGCCTCCATATAAATATATATACTAATATAATCTTTTAATATATACCGGTGTATATACTGTATACAAAAAAGCAAAAAGCTTTTAAGTTTTGGGTTCAGCATCTTGTTACATTATTGACCAGTTGTAACATTTTGGGTTTTATTTAATTTTTTTTAATTACATTTCGGGCTCAGCACATTACTGTAGTTACATTACTGACCCGTTATTACATTTTGGGTTTTATTTGGGTCTTGGTACATATCGGGCTCTAACAAGGCCATATATTCATGATAATTTCTATCACTTGCGTTTCTTTTTTTAAACCTTTATTTAACTCAGAGTTTCTTGTTGAGATTAAGAATCTCTTTCTCAAGAGAAACCAGAAAACCGTTTAATGAACTTGTTCAAGTTCCCACAATGGATTCAAACGGGCAACCCTCTGCTTACCAGCCCACTTGCTTAAGGCCATCACTGCACACTTATTAACATTAAACCACAACAATGCCATACAGTCAATGTCAAGGTCATTGTAATCGAGCAAATCTGCAGCTCAAATTAACATTTATATTTAAAACAGGTGTGAAAATCCAAGTGAGAAAAGGCCCATTAGTTTCACTGCTCAGCATATACTGTACATACTATATTTCAAATTTAGGATTCAATATTGAGCCAATCCAGTAAAGGCTGAGATACACTGTGCGATTTTTTCAATTGTTGTACTCAGCTCCAGCTCAAACTGTGCGACTCAGACGCAGAGCTCGAATGTTTGCAGCTCATGATGCATGTTCTCACTGTACTGTACACAATCTGACTGCTACCAATTTACGTTGATACACGACACGTCGGGGTCTTGTTTCCGGAAATGCATCGTACAAATTGGAGGAGGAGGAAGAGGAAGAGGAAGAGGAAGAGAAGAGGAGGAAGAGAGAAGAGGAAGAGGAGAAGAAGAAGAAGAAGAAGAAGAAGAAGAAGAAGAAGAAGAAGAAGAAGAAGAGAAGACTGAAGCGTCGCCATTAAAACAGCAAAGAAGAAAAACCCGGAGAGACGCACACAAATCTCAGCAAAAAGAGCTTTAAAAAAGAAACGACGGCAATGTGATGAACCAGGAGCTGGCTGGACGGACGTGGGCACGACAGTCCGTCAATTTTACAGCGGTCCTACGGTGTTTGCGCATGCGTAGTGTGAGCGTTTACGGTAAGCCGGTACGTGGCACTGCTTCAACTGTGCAATACCCTCACGAGGAGCGACTGGACTTCAAACATGTTTGAAATCCTTACGATCTACGATTGCTGATCGGGAGCTGGTCGTGAGGTGTTAAACGCTTCTCGTGACCCCATGTATACTACACGATGCACGACACACGATCTAGCAGAGACTCGCACAATCCCACAAAATTGTCGCACGAGTTAAAAGTCGGCTCAAAATGGGCCAAAAATCGCAGTGAATGCCTGCCTTAACCGGCAGATTTGGCAGGTTGGTTAAACATTGAGTGTAAGAGGAGGGGAAATCAAGCTGTTCCTCTCCTGTCACAACAAAAGCACAAAACACACACACTGTGCTATAGACAGACTTTTACAAGCTGGAGTGTGTCCAAACTGAACTCAATCATATAGACACAAATTGAGAGAGAACGGCAGCAAAAAAAAAATGAAAGAGAGGCTTATTAAGACAAAACAAAACATTCGAAGTGAGGTCACTGCCTATAATATTTTAGCATATTTAAAGATATCAAAGGACAACAATGTTGCAAAGCTAACCTAGTTTGAGCTAGCAAGATCTCCATGATGCTCCTCTTTGTCCCCCATTAAGGCAACTGTTTGTTTCTTTGCATTCGGACTGGATGGCTAGGACTGGTCAGAATACGTAATATATTGGTTACTCTTAGGATGGAAGGACCATTTCACCCAGTATAACAAAAAGTGCTTCTGAAGAGGATTGTGGGCTATACCCTTAAAGTCCGTGTAAAGCAAATTCAGCCATTTTCTTCTAAACACATTAAATAGGTCATAAATATGTTTCTTAAAACATGTAAAAAGCCATTTAACCATTTAGAATTGAATTGTGGAGCTAGGCTTCACAAACTGTTTAAAAATTCTATGTTCAGGATTTAAAGCAGAACTAAGTAACTTTTTCATCTTAATAAATCCTTCTAGTAGTCCCTGTGAGGGTAATACAAGTGTTTATGGGGTGATTGGGGGGTCTTTTATCTCCCTGTTGTCTCTGGTCGCACTTGCAACTTTCCCTGCCTCCGACCCGTTGGCAAGACGTACTGCTTTACAGCAGCCCAATACAAACTAATGCGATTATGACCAGCCCCGTGGCTGCACATGGTTGCCTACAAATTCACTTTTCTCAAACTTATATCATGGCGAAGCCAGCTAAAAAAATGTAGAGAAGACCTTTGTCTGAGGAAAAAAGCAACTCCATGCACTGACAGCTCAGCAGCAACACACACTGTCGTCACGGCAACAGGCTGACACACTCGCAAACCAGCGCTCCATCAGGCAGCACACACACAAATATCCATCCATCATTTTCAGAGCCGCTTTTTCAGCACACAAACAAACATCACATACATTTCCACACTCCCTTCTGTATTACTCCCACATCATTCATTTATTTTACTTGTCTCTCTTTGTGACGGAGTAGCCCCGTCAGCTAGTGCGGGGGGGCCACGACGCTAACGCACACATATACATGCACACTGACTCAGACCAGCTTTTCCATACCGCTTCATCCGTTTACCACGGTCCTCGGGTTTCTTTTCATCAGCCACCGCAGCCGCCATGGGTGCACACTTGGCCGCTGCTCAACTCCTTTCCCATCCATAGTTTTGTCCGAGTTGCAAACATTTCGCCGGTATACACCACTCATTCATACACTCACCCAGCCAACCTGAGTGAATACGTCTTCCGCATTATATTGCGTCATATGCAGGGCGCGCATGAGTGACGTCACAGGACGTCAGGTGACTTTACAGTTTCAGTACAGAATTATTTTATTTTCTCTTTTGGGGAATTTTTGAGTCTTTAGTAAATATATTATTGTGGTTAGTTCTTTTTGTAATTTTTTTAAATTACTTATCTTGTGATTTGGTTTCTGTGTGTAGAGAGACTGTTGGTTTTCTTTCTTTTCATTGTGTTGGGGGCGGGGCCTCAGGCCATATAAGGGGCCTTCAGCACTACAGGAGCGGTGTGTGTGCTTGAAGGGGAGCTGAGTACATGGAAGGTACCAACTCTTGGCAAAGACGAAGCAGGCTGTAAATATTGCAAATATTATACAAAGAATTGCACTTGGATCTGGTGTTGGCAAAGTCATCTTTTTGTTTGCACTTTTTGGGCGGACCTGCACAATAAATTCACCCAAACACGAGTCTGACTAAGCCAAATCATTTTCTTGTATCGAACCCACTACACTCTTCTTCATACTGTTCACATGGTCACATGTGAAAGCACGCTTAGTGTCACTGTTGTATTAGGATTTTTCAGTGATCGGTTGCTACAGTCTTGGGAGAGCAAAGGTGCGCATGTAGCTGTGGGTGTGGCAGGCGGTGGGGGGGTGCAAAGTTTTCAAGACATGGCATAACCAAAATGGACCTTAAGGGGGAGCGCTAAGCACAAGTTACTTAGTTCTGCTTTAATGGGCGGGTCAGAAATCATAGCCGCGTTACGTAACGGAGTCATCATTAGCATAAACCCGACCCTGCTGCTAAAGCACACTAAACTTCCATTGCCTACAGCGGGCGCAATTCGGCCGCTAGCCGAAAACAAACCAAATATTCTGACTCGGGGGGGTGTCCGCTGGTGCCACAATTTCAATTAAATTAGCACTTTTTTTGCACCGTGATTTGGTTTTTCGCCTCTAGCAGGCACAGTTCTGACTCTACCCGGGAGGGATGCACATATTAGGACTCGGGCAGAGAAAACCTTTCCGCTGACACAATCGTTTGGGCCGATCCGAGCACTTTTGGATTTTCACTAAGTTTTTTGGTCTTTTCACACTGCTCTCTCTAGCCAGAGATTGGCACCGGCAGACCCCCGCGACCCTGATAAACAGGAATAAGCGGGTATGAAGATGGATGGATGGATGGACACTGCTCTCTCTCATAGGGTTAGGGTTAATACACGGAGGCGGCAAACTTCCCGCGTGTGGGCGTGGACAGCTTACTGACACGCCCCCAGAACAGCGAGAAGTGCTTGTTTTTCCATGATTTTGAGAAATATTTCTGTGGTGTGAAAAACTCATAACAATTAATTTCTGCTTCACACGGACTTTAAGTGTTCGGCAAAAAAAAAATTAAATACATTTTAAAAGGTTTTAATTTATTTATACAACTTATTTATTGTTTTATATCAATACAAAATGTAACAATCAACACCATCCTATGAACTCCTGTTGGAAATCTAGTATGATGCATTTAACATGCATTTATTACCTGATGGATAATCCACATTTTCTATAGTAAAAATTTCTTTTTTTTTGTGGGTAATTTAAGTTTTGTAAACTTCAAAAACATGTATGAAACAGGAACAAAAAACAACAAAACATTAACATAAAGGCTGATGCACCCACCCCCCTATCTCCAACCTAAAAAGTATACAGTAATAATAAATCTGAATAACAAATATCTGAAATTAGCTGGGACAAATAAAAAATGTTGAAAATTAAAAACATAAAACAATATCACTTAAGGCAACACAGAGGCTTTCCATGACACTTCTATTAGCTTTAATTAAGTCCCAAAAACCATCCCAATCAGTGTCTCTACCAATGTCTGCAATAGAGATTTTTAGTATTCATAATCCTCACATTAACATATTAACTGCCATCTGTACTCTCAGATGTTTTAGGGTTTGTCTAACTTAGTAACTAATAGTCTTACCAAAAGTTATTTTCAATCAAATAAAAATGCATTTATAATATACATATATTTTTTTAATATGTACTGGTGCATTCCTAAAGTAGGTAATGAATCATATATCACAATTTGGAAGCCATCACTCAATGAGGAAACTGGGATTACATTTTTATGCATATTGCAAGTGACTGCTTGATTGCTAAGAAAAGTAAGACTGAGTTTGATAAACTTTTGTTTATGAAATACACCATCACATAAACTCGTCCTGAATCTTACCTGCTGGGAGAAGCCACAGAAGAACTGATAGAGGAACTGAGGGAAGATGAAGCATACATTCTGGAAAGATTTGGAGAGAGCAGAGAACAGAAGAAGACAAAGATGAGCGTGTGACAGAAACAAGTGAGGAGATTTTGAAGGATCTAAAAATGCAACCCTCTGCACATTTGTGTTTATGCAGAGATTGCGTGCTATAAGCGTGCTGAGTGGGCAGCAGAGAACCGGCCTGCCAAAAAGGAAAAAATGAATTGGTTGGCAGGGCAGCGCCCGCCCACACAGATCATCACAGCCGTGAATTCAGGAGATTGTTGCACAGCGGATTCATGATTCCACTAATCTGTCATGAGTGGCTGCTAAAGTGTGCTTTTTGTATCACACTGTTTCACCGGGAATTACGATAAAGTGATTAAAACGTCTGCGAAGGCTGATGCCATTCGTTTGGTACCTTGTAAAAGAAGTACTGAACAAGCTCAGCAATTCGAATGTAGTAGTAATGGCCATGAACGAGGAGGATCTTCTTCAAATGTTTAAACTTGGGAATGGCGTAGTCGCTGTTTCTTGCTGCCTGTCGTCCTTCTTTACCCATGATGCCTGAAGAAAGAAACGAGATAAAGACCCATTAGAAGTGCCATGTGCAATGCTCTCACATCCAGGAAATCACTGGGTATATCAGTATGTGCAGAAACACAGATATAGTAAAACATATATTGTAGTTTACTTCGTATCAAAACCATGTTATTTAATATATTCCTGCTTTTGATCAACACAGTTTTGCTTGAATCTCTCCTTATTTATATATATATTTACTTGCCACTTCCAGGCATCTAAACATAAACACTCTGCAAAACTGTTATGTTTATTAATCTATTGTTTTTTGTGCATGCTGACACAATTTACTAATTTCTTTTGTGATTCTTGGAACAAAAATATGCTTTAGAAGGAAAAAAACACTGTGGGAATGAAAAAGATGGAGGCCTCGACTACTGCACTAGCTGGAGTTATAGAAAATGATGACCCTACCGCCGGCTACAGGCTATCTGTGTATTGATTAATTCATTTGAGGGCTTTATTGTCATAATTACATAACTACATACAACACAGCCCAATAGTTCACTTCTAATGGTTTAAAAATCCTAATAATTAACAGACACAATGGGCAAACTCAGCTTTTTTTTAATGTTTTAATTATCATTATGATCAACCAGCTCATCTTAACTATTAGCTCTTCTTCTTTATGCTATCTAAATATCCAAATAGTTGATAAAAAAAAAGTACTGCGATTCAATTTTCACAGTATCAATGTGAACAGTGATACCTATGAATTGATTTTTAACTGCTTTACGATTAATCGTTACATCCCTAGTTTATACATGATTGCATTTCAATTTATATTGCTGCTAAAAGATCAAGCCAATCAGAAATATATTTTTGGAGTGGATTAAATGGAGTCAAAGAGATTCCTTGTCAAGGAATTTAAAACAAATGTATTGCTTTTGCTTTTAACTTATTGAAAGCAGGATAAGTACTGAAAGTAAATTAGCCATTTAACAAAAGCTTAAAATAAACATACCAATGCCCACATGTGCTTCCAAAATCATGCTGACGTCATTGGCTCCATCTCCAATGGCAAGGGTAATGGGATGCTCCTTGGAAGCTTTTATTAGCTTCACAATCTGGACGAAAAAAAGCAGATAAAATGAAAAATTATGTTGTCGCTGCTGTGAGCATCTTATTTATGGAAAAGTGTATTTAAAAAATGTTGTGCGGGGTTTGTCACCTGAGCTTTCTGCAGTGGTGCCATGCGGCAGCAAAGCACCGCACTACAATTACGGCAGATCTCCAGGAAGATCTCTCTGTAGTTCCTGTGGCCTGAACCATCTGCGTTGGGTTTCAACACAGCAGAAAGTGTTGCTCCGTCGATTATCAGACCAAAGTCCAAGCAGTCTACTGACAACCTAAGGAATCAAACCACAGGATGACCATGGAGGAGAGACTCTGCCATTCATCAAGTCCAAAAACACTTAAATGAAGCAAAGATGAAAGAATTAAAAATGTCATTTTCTCAAAGTGACTTAAAGGTCCAGTATTATGCTATTTTTCACCAATCTCCAATTGTTCTAAGAACCCCAACTACTGAGTTTTTGAGGTTTATTTTCCCAAACTCGCCTGTTTTCCGGAGTTTTAGCCCTCTGAAAAATCACTTTCTAACTGCTTCTAAAAACATAAAGTACCTTCATAAATATGCATGAGTGACTGTAGACATTGACTCCACGCCACAGATGATCACCATAGCGATTGTCTTCTGCTATCCACACACTTGGTATTGTTTACAATAAAACACATGGCTATTTAAGCGGCTATTATGATTGTGAGTCTGAAAAATGCTGCTTCAGCATGTGTTTATCACATCAGCAGTGGAGTAAATCATTAAGTGTCACTTCCTTCTCATCCTCACCCCTTCTGACCACAGGAATAGTCCATTTAAGACACTCGTCGTTTGTTTTGTCCTACGGCGGCTTTGCATTGGGTCACAACACGTCAGATCATGTCATAAAGGCGAGTCGAGGCAGCTGCTTAAAGTGAAATTGATTGTGAGCGCTCGCGCTGCACCACAGAGAAGTAAACTGCCAGCTGTTTCAAACACTCACAGGAGCTGCTATGTCACTTTCATGTCATCATCACCTCTTCTGACCACAGGAATAATCCATTTAAAGCAGAACTAAGTAACTTTTCACCTTAATAAATCCTTCTCATAGTCCCTGTGAGGGTAACACAAGTGTTTATGGAGTGATTGGGGGTCTTTCATCTCTCCCTGCTGTCTCTAGCCAGAAACCCGCACTTGCAACTTTCCCTGCCTCTGACTCGGTGGCAAGACGTACCGCTTTACGGCAGCCCAATACAAACTAATGCTAGATTATGGCTAGCCCCGTGGCTGCACATGGTTGTCTACAAATTCACTTTTCTCAAATTTATGGCGGAGCCAGCAAAAAAAAAGGCAGAGAAGACCTTTGTCTGAGGAACAGACAAAGGTCACCGTCACGGCAACAGGCACACACACATACTCAAAACCCAGCGCTCCACCAGGCTGCACACACACAAATATCCATCCATCTATCTATCTATCCATCCATCCATCTATCTGTGCATCTATCTATCTATCCATCCATCCATTTTCAGAGCCACTTTGTCAGCACACAAACAAATACATCACACACATTTCCACACTCCCTTCCATATTACTCCCACATCATTCATTTATTTTACTTGTCTCTCTTCCTCATACTGTTCACATGGTCACATGTGACTATATGCGTGAAAACACCCTTAGTGTCACTGTTGTATTAGGATTTTCAGTGATCGGTTGCTACCGTCTTGGGAGAACAAAGGTGCACATGTAGCTGTGGGGTGGGGCAGGCGGCAGGAGGTGCAGAGTTTTTACGACAGTGACATAACCAAAATGGACCTTAAGGGCAAGCTACTTAGTTCTGCTTTAAGGTGATTTGATTTGTCCGACCATTGCGTTGGATTGGGTCACAAACACGTCAGATCATGTCAAAGGCAATACGAGGCAGCAAAACGGCTGCTAAAAGTGACACTGATTGTGAGCTCTCACGCTGCGCTTCGGATTATCTACATGCTGAATGTAAAGATATTAACTGTGATAATAACCTGCCTTCGCCTTGTTTGTTTTACCTGTGAGGTAGTTTGAGAGGGAGGAGCTCACATTTTTATGTAGAGTAGGATGGGCGAGGTTTGTCAGGAGGAGGAGTCTCCACCTTATGAGTCATAATGGGTAAAAAAATCCAACTCGCCTGTTTGAAGCTCACTTTTTACAAAATGTGGAATAGCAGGAGGAAGAAGAAATAAAACTTTTTCCAACTTTGGCCCTCTGAATGAGGCTAAAGGAAGGTGAATCATAAGCAATACCATTATAAAGTAAATTATTCATAATACTGCCTCTTTAACTAATCTGTAATGGTATTTATTTTCTTTTACAGAACTTCAACAAATCCTACCCTGAAATAGAGCGTTGCCTTAGTACAGTCCTGTTTAGCTCAAACATGACATCGTGCAGACTTTGTTCCTCTGTTCTTTTCTTGGTCAGCTCCAAGATCTGCGTGGTGCGGCGGAAAAGCTTGCTGGCGTAACACGTCGCCGCCGCCGTCTCCATCTTGTCTCCCGTCAGGACCCACACCTTCATCCCAGCTTTGTGCAGTGATTCAATGGTGTCTGCGGCCTTTTCCTGGAGCCTGTGTCAATAAAGTCAATAAGTGTCTCGGGCTGCATCGGGGTGAGTTCAAGCATTCATCAGGGCTTTGCTCAATCCAATAGCAGCTGGTGATAACTTATCAATGCAAGACCACCCCTGTCTATGCACATCAGAAGGCAATCTATTAGGAAATGAAACTGTCACAAATGTCAGTCAATTTGTAAGAATCATTATTGAAGTGGTCTTTGTCAATGTACAAAAAAAAACCTGCAGTCAGTTGTACTTGGGGAAGAAAAGGCAAAAAGCAGAGACGTATTAGTGAGGGGTCACCTCTCTAAGGCCAGAGTAAATCTTCCCTGCTTTTATGATTCATGACAATATTTGGAAGACAGGATGATTCATCGTAACTCCCTTCGGTCTCTCTGCTGCTGCAGCACTAATCCCCGCCCCCTCTTCCCTTATCCTCCCTCCGTCCCTCCCCAGTGACCAACCTGTCCTCCACTGCTGTAGCTCCCAAAAGGACAAAGTCCCTCTCAATGATGTCATAGGCCTGTGCCAGCCTCTGCTCCCTGTCCTGCAGGGCCAGCTTGGCTTCAGTCAGGTGATGACACGCCTCCACGTATTCAGACTCTGAAAGGCTTCGGTAGGCCACGCACAATGTCCGCAACCCCTCCTAGAGACACAGAACAAAGACATGTTACTTCACTCACACCATTTGTGACACAGGCTGAAACAGATTGAAGTAAAAATAAATAACCGTCATTTTAAGATTTCATTTATATCATCATGAATAAATGAAAAAAATGAACAAACAGTAACACACTTAATTCACTGCAAAAAGTAAAATATTAATAAGATGAAATATTGTACATTAAGGTAATATATGCCTTTTTAGTTAAGCCAAACTTTCCTGTTCTGTTGGCAGATCATTTTGCTTATTATAAGTCACATGTATCAAACTCATGGCCCAGGGCCAAATCTGGCCCTTTAGACCAGTGGTTCTCAAACTTTTTTGGCTCAAGCACCCCCTTTTTCCTATTTCTGAATCCAAGTACCCCCATTTGTCCGACAACAAAATTTTGCTGAGAATACTTAAAAAAAAAAAACAACTGTAGAGCATAATGATGGAATGAATGAGTGATAACACACATTTTAAAGGATCTTATTTTGTAAATAAGTGGAATGAAACAGTATTTATTGCCTCCTGAATAGATTTATTTATTTAGTTTTCATCATTTCTAGTCATTTCCCATCTGGTGTGAGACCAAAACTTACTCTTATATTTTCAGTTCATGTTCTGATCAAGATCATTACCGTCATCATTATTCTGATTATCATTTTAAACAAAAAATAACCATTATAAGTAACCCCTGTAGTGTACCCCCATTTGAGAAACACTGCTTTAGACCATCCAATTTGAAATGCAGGAGAAAGTTAAAAAGACAGAAAAAACATTAATTATTGTCTAAATTATAATTCAGTTGTAATACTGTTGAAATAATGTAACAAATTCAATGAAACTCCACAGTATTTGGAGGATCGCAATTTCCCCATGCTTTTATCACATTACTGCAGTCAATTGTTTCAAGAATTCAATTTTCCTGAAATTATTTCACCGAAATTCCCCAAATTAAATCAAAATTAGTCACAAAATCAATTACATTCAATAGAGAAAATTCTGCAGGGACTGCTATCTATCATTTATTGCCTGAATATTGTCGATGTATTACATACTTTATGTTTCATTTATAGGTATAGAGATTAAAGTTGAAATTGCTCGTTTTCCTGCCTAAAATCTGTGGCCCACTTAAAATCAAACTACTTTGTATTTGGCTCCTGAACTGAAATGAGTTGAACACCTCTGTTGTAAGTAATATATTCTTGATTTTACTTCAGTAATTCTACTTAAAATGGCCAAAATTTGTCTTTCAACAGAATAGGAAAATGTGGCTTACCAAGATGTTTTAAATGAGTAAAAAAGATGCTTCAATTTAAAATATTTCAGATTTCGCTTTTGCATTAAGTGCTTTATTATCAAATCTATCAAACAAAATGAGTCGCCATGCCATTGATCCACCCACCACAGCATTCAGCTCCACCCGGGCTTTCACTTGTTCCAATTTTCCAGAAACCACACGTGGAAAAATGGAGGAGTCTGCTCCTTTGCAGAACAGCAGGTACTCCCCTGTGAGGGAACAGAAAAGTAACTTTGACTAAACTCTCATATCATGACTTCATTATGATTGCAATAGACGGCAATAACGACTTACCTGAACTTGACTTGACTATAACACTCATTCTCCTCCTGACAGAGTCAAAGTTTAGCACATGGAGCAACTCAAACCTACAGGATAGATAGTGATAGGTTAAAAACTTCCATTATTCATTGTTTTTTTCATTTTTTTAAAATTTAAAACACTGAATAAATTGTAAAAACCTACAAACTAAAGCCCTTTAATCCACTGTTTTTCAACTTTGGGGTCACAACCCTATGTGGGGTCACCTGGAATTTACATGGGGTCACCTGAAATGTCCAGTAATTGATCAAATGAATCACTGAATAAACATCTATTTAATAAAAAAAAACATATATATATATATTCTTTTTCAAATTAAAACAGATAGTGTTTAACAACTGTATTCTGTACTTTCACTTTCTAAATTATTATCTAAAAAAAATGAAATTAATTAATTAATTAATCATTTCATGAAATACAGTATAAACATATCTGAGATGGCATATTGTCACTTTGTGTATGTATATATATAAAAAGTTTTTGGGGTCACTAGAAATTTGTGATATAAAAATGGGGTCACAATCCAAAAAAGGTTGGGAACCACTGCCTTTAATCCATCTCCCTATTAGACAATACTTCATAGGATGACACAGTCAAAGCATGGTTATTTGTCCAACTGCATTTTTTTTCTGTCCAAAAATATCATATTGTATCATTATCACCATGAACCCATTATTGTCTATTGCATCATATCATAAACTCAATGTATTATCCCACCCCTAGTAATTACACATGTATGTGCTGCTGGCTTAATCTAGATCTTTTTAAGCATCTCTTAGATTTTAACTATTCTTTACTATAAGATTAGAGCAATATTGTCACCCAAGTGCTTTTAAACACATTATTTAGAAACAGCAAGGTGTGAATGTATATTTGCACCCTTCCCACAGCTGCTGGGTGCGCTCCCTCTACCCTCTCTGCTCCATTTCCCCACGCTAACTTAAAATAGCCGACTATCGACGGGCCACTGCAGACAGTAATGGAGAAAGGCGGCAGTTACAGAAACACTTCCCACTGATTGAAAACATTAAACACTTTCCACAAAGCCACTCCTCGATGGCATCTGGCTGCTTTCAATTCTTACAGATCAGTCGGAGCATTTTGATCCAATTGAGTGGTTTCTAAAAATAAATGTTAAAAAACACAAAGACCGCAGCACAGTCTTTAGTCAGAACTCTTTTACTAACATAAAGCACAAGGTAAAAAGCTGTTTTTAAAAGTCTGCTTATGTACAACCACATCTCCATCAGCTAATCCATTTTTGTCTTTGTGGTGTAACTGCTGTGTGTGCACCAACCGTTCAATTTCATCATCTTTATTGAGGATCTCCATGTAGTTGTCTTTCAGTCCCAGATAGGTGTAACCCAACCTGGCAATCAGAATGAAAAGAGAACTTTACAATAAGCTGCTCAGTAGAAACAGTTTACCTTTATTCACATCGGTCACACACTGACCAAAGGTGTTTTAATACAAATGAAACCTGAATCTGAATAGACAGATATTAAAAAGCATGTGCTGATGTGTTGGATGATTTCCTGCTTCAAGAATGAAGGGCTCACAATGCATTTTGGGAAAGTATAATTAAAATGGAAGCACCAATTAGTTTAGAGGGGGTGTTATAACTATTAAATAGATTTTTAAACAGGAAATCATCAGATTAATCAATGTCAGAGAGCAAACAAATAAGCATAGATTTGCCAAGTTCTGTTGTTTCACTCTGAACCCCCTAAAAACGTCTATTTGGGAAAATAAATTCCCTGTTTACTGCTATAACACTGAATATCCCATTGTGGGATCAATAAAGGCTTACTTTCTCTCATCCTTTGTGTTTGGTGTACATTTCTATCTATCTACCTATTTATCTATCTATCTATCTATCTACCTTTTCATTCCCTCAACCAAGGCCACTTCATCTGGTGAGGAGGAGATGTAGAAGGAGGTGGGCTTGCCCTGGTGGATGCCCCTCTTGATGCCGTCCACCGTTTCCTCCTCCTTCACTTGCACCGTGTGGCACAGACAAAGGGCCCGGAAAAAAAGATCCTCATGTTCCTAAAGTAGCAGAAAAATGTAACATTAAAACAAATATAGGATTTATTCTCTCGAGTAACTAAATCCCCGAGATTTTTGCTGACATGCATATATGGCTAGAAACCTGGGCAGGGCTCCTGGAGCAGTTAAAACATGCCCAGTCAGTCACTAAAATCAGCCTACTAGCAACTAGCTAACAACCTACTCATGAGTTTTGAATAGGGATGTCAAAAGTATTGATACTCTTAAATGTACCAATACTAAACCGCTGTATCCGGGTGCGATACTCATTTGCAAAAGTATTGAT
This sequence comes from Gouania willdenowi, assembly GCF_900634775.1. Lineage (NCBI taxonomy): Eukaryota > Metazoa > Chordata > Actinopteri > Blenniiformes > Gobiesocidae > Gouania > Gouania willdenowi. The sequence continues at coordinate 21,878,785 of NC_041064.1, forward strand.
ATTATTTTGGTTTTCGGCCTTGGTTTTCTCACTTTTGGTTTAGGGTTTTGGGCAAGAATTTTCATTTCGCTGCATTTCTACTTGTTATCATAGCTTAAGTGTTTTTTGTTTTCATTTTTATTGTTAATAAAAATATTTCAATAAAATTCTGGTGTAAGTTTTTCAATTCCTGTAGCATCAAAAATGGTATTGCGTACCAAATATTTTCATGTGTATCGAGGCTAAAAAATGTTGTATCGTGACATAGTTTTGAAATAAAATAGCCACAATTTTCATGTATTTCACTAATGGTTAATTTTTTTTACACATTTCGTTGAAATCTTATTGCAATGAGGGAGGGGGGGGATCAATCAACAACCACTTCATACCCAAATACATTTGTTTTCAGCAGAAAAATCAAACCGAACAAGATTCCTGCAGTTTCAAATTACTTAAACTGTTGATAATGTCCACTAAGTCCCTCTGACTACAACTGAATCAGTCATAAATGTATCAGTTTGATTGATTGATTATTCACACTTACTCTCCTGTATCCTCCGGGTGAGGAATCAATCATGTCGATGCTGGAAGCAGCACTGAGGATTTGTCCATTGCAGATTGCATGCGGGATGTAGACGTTCCCATCAACGCAGCACTCGATAAACTCCATGTTGTTCTCAGTGAGTGTGCCGGTCTTATCAGTAAACACATACTCCACCTGGGTGGGAGGAAGAGGACTGTGTGTAAGCAGATAATGTATGTAAATGTGTGTGTGTGTGTGTTGTACCTGTCCCAGTTCTTCATTGAGGTCCGAGGTGTTCACCTGCGCACCTTCTCCCAGCTCCTCATCGTACATTTCCTCGTCCCACGTGATGAAATATGAGCCGAGGAATTTCTGCATCTCAACCGTCACATACATAGAGACTGGGAGATGTAGTTAAATAGAACCATAAAGGCCAAGAAGTCTGTAAATGCTCGGATCACCTGAAACAGAGAAGAAGCATCTGTGACATCACTTCACTTTACAGTTCGTGGTAAAACTCCAGCTTTACGTGGAGACTTGAACGCACCACGTGACGCTGGCGCCTCGATCTCAGTTCGGTGGTTGTACCAGGGTTCATCTCGGTCGGGTGACCACTGCCAGGCGTACTTTAGCACAGTGTTGATCACTGCTTTGCTGATCAAGATGCACAGATACACAATGAGAAAGGCATTCATCGACCTGCAAGGAGGGAGAACACAGAGGGGTCAGATGTTTCACCATGTAACCGCTAACGTTTGCGAGCACAGGGTCCTACTTTTCTACTGCGGAGCGCTTCTGAGACTTTGACTGGTAATTAAAGCGCCATCTTGGTGTCCATCCAGTGTAGACTGCAACAGCTGAAGGGAGAAAAACAAAGATCTATTCAGGGTTGGGGTCAATTACAATTTACATCTTCAATTATCACATGTTCAATTGCAACTCAATTATAATTACAATAACCAGCATTTTTTCCAATAACACTGAAAAACATATTTATTATTTTCTCCTGAAAGTCAATGACAATTCGCTTCCAGCTGAAAATACACTAAAAACTATAATCTATCATCCAATTAGTGTTCATCTCTTGGAAACCTTGTAAGGGTTGTTATCATGAAAAAATAGGATTTAATATTTTTGGCGTGAGTATACCCTCACTTTAATATTTTTGAAAAATGGTAAAATGATCCTCAAGACAACTGACAGGTAGTGGGAAAAATTGATATGAAACACATTGATATGGACACTCTACTATGTAGAGTATCTGTAAGACTAACATTTTCTGACCCGCCTGCTCCTTCTTCAGGGCTGCAGGACCAAATACAATTACAAAGTCAATTATCTGAGCTCGATTACAATTCAATTACAATTACAACAGCAACCATTTTTTTTCAAATACAATTCATTATAATGTCAACATTTTAATTAAAGCAGAACTAAGTAACTTGTGCTTAGCGCTTCCCCTAAAATTCCATTTTGGTTATGTCGCTGTCGTAAACACTCTGCACCCCCCGCTGCCTGCCCCACCCCACAGCTACATGCACACCTTCGCTCTCCTAAGACGGTAGCAACCGATCACTGAAAAATCCTAATACAACAGTGACACTAAGGGTGCTTTCACACACATAGTCCCATGTGACCATGTGAACAGTACGAGGAAGAGAGACAAGTAGAATAAATAAATGATGTGGGAGTAATACGGAAGGGAGTGTGGAAATGTGTGTGATGTTTGTTTGTGTGCTGACAAAGCAGCTCTGAAAATGGATGAATGGATGGATATTTGTGTGTGTGCTGCCTGATGGAGCGCTGGGTTGCGAGTATGTGCATGTACCTGTTGCCATGACGACAGTATGTGTGTTTGCTGTGTGTTGCTGCTGAGCTGTCACTCCATTCCTCAGTTCTTCTCTGCCTTTTTTGTTGCTGGTTCCGCCATGATATGACTTTGGTAAAAGTTAATTTGTAGACAACCGTGACCAGCCACGGTGATGGTGAATGCCTAGCTTTAGTGTGTATTGGGCTGCCATAAAGCATTGCGTCTTATCGCGAGAACGAGAACAGAGCTGCGACACTGCCACCGGGTCGGAGGCAGGGAAAGCTGCAAGTGCCGTTTTCTGGCTAGAGACAGCAGGGGGGGTGAAAGACCCCCCAATCACCCCATAAACACTTGAATTACCTTCACAGTGACTACGAGAAGGATTTATTAAGGTGAAAAAGTTACTTCGTTCTGCTTTAATTAAGTAACAATTATAATTGACCAACCCTGGATCCGTTTTCCTGACGCGGCAGTGTGACAACATACTGAACACTGGAGAGACAAAATTCAGTCGCTCTTACCATAAATGTGTTGAGTGTTCTTCAGCGTGGCTCCTCTAAGGAGCAAGTTTTCAGCCCCAAGGGGTCTGTAAGATAAAATAAACACACACACATCTATAACTTCAATGTGTACAGTACAGCTTCACAAACTTACATTTCAGTCCCAGTAGCATACAGATAACATCCAAGACTCAAGAGCAAAACAAAAAAAGAAAGGCGAGCAATGATGCCTCTCAACAATAGACGCAACCGTGATTAGCAAAAGTGAGGAAACTATTTGTTAATTTGATCCATTCCAATGCAGATGTAGGCCTCGATTTAGGTGACAGCTCATGAATAATTTTAACTTTTTGTCTTGAGAGCATATAGAATTGTTTATGAATCAGAGAACATAAAGCCTTAGTTGTCAATACCTGGTTCAGTGATTTACAGTGCAGACAGTGGTTTGGTTCAATGACGGACTCCCTACTGAGTTACTGGTACCTAAAGCTCAGCTATCTTTGCAAACCACATTATTGAGCTTTTCATGAATAGCACACAGTTTTTCAGTTTTTACATGCAACCGTTGTTGCAATCAGGAGGAATGATGTCAGTTACTGGTTAAATTATTAAACTTAATCAATAATACAGGAAGGATTTGAAAAAACTTAAATCCTATTCTGTTAAAGCTGCTGGTGACAAAAATGTTCACGTTTTTTTCGAGCAAATAATGTAAAATTTTTGTCTCCAGCAGCTTTAACATTCGACACCCGTTCCTTACTTTTAAAGAAGCGATTTGGTTAAAAACTCCTTCCATACATTCAACATTAAAATGCAAACTCACCTTATCAAAGGCTCTTCTTTGTTTTTATAAATATTGATGCGTCCAACAAATCTAGAGAGAAAAATAAACCCACAGATATAAAGTTACAGCTCATAAAAGACGTTGGCATAAAAAGGCTTTGGGTGAGCATGTGTACACTGACTTGTAGAGGTCAGGCTGTGGCTGTTCACATTCAATCGTGGCATGTAGCGAACCCACCTCCTGCTCCGTTCTAAAGGCCATGGTATCTGGTACAGCATAATAGGTCTGAGACAGAAAGGGTAAGGAGCAGGGAGGAAACACAGGAGGACAACAGGGGAGAATGTCACCTACAGACACTAATAGGAACTGGGCTCATTTGACACTTCAGCCTCAGCAGGTTTTCTAAATGACCACGAGGGATCGGGAACGAGGGAGACGAGCCAATCCTAAGTGTCCCCTGGGTCAGCGAGGGACAGCGTGCTGAGACGGTGAGCACATCAGGGGGTTGGCCCCCTAAAGGCTTGTGGGGGGGGAGGGCAATATGTGCCTGTGTAGGCTTAACCATGCATGACTGTGTGAGTGACATTAGTGATCATAGGAGGCAAATTGAAAATGTGAACGTTCTGATGTGCCACTTAAATTATTTACACCATCACTGGAATATTCATTACATAGCATCATTTATTTTTTCCCTTTTTCATTAAACTTAGATTTTATCTTTAAATCTCTTATTTAAAGACTAATAGTCTGCTAATATACATATATATATATATATAAAAAAAGACAAGCAACCTATAATACAGTAACGAACGAAAAGTTAGAACAAGAACCAAAAAATATGTTTGTACACATTTAAAACAAAGATAGTTAAATGAGAAAAAAAAACACAAATATAATGCAAAAACACTTGTAGATGGTTTTCAATTAAACAATGAGAACATGAGAAAAATAAATATATGAATCAACCCTAAACAATGGTTAAAACAGAGCAAAAAGAGAAAATTTAAAAAAACCTGGAATAAAAAAGGGTTTATGCTTGTAATAGGTTTGATAAATATACATTTCTGGATGATTTAATTGGGTTCTTGGAAGTTTTAATTATTGTTTACATAGATGAACATGGAACTTAGCTTAATAATTAATGTTTAATAAACCATTCACATTAAAGTCCTTATTAATGATAAATGTTGACCTTATTTCGGGCAAAATACCATACCGTTGCTTTTAAAAATTTTCATATAGATAGTAGATATTAAATATTTATTCAGTAATAAAAAGCATTAAAAAGCCTGCCCAGTAATACCATTATATGTTATGTAACCCTGGCTGTTTTTGTGAGGAATAATGCTTCATTTCATTTATAAAACTTGATAATGGAGTTATTTAAGCACTTCATAGAGTCTGATTCATCCCCGGTTCGAAGAGGCTGGGCTTTGTGTTGTAAACGTTCACCAGAACATGCACCTTGTGGCTAGACTCCCCGTCCAAACTGGTTGTTGTCACGTAGCAGGTCCCGTCATGGCGGCTGGAGGAAAGGAAGATGAGGTCACAGGGGAAAGTCTCGTCTTCTCTCACCACCACCACATCCCCCACCTGTTTAAGGAGGACAGACACAACACAGGGTGGCGGTTATATTAATAATAAATGAGAGACAGTTTGAGGTTGTGGTTTTTTGCCACAAATGGACAGACCTGTGTGTAAACGCGTGCTCATCCCTTCCTATTCTCTCTCTTTTTTTAAAAATTGAGAAGTTGCGTAACGGATTATCTGAGCAGAGCAGCTTAAACGCTGATAAATCCTAACTCCGCGGTGACCATGCACATGACACACGTGCTCCGATTTTACATGATTAATGTATTCATCATTATTCCTGCTTTTGTTTCACACTCTAATCTCTTCTGTTTGATCTCCTGCGAGGAGAGAACATAGCACGGAGAACAAGATGGCAAGAGAGAAAGTGCTGCAAGACAAAGGAGACATTTTGATGTATTTGAATGTAAAATGTTTTTTCCACCAATCAGATATAAGATTATCTACTGCTATGGTAACCAGGACAAAAGGCTCCTGTAACCTTTAAAGCGTAGCAGCTCAACACAAAGCCATATGGTTAACCCTCGATATCACACAGTGTTTCCGTGCACAGATGCAGACGCAGCATAAATGTGATGTAACAGTATGCATTACGTATGGGCTGAATCTACAATGAAGTACAGCAGACTGAGGCTACACATCTCAGCAGGAGCCTGAAGCTTGTACTGTACAGAACAAGTACGGTTATGCAGACAGCTTTGCTGAGGCAGGACTGATTCCTTAGTTTTCTTATACTTCTTGATGCTTATTCCTGCTCTTGGACTACAGTACAAAGATGCATTTTCTTTCTGGGTTTTCTACAGGAGAAAAACAAAAAAAAAAAAAAAACCTGTGAGGGCCTGGCGAACAAAGATGCACCAGGCCTTGACCACATAGACTGTTTAAATCCTTTAACCAATATGGAAGGTTGGTTGGAGCCAGTTATGGGGTCAATTGTGTTTTTAAAAAATTCCGTCTTCAATTATCCAAGTTCAAATATAACTCAATTCTGATTACGGTGACAAGCATTTTTTTCAATTTCAATTGTAATTAACATTTTTCCCCTGATAGTCAATTACAATTATATTGTTAATTACTAAAGTTCAATTACAATTAATCATAATTACTGAGCCTTTATTAAATAATCCCCAACCTTCCTCTTGTGCTAGCTTTCTGTTAGCATCTCTTATGGTAACGGGTCAGTTTTGACCCATATCTTAAATCAACTGTAAAATACACTAAAAATATTATCTTATGATCTAATTTGTTTTTCATCTTTTGCATACCATGTTAGTAGGGCTGGGCAAAAAAATCGATTTAATTGAATAAAAAAATTTGTGGAGAAAAACGATTTTAATTTTTGAAATTTGAGTTAAAAAAAAAAAAGATTATATACATATATTTATTTATTTTTTTATTATTATGTTTTTAAATGTATTTATTTATTTCCCACCACAGTTATTTCAGACTTTTTCGCATTCTGATGTGAGCCAGCCCCCTCTTTGTTTACACGTGTTTACCCTTTGAGTATAGGCTATATGTGTGCCACAGGCATGTTTAATGTTTTATTCACACTATGCTGAGATGCTAAGGGAAGAGTTTATTATATTTTTAAAAAAATATTAAAAAATAAAATAAATAAAATTTAAAAAATAAAAAAAAAAATCGAATTGAAACTCAGTTTTTTTCTTCAAAAAACATCGGAGATTTTTTTAAGCAAAATCGCCCAGCCCTACTTGTTAGGCTTCCTAATCAATGAAAATATTGGTATTATTATTTTTGGTGTGGTTGTCTGAGCCCTTTTTTCTGTCAGTATACCCATAGATTTATTTATTTTTTAATGCAAAATGAGCCTCAAAAGAACTAACAGGTAAACTTGATATGAAACACATTTTATTAATTGTTTACATTGTAAATGACATATTGAATGTCCATGCCAATTACAATTACAATAATTTGTCTGAACTCAATTACAATTCAATTATGATTAGAGCAGCAGCATGTTTTTTCCAATTACGATTAGAGTTATCATTTTGTCATAGATGTGATGAATTACCAATTACACAGTTACAATTATAATTCACCCAATGACCAACCAATAATGAGAGACAATGATAGTTTAATATGATCCAGAATCAGTATATTGATCCAGAACCCCTATAAAATTTTAAATAATTTTCCATGTCGTATCTTTGGGTAAAATGTCTGTTGGACGTAATCCTGCCAACAGATAAACAAAAAAATAAACACCGGGGAGGTAATTTTTCCATTTTTCCAATAATACTTTACTGAGTTATTCAGTACCAAATGGTCCATTTGCAGATTATCATTAATAGAAATCTTAAAGTCATCTTGACAGAGCAAACTGTTAAGATGACTTAATGCATTTACAACACGTACTTATCTCAGGGGATGACTAAAATCCTAAAGTCCAAAATGAGCAATGACCAGTTGAACACTGACATATTTTTAGGTCTATTAAAAACTCCACCATATTAAAGTACACTTGAACGCACCATGGTGCACATTGAGTTCTAGTAGCATATGCATGCGGAGAGAAATATTTTGGATCGTAAAAAAGTTGCTTTTTTTTTCCTTTTTGAAGCAGAGTGCTCTCCAAATACTGTAGTAAGTTCTGCACATGAGAGGAATGCTAATGTGCAGAGAAATACAGAAAAAAGACTGCTGAGCTACACACACACTGAGCTTTCTCTGGTTAACACGTTCATAGGAAAGTTCACACACACACACACACACACACACACACACACACGGACTTAAGACAGACAGAGAACAGGGACACAAAGACAAACATAAAGACACAGAGGGACGATGACAGACAGGGAGATGAATGTTGCTATTTTTTAACATTTTTTTATTTTTGTGCTATGTAAATGATGCTTCTTTAATGTATTTTTGTGTGTACATTATTCAATGTCAAGCTTGATTTGGCAATTTAAATACGCTTGTTATGCCTATAAAGCTTTTTAAATCTAAATTAAAATTGAGACAGAGCAGATCACCATAATGACCACACTCCCACACAATGCACACTTAGACCTGTGGTCAGATGCTTGAGAAACCCACCATATACAACACCTTAACCAGCTGAGGAAAAAGAGACAAAAAGCCTCAGAAATACCTGGATTCTTCTTCTGCTTTTTAGGCCGAGCTAGCGGACTCAAAACGCCACTCACTTTGTTCTTGTTGTTGTTGTGTACACTAGTTAAAATCTCTACTCCTCTGTTATTCGTGAACGGATCGGGCTGAAATTTAGTAGCTATAATCTATGGATGTGTACGCATCGACGCTCTGAGCCCAATTTTCGATTTGGGGCCCAGGGCGGCCTCAAAAAAAGAAAAAATAAGTTAATTTCTCTTTTATTTGCGAGTCAAATATTACGACGGCTGCTGGTACCAATCATTGGCACATACTAATATATAAATGGGGCCCATTACTCCATATGTGTAACGGGTTTTTCAAATGATTACTCCTCCGTTAATTCTTGTTAGATCGCAATGCAGTTTGGTATGAAAATGATGAGAAGCTCTGAGCCCTTTTTTTTAAAATTTCAACTCCTCATTTCTACGTTGTCTGAAATATTGTTTTAAAGGTAATTGATGTCAATTACGATTATACTTTGCAATTAGGGGCCCGAAGGGCCCACCCCCCTTTTTTTGGCAATTTCCATTGAAGTCGTTTTCTCATTTGTTTGTGAGTCAAATATTGCTACAGTTGATAATACCGAATCATTGACATATATGATATAGTCGCCATTTTTTAAATGACTACTCCTCCGTTAATGCTCATTGAATCAGGCTGTAATTTGACATGGATATTCTATGAGCGGATGTCAAGAGCCTCTCGGTGACCTTTTTCAAAGGGGGGGTTGGATGTTTCCGGTAATTTCTAAATTTATCTGAACATAGTCGTGTGATATATTGTTTCAAAGGCAATTCAACATAGATCACGATTTTACATCGCAAAATTTCATTTGTTTTACTCGCTGGAACTGAGTCATTCGACTGAATTTTCGAGAACATGGAACTATTCGGCGCAGAGATGCTCCGCGTCCCCGGCCATAGTTCATTAGAACTTGTTCTGAAAAAGATTATGACAATTTCTTCAGCTTTATTTTTTTCTCGCAGGCCAGCGGAGGCACGACCCACACTTTGAAACCCCCTGTGCATGAGCATAAGTACATTTTATGAAAACATAATCATATTTACCGTCACCACACAGACGTTCATGGCAAACAGATGTCTCACCCCAGCAACCAGACTTTGTGCCGTACGGAATGAAGTTTGAATTTGAACGCGGCCAGTAATAAAGAGCCGCCTCGTGCCTCAACGGGCACGGCAGGAGCGAGGGCCCATTATCACTGCTTGCAGTTTTAATTATTGTTTGGATTTGTCTGAATACAATTCCACACTCAAGATACATATTGTGCCATTAAATCTCACACAGACACATATAGTCACAGGCATAGACACACTCACATTCACAGTGATCACAATATTGAGCTGTGGGAAACTCATAGACAATTGGGGAAAGCAGTTCCTGAAACAGTGAAACATCCCCCACAAAATCAAAACTGATTTCGTTAAGGCTTTCAAAATGAAAGAATCAATATAAATAAAGCTAAAGCTCACAACCACAAAATGATCTGCTGTTGGATGAGAGAACATCAGACACTGATGACAGTAAGATATTCCCAAAGGACACCCAGGTGGCGCTCCAGGGAACAGTTGGACACACTTTCCGAGTCGTTAATTGGAGGGGGAAAAACAGAGAGCATGAGAGACTGGAAGCAAATTTATTGAGGGCTCTGGGGAGGATAAGAGTTAGAAAGCCAGAGGAAAAAAGGAGCTTTACAGCAGTGTGATGGTGACGCTGTAGCCTCAGTTCTAATGAAGCCAAACTCACCCGTAGCTTGTAACTCTGTGTCCTCACCACTTTCCCCTGCTGTACTACATCCACTGGACTCTCGTTTATAGAGCAGTCAGCTTTGTGTCTGAGCCAGTCCTCATAGCCCTGAGAGAGAATAAAACAGCTTTTAATGGTGCAGAAAGTGAGAAAGGAAAGACAATATTAGCATTAGGGCTAATGTAGTATAGATTCCTTTGCAGAGAGAATTGGGACCAAAGCATAGCCGGAGAGGAAAAGAGATGAAAAATGGTCTAGTGTAATTAATTAGCACCGTGCTCTTTGAGCCTAGTGACCTGTTTCCAGGTTTTTTTCCAGCCAGGATGTCATGTTTTTGATTTAAGTCCTAGTAAAACTAAGGCTTCCTTAGCTAGAAGAGCTCCATTTATCACTGATAGTGCCCCATCTCGCAGTGCTGGGAGACAGGATGCACCTCCCTAGGGCGCTGGATCATCGGCTCCAGTGATTAACACAGGAGACCATTCATTATCATATTTCTCACATCAGCAGACATATTCAATAGTGTGTCCTTTCCATGGGAGAGGAATGTGCATTTACAGAAAATAGAGCAGCTGATTGGTCAACAGTCCGTGTGTGTGTGTGTAGAGCATCAAGGTTTGTAGTAATTCCTGGTGATGTAAGTGTGCATGTGTGCGTCCTACCTGTTTTATGGCAGTGACAGTGATAACAAAGAAGAGGGGCAGGCCGCTGGTGATGGGGCTGGTGGGGGTGTCGATGATAAGCTGCGAAGGGATAAAAATGAAAAATAGGTGGAACATGGGAAAAAAGCCACTGAGGTATTGCTGCTTTGTGTTTGATGGCGAGGCTTCAACCATCAGTCTAGCAAATTTAAAATGTAATGTTTATCACACATTAAAATTCATGATTCGTGTCTTCTATTTTGTAGCAGGTTGTTAGATTTCAAGCTTATAAAACTATAAAAGGAATGATCTATTCGTAAAGCATATTCATCCATCTACATACCATAACTGTCTACACAACCATTGAAACCCTCACTCTAATTTTGTGCAGCCCCCATAATAAACGCAAAGTAGACAACAAAAATACACAAAATGCCTCCATAAACACACAAAAATGAGAGAAAAACATTCAATAATGACAGAGACATTTACAAATAACAACAAAAACACATAAAACGAGGACAAATATACACTAAAATGGCTTAAAAACACAATATGACAACATTAAGACTCAAAATGACAACAAATATAAACACAAATGCTCAAAATTAGAGAAAAGTACACAAAACAACTACAAAACAAGACTAAAAATGCACAAAACTACAGAAATACTTGTACATGCCAATATGAATGATGATAATGTGACCCTCAGAACAAAATTGTTTTTGCCCCCTGCTGTGATAACAGTTGCTCACCTCTGCTGCTCTAATTGTTCTTCTGAAGTGATTTACAGCATGTTTTCATTTTTGCACATTTGGAAACTAGACAGTTAGTTGATGACAAATGTTAAATGGGCTGAACCAGAGAAATACAGATTAATTGTAGAAAATAAAAATATGTTTTATTATGAAAGAGCCACATATGAACTATGTATTTACTTACAATACCCAAGCAATAAGTCAGCATTTCCTTAATTATTGATGACACAATTTGTTTGTTATGCAACCACTTTTCCAAATAATTTTACTGTATTTTGCAAAAATTACATTAAAATGACATTGATTTTAGAATATTTCAGTTATTGCAACAATTTGTGCCACAAATTTACTGCAATCATGTAAATTATGTATAAGCGTAGAACAATTGTGGAGTTCAATTGAAAATCTGTAACTACTGTAAATTTTATTGTGATTTAATTCCAACCTCAAACAAAATCTTCCTACAGGCCGAAATAGAGGCAGCTTCTATGAAATCCTTCTATAAAGTCCTGCTGTAGAAGATTTTATTTTAAAACAGGAATTACACTGACAAAACAACAATAATTACAGACCCAATGAAAAAAAGTGTTTGGTTACATATTGGGTTTAAATTGTATTGAACAGGCAAATATTGTCCCCATGTACACAGAGAGGGCAGATAGATCAAACAAATCTATTTCATTAATTTCATTATAAACTTACCTGAACCAAAAATATGACCAGGAAGTAGAAGTTGGCAATTCTTCTAAACTGCTCAAACAGGTTCTTTGGGACAAAGTTCCAGAAGGTGTACTATGTGTCCAGAGGAAGGAAAATCATCGATGAAACACACTAATATAAAAATGAAATAACTAAAAAAGGAACAAGCACATGGCATTTTATGATCAAACTGTGATGTAGATGGTTATGGCTTGCTCACCTTGGAAGAGACGATGCGGTTGTCGGGATAACGCTGAGGGATGTAGGCCTCAGCTCCCGGAGGGGGCTCTTTATGCCCAATGTACACCGTTCGATTGTCCACCCAGTTTTCCGCCCCCGCACACTGAAGAAAAAGAAGAGGATGCATAAATAAATATAGATAACAAGAAGCAGGTATAGGAAAAAAGGATTATTTTACATTTCCTAAGTGCTTTTGCTCATGTTTCTTAATGCTATATTTGGGTTTAAAACAATAATTCAAATGATTACAAATGTCACCAAGCTGAATGAAAAGTCCAAAACTGTAAAACTTACAGTGCAACATTTGGTCAAAACAAAGTGCAGCTAACAAAATGTAGGGTTTGTTGCTAGATGTGACTACACATTAGCTCTAATGGGCTGCAATGGGATGATGTCCAGTCAGACACAGTTGTGCCAGGTTGTAGACAACCCCCCACTTCTTTCCCTTGTTGCATAACCCATCATACAGCTCACACTGCTGCACACCATTTACACTGATGTCCACCCCATATATCAATACGTGCAACCAGTACAAGATGAAACCTTGTCTGTAGTGGTAGCATTTAAAAGCATGGAGGATGCCGCAAGACGTTTAATGTTAACCCAACCACTAGGAACGAGTGTATCATAGTGTATCATGTTTTTCCTGCAGTCTGTGCCTTCTCCTCGCCCTCCGCTCTCTTTTCTGTTACAGGTGTCTTGATGCTGGAGCTGGCGGTTCCTGATCGATGGCTCGCTGCTTAACTAGTCTGGGACACCTGGATGGACTATCCTTCTATCCTATTCTGTTTGCCCTACTGTTCACTAACCCAACCAATCGAAGCGGATGGCTGCCACCTCTGAACCTGGTTCCGCTGGAGATTTCTTCATATTCTTCACACTGTCGCTAAATGCTTGTTCATGTGGATCTTGTTGGGTTCTTTCTTTCTTACTATGGACTTTTATTAAGCAATTTGAGATTACTTTGTTGTAATTTGCGCTATATAAATAAAGTTGAATTGAATTGAATTGAATCCTCCATCATTCACTCCTAGCCAGGCAGGTGTTTTCACATGTGTTACTAGTATGATTGAAAACATGCAGAAGGTGAACTATACAATTATTGTTTAGTAGAACACCAAAAGTCTTGAGTCTTGAGGAGATCATCTAAATTGAAACCCTTCTATTGAAGTTCAAAACATGCCTTTTCATGAAAGGTGTATTTTGTCTTTACAAAGAACACATGGACTGAGTGAACCACCGAAGAAGAACCTCATCTGAACTCTGCTTCTCACTGTTCAAACTCAGCCACAAGAAACGCGCTGCTTTTTCGCTAGTCTTTCCAAAGTGTGTGACACTTCAAATGCTGCTTTATAAACCACTATGCAGACATGGCAGGACTGACAAGAAGATGAGAGCATGTTTGCTGATGTGATCCCTCGTTTCAGCCTGCAAAACACCTCTATTGTTACCATTCTTAGTGTTTTCTTAAACCTACTCTATTTTCCTCTTTTTTTACTGTGTAATCCAATATCCATATTGATCAAACAACTTGAATTTCTCCATAGTGTGTGAGTAGTGCTATATCATAGTAATTTTTCCATGTGATGGCAATTTCTTTTCAATGACTCATGCATAGTAATCTTTCAAGATATTTAACTATATCAATACTACTTCACTTCAGTTTCAAGCTGTTTTTTGAGCTGTGTGAGGTCTTAGCACTGTTAAAAGTCCTCAACAGTTGGCAACAATGTACACTAGTTCAAACCTCAAGATAAAAGACCATTATTTATCAATGTGAATCCTAAATAATAAAAAAAAAAACTACATTTTCCAACAATGATCCATTCCAGCTAAATGAGACTTTCAAAATCTTGATTCACAGATTTGGGTGAAACATCAAAAAGAAACTAAGTTTCTTTTTGATGTTTCACCTAATCTGTTCCACATAATCTGTGATCAACAGGCTCTCAGCATTGAGTTATATTTAGCCACAGAGGCCAGACCAGCAGCCAGCTCACGAACCTTGAAAACACGATGGGGAGTTGGGGGTGTAATCTGACCCAGAAAATACTGGGACTGAAAAAGAGGAACAGTTTGAACAGAAGAGAACGAGAAAAGATGCATACAGACCACGGAGGGGGCACAAGGACCAAGTGTTGCTGAATAAAAAATAACAAAAAAAAGTTATTGATATGACACAGGGCTCAAATGATTAAGGGGTCTATTCTCCCGTCTGGACTTAAGCGCCTACAGTTAAGCACCTCTCTCCAACACATATTCTCCCATCCAGGTTCCTAACACGCCCACCACGCATAAGTAGACTAAAACCGCATATTTGGTGAATGAAGGCAGTCTGAAGCAAAGGAGGCGGACTGGGGCATTATGTAATTTTTTGGGGGCTGTCTAGAAATCACGGAACATGGAGTTTTGCCAACACTTGTAAATGTCACTGAAATCCCTGAAAATTATAAAGTACACTTTTAATTTGAAACTCCTTCATTGATAAACAGGTATGTAACAATGTAACAGGTTGATTTGAACAGATTATTGATCAGATTATTGCAGTGTGAGAGGATCGGCCGCACTCTTCTGTCCGAGTCACACTTAAAATCTCTCCTTTTTCCCCCTCATACAATGACAAATTAACATTTGTTTGTGTGGAAAGCCTGATTTTATTCACTTTTTCCATCCCTGCATTCAGAAATGATCAGCGCATCATCATCATCATCATCATCTGTCACCAATACGGTACCTGCTCTAAGGCATGACCGAGTGTGATGCGCTGCAGGTTCAAAGGAAATAACCCCGCAGTGTCCTGCTTTAAGAGGAGACAGAGCTGTTTGCAGTGAAACAAAACCATTGACTTTCTACATAATATGCAGTTTTAAATATAAATTGTTTCATGCCTTATGGAGCTGATGTGAGCGAGTCCAAGATGAGCCTCATTTAAACGTGTGGGAACAGTTTCTGGTATCCAACCTCATGCACATTTCACCAACCTCCGCATATGACAGCTTGTTTCATTATTATTCACTCTGTAGTGGATCAAATGGTGACTTTACGTTGGACAAAGTATGAAAATAGTTCACTGTGACCAACGTGGACAGAAGTATGACGTCTGTCAGAGTTTTAATTAATCAAGCAGCAGCAGCTGAGGCACAACACGGGTGATCACAGCTGCAGCTCCACGACGCACAAGTCTGTGTGGCTTCAAATGTAACTAAGTCCATATTTCTAGTGCAATATAATGTTTCACCTTATTGGGGCGCAGCACTTATTCCAGAGTTAAAAGTGCGTATAAGAGAATAAAAAGCACTTAAACAGGTGGGAGAAAGCGCGCAAGGCCAGCTTTGAACGGGAACACCCACATTTCAGGGCTGCTCCACCCAGAGTGCGTAGCTAGGATGAAGGCGCGCACCGACTGAGAATAGCATGCAGCCAAAAACAGAGCCACTGCATGGCTTTTTGGACTTATGCACATGGAATAAGTGAGCCCTAAGAGCATTGAGGTGAAAATTGATGAAATAAACACTGTCTGTAGATTGCTTACTTCTATTACTCCAATCATTTCATTACAGCTTTGCTCTATTCATCATTCTATTACCTTTAGTCATTTATAGACATCCCATTCTGCTCAGTTATATTCATTTATTATTTGAATCCTATGTATACCATTCACTTTAAACAACATTACTTTATTCAATTGCTGTAATTTATTTTATTTTATTTTTATTGTCTAAAAATGTCTTCTCTATAGGTCTATTCTACTGAAACTTTTTAATTATATTGCTTTCACTCCTTTTTATTTTATTTTAAACAAGATAATAAAAACCATGATGTTCTTTTGCATGCATTCCCATTTGATCCTAATATTCAATTACTTTTCAGTGCTTCTGTTCATCCATTCAGAATGTTATTAGGGCACACATGATGCAAAACCGATTTGCCCAGGATATGTTTGCTCGTGCACTCTTGGAATGGCACATTCACAGAGAACATGCAAAAACTGTACACTAAGACTGTGATGTTGAATTGCGCACGCCATCTTCCCGCTGCACGACAGCATCTCTACCCTTACGTCACCACCATCCTTTTTCCCTTTTCTTCTATTTCCAGAGTTCTGGCCAAAGACGTCTCTTCAGTTTACATTGCATTAAAGACTTTTCATTTCTACTTCTCGATGAAAAACTTCCTCCTTTGAAAACTTCTTTAAGGCTGTGCTGTTCCGTCTCTTTGTTTCGCGGCTGATGGCAGCCTGTGTGACACTCAGACAGTGGGACTGGACGATGGCTAAACGCAGACACAGAGAGATTGCATTGGCTTTGTAGTTATCTGACCATTAATCCTCACCGATCCGTATCAACCCTCTGCCCAAGGCTCCGTTGCTTGTGGGACATAGAGTTTGGCCTTTATTAACAGCCTCCAAAGCGCCTCTCACACGCCCAGGGACGGCTCTTACATCACTATCAATCATCGGAAATGACAGGAAGGACTTAATAATGGGAAAATGTCCCATCACTGAAACTTCCTCATTTGTGTTTCTGACTGAACATCGCTGCACAGTGCACACTCTTTATTAGATGGTTTGCCGTTTTATATTTTACGCTGAGAAAACATGAGCATTTTTGGTCTTTTTTCTGAAAATCATTGTGACTATGAAAGTATTTCTACTGCATCCACAATCTGCAGATACTGTGCATCGGGGCAATTACCAGCAGGATTAACAGGACATTGTGGAAAAGCTCTCCTACTCTGCTACAGAGTCATGATCTATCCATGTCACTATCATGATGTTGCTCTTTCCTGCCACAGAGGTCTAATGAAAGACACACACCATTACCCGGCCTGATTAAATGGCCATGTCATGACTTCTTCCGTGGTCCTGCTATAAAAGCACTGAGCATGTTGAGCAAGGATTCCTCATTAACTCACAGATCAAATTCCTCTGACTGAGCTCCACCTTAATGAACTCCTGTAACCAGCATAAACATTTAAACATGGTTACACATGGTTGCCAAATGCAGAATGGGATGGTGTTTTTCAGCCATAATGACTGATATTCACTTGAAAAACAAAGTGAATTTGACAAATGTTGTTGAACTGTCTTTATTGGATATAATATGATAATAGATCACAATAAAGACAAATTTGATATATCCTCACATCTTCTATGGTTGCTTTTTCTGGTGTTAGTTGCAGGGCACAAGAGCTTTTTAATGCTCATAGTTATTTAATTTACATTTTAGATGATTTAGTCAACCTAATGTAAATGTTCTAATGCGAGGAAGGAACTCAGGTAACCCAGGAAAAACTCAAATGCACTACGGGAAAACAACCAAACACAAATTGAGCAATAGTTGTGACAAAAAGAAAGTCTGCTATAAACCATTACTATCAGCAGCCTGGCATTTTAATGTACTGTTAACCAAATGTATTGCTCAAAAAGTTAAAAAAAAAAAAAAGAATTACTTTTGCAGCAGAGCCCAATCTAGTTTAATTTCTAAAAGTAGGTAGCACTAATTCTTCTAGTGAATTCTTTAAAGCGCGATTGTTTTAGGTAAAGACCTACTGATGAAATGTACCATTTCTTTTTGTTTGTTGTGAGTTTCTAGATTAAAAAATATAAGTTCTTGGTCCAACCTGCATAATTTGAGTCTATATATCATATCAAAATGCACAATATTTTCCATAAAATTATTATTATGGAGACCATATATTTTATGAGGATATGGGTAATGGCTTATTACTAAAGAAGTTGAGAACCACTACTACAAACAATACAAAACCACACTCGACCAGAGCATGTGTGGAACTAAGTGGACAATTGAGAGTGTCTCGATGGTGAGAGAAAACAATCAAAAAACGGCGGGGGGAGAGACTCGGAGGAATGCCAAAATACAGTAAGCAAACCATTCAACTCTGACCCAGATAGCAAAATAATAACAATTTTGTAGGGATCGACCGATATGGGTTTTTTAGGGCCGATGCCGATACCAATTTTTTTTCCCATCAGCCTTGAGCCGATGTTTGGAGCCGATACTACTTTCGTCCCTCAATTTGCATCATAGAAATTACACAAAGATGATAAGAAATGGTACAAGTCTCAATAAAAAAAGGAACATTTATTGAAATTAACAAAGGTGAGGTAGAATGACACCAAGTAAAAAATATTTAACAAATAATAAAAACGAGATGTAGAAGAAGAAAAATAGAGTGAGACATCTCATGAAATATTATGAAAGAGAACTGTTCGTCCTTGTCCTGAAAATAGTTTTGACAAATAAGTTGGCCTGACTGAAGAAATATTTCAGTCATAAATATATAATTATAGTATTAAACACAAAAAGAAACCATGAATAATAGTCCATTCCAACACAACCCCAGAACATAAATGAACAGAGGAAAATAACATGTTGTCGGATGTGCATTAAGCAATTGCTTAATGCGCATCCGACATCACGTTAACGCACTGTTCGAGTTTCTGTTCTAAGTTGCATCAACAATAAATAATAATAAATATTCAAACAAGTAATAAACTCTACTTTCACTCTGCTGTGAAAGTAGAGAGTTTAATCTATCAGAATCTGCTTTCAGATTGTCAGAGTACAAAATATTCTGTGGGTCTTGAGAGATCAGTGAAAATCAACTAAAATGCCGGGGAATATGGGGTTGGCTGCTCTGAAAATGGCTGGCAGTGAATGAGTTAAGGGGGAGTAAAGGTCCCTTAGGAGTCAACATGAACACCTGTGTATGACATGGGGTGTAATGGCAGCCATAGTCTCTCACAGACAACTAGGTTTTCATCCTACTGGTTACAAGGACTTTAAAAGATGGTGTATTCTATAAAGGAGAGTTAACAAACTCTGAGTCTATCCATAAACTCTGGGTGAACATACCCCGCGATGGGAAACTCAGGGTATCGGATTCCATTACAGCTGGTATGAAGTGGGTCAATCAACCCTGAGTATGTAAGCCTTGGGTTACTTACGTGCACGTGCGCGATAAAAAGCCATCATCAATGGGTCGACAATTACACAAACTACCATGGTAACCAACCGGAAGAGAGTGATTAATTCACTCTGATGGGTGAAATAAGCCGGTGTTTGAGGAAAATGAGCCTGTTCTAAAGGTGTGTTCTCACTGAACGCACCTTCAGTGACTAGTGGCTTAAATCACCCGTGATTAGTCACGCCTTTTGGTCCCTTCATCACTTTATCGCTTCAGTGACGTGACGAGCGGAGAATAATATGAATAAAATGTGTCTGAGGAGACGTGGCAGCAGCATAGGATGGCTGCATAGAGAGACCTCCCATTACACTGACTATAAACACAGTGACTGTCGCTTGATATCGAATCAATTATATTTATTTTTAATGTAATATTGTCGCCAGAGTCATCTCAACGTTCAAAAAATATGTCATAAAAAAACTGATGCGGGACACGAACCCGCAACCCATTGCTTTGAAAAGCGGTGTCATAATTCACTGCGCCATCATAACTTGCCTTCTTTTCCTTTACAGTATATTATCCACAAGTTTGTATTCAGGGAACTTTACTACAGACGTCCGTTGATGTTTTAATGCAGATCAACCTCTCAGTGACTCTCCCTAAATGCTCTGTATCCACAATGTTATAAAGAAAACTACCGTTTGCACAAAAAAAAAAAAGTAAAGCAACACAACATTAGTAATGATGTGAACACGTCTGTGGTGTGTGATGTTAATAATGTGTTTCAGAGAAAAGTGTCAAGGTTCATTAAAGTGTTCAGAAACAGTGTTCAGGTGGGCGGAGCCAGGTAGAAACCCAGGGTTTCTTCGATAAAACCTGCCAGCGAGCAGGTTTAGTTCACGGACAATGTTGCCATGGTAACATAGTCAGAGAAGAACATACCTCGTACTTAGGAATGGGATACTCAAGAGTTTCCCTCATTTGAGCCCGAACATACTCAGAGTTTGAACATAACCCGCTTTATGGAATACCCCTCAGGTGTGTCCAAATCTAGTTCTAATCTGTAGGGTCGCAAATGCCACAGACACATCCCTGTAAACACACCAAAATCTGATTTAAAAAAAATAATAACGTACAGAAAGCCTGGTAACAACAAGCCTCTTCAGCCAACTACTGTTATTGTTGGAGATAAAACTACCCAGCTGCTAATTACAACCTCTCTGTAGACCTCATGGAAAAGTATCACAATCACATATGCACTTGCTGTCAGAAGCCACGGAGATTGTGGTTGTACTAAACAAGGATAAAAGGTGACATAAGACCTTGAACAGCCAAAGGGGAAGAAGGATTGCAGATACCCTCTGCTACTAATTAGTCATTAATCACCATGGCAACGTAGCAGGCTGAAATGAAAGGCTAATCTGTGTGTGCAAGATCACAACATAAAGGAACAATAATCTTCACTGTACTTCCTTTCAACTGTATCATTTCAGTGCTTTTAGATGGTTCCAATTCAGCGATTTGATAATGATTCTTAGAAGAATGTAAAATGAAATCATTTTTGAACATAACGAAATCAAAGAGAACATTATAGATAGTAGCTAATACGGTAGATAAGATCCATTTGCATTTATAATAATTTATTAGGAATATTAAAGCTGATATCTGGAGTTTCTGAGAAATCTATGTTTATGTATGATTCTTTTGAAATGCGAAAAATACCTAACTAGTCTTTTACTATGGTCTACTGCCAGTAGTCATTCAAATTAATTAATTAAAAATAATTAATGTATATAAGACCATAGACCCCTATACAAATAAAAAGGAGCGCTGTGATCGCCCAGCCAATAGGCTTCAACTTCCTGTTTTTTAGACTGTCAATCAAAGTGAATGCGGAACTGTGCACAGTGACACGTCACAACAGCAAACAGATAAATGTGATTTTGGCTACCTGACCCATAGGGCTTTTCCACCATGAACAGGGGCTAGAGCTACGTCAAAGATAGTCCTGTTTAGCTGAAGAACCGGTGTGGTTTTCCACCACAGCAGCGGCAAGTTGGAGCCACGTCAGTACGTCACTGATTACATAGCAGTTTACTAATGAGCACTTGCGCCATAATGAAGCCCATGCTTTGACTGTTGACATCGTATGAATACTATCCTATCCTATGTAAATATTCAGCTGAACAACTCTACCCGTCTTCATCAGAGTCACAAGAATCTACGACAACATTTGTGAACACAGGTAATTATCAGACGTTTTATTTCTTAACAATGACCGTGTTAGTGTTAGCCTTTGCTAAGCTACTTAGCTTCAACTAGGCCTGCATAAGTACAGCAGATAAAGGCAATAAGTTGATTTTGATATGTTTGTTTATCATTATAAATGCTCTTAACGCTGACTGTGCATGTCTGTGATCGCACTGCTGCGACTCAATACGACCAGAATCAGCGCAAGTTTGTGTCGAACTAACGTGTCCTGATGTCATTCCATTCATCTGCGTTTGGACCAAGGACCTACTGTGTGAGTGACTGAAGGGATGCTGTATTTAAATGTTTGTGTCCTCATTATGATGTTTAACTTGTGTTATTAATGATTAACGACACCTTATTGACTCCCACATTTGTTTTATACCTATTGCTGCCGTTTGATTTGTTTCAATAGATTTTGATTTGAGGAAATCTCAATTGCATTCTATTTAAATGTCCTACTCATTAGGTGAGTATTGTATGAACTTTTTAATTCTATAAATGTATCAAAATTTAAAAAAAAAAATAATAAATACTAACCTAATAGTGTGTGCTTCAGCAGGGCAGGTTATGTTTCTATCTTACAAAAAGTGGATGTAAAGAGCAATTAAATGATCTGAATAAAAACAAAATACATGTGTGTGCTTACAAGTAGGCAAAAAACAATGAACAAAGTCCTTGTAGAATACAAAATAAGTAACTTTATTGACACAAAGTAAAAATAGATTTCCAAACCAACTCAATATAAACATTGACTTAAAAAATTATTGTGGGTTTCCTATTAGAAAGGGCCAAAGTCTGCCTCTATCTGCTACAGAACCAACACCAGTCCAACAACATGCTGAGGAGTTCATCATGAGCTGGAGGTTATGGACCATGGACGTGGTCCTGGTCCATGAACCATGTCCCTGACTGCTCCATGGAAGAAAATCTGCATAGAAGCATTAAAAATATTTGAATTCATTAATTATTTTGGCAGTCTCCACAATAAGAAAATACAAAAACAAACAATTGTGTAATCCTTAAGCCAAAGTGTGTAGGTTGAAGCAAAGCTTATACAAACCCACCCTATCACAACAAAACTTAACAAGCCTCTCTAGATAATTGCACACAAAAAAATATTTAGCTTATATTACTATTTTAATATATATTATACACAAGTTTTATATATACAGTTTATACATTCACATCAATATACATACGTACATACACATGAATGTATATATGACATGTACTTTGTTACTCTTCTTTCTCATACTTAACAAAACTTTTTAAACTGGTTTATGTTTTATTTCATCCCTTACGCAGTTCCATAATTTAACCCCTGATATTGTTATACTCATCCTTTTGACTGTTGTTCTAGCATATTTCATCTTGAAATGTAGTAAATTATATTCCCCTTCTGTCTCTAAAGATCTTTTCTGCAACGCTTTTGGAAGTGAACCTTTACTTTATAAAGCATTTGGACAGTTTTGAGTTTGATGAGATCTGGAGTTTTAAATCTGGTGTTTTTAACAATAATCCATGTGTCTGTTCTCTGTATCCTGCGTTATGTATCAGTATTTTTTGCATTATGAATAACGGTTGGATGTTCGTCATGTACGTTTTTCCCCAAACTTCTAGATAGTAAATCAAATATGGTAAAACAAGTGTACAATAACGAGTGTGCAATGCTTTTTGATTAAGAATGAGCCTGGTTTTGTCCAGGAATAGAAAATAATATTAGTTCTTAATAATGGTTTAATTTATTCATAAACAAATATAAATTCAAGTAAATGGTGTATAATAATATTTCAGGATGGACCAACAGATAATATTGTTCATGTTGATGTTTGCATAGAATGAATAAATCTAACTGGATTTGTTCTGAGATGAAGACGAGCTGAGCTACAGAAGAACCTCCAAATCCAACTCTGAAATGAGCAGAAACATTGTTACCACATAGTTCAGTAATATTATTACATGATCATTGTGTAACAATAAGATACGTTCTGAATACAGGTTCATGAAATATTGCTGCTGCTTTCAGGATTATTAAAGCATTGTTATGGTTTCCTAGCTAACCAGCGGCTAACTGGCTAGCCTACACCACGTTAGACGTAACGGTCATAATATTGATGAGGGAATACTGTAGCAAGTTAATATTGGTAGTAGGTTAACAACAGGGTGAAATAAAACTTACCAGGATTAGTAGCAGTTCTACAGGACGAGCTCCTCCGTGGCTGTAGTTCTGTTCGGTCCGTGGGGCTCCGTCCACTTTCCCTGAACCTCTTCAGACACCCACAGTACCAGGAAACAATGTTCTACTCCTCTGACCACTGCTCTGTCTTCTTGGACTCACTTTTAAATGTTTTTTGTCGGATTTGCGCAAACGTGGCCAGCCGCTCGCAAGCTTAAAAAAAATGGCTGCTTTTCGTTTTTGGAGGACCGTCGATAACCCCGCGTAGCACCCTCCCACTTCAGAGCTGAGCTGCAGCCCAGAAGCTATGTGGGGCCAGCGTAGCTCTGGTTTTTGGCTCAGAGAGCTGGAGCTATGTTGGTGGAAACAGAATGGCACGGAGCCAAAACACGCGCTAGCTCCAAGTTAGCTCCAGCTCCTCCCCGTTGGAAAAGCCCTACCATAGACCAATATCAATGTGACCCGTTGTGACATTATGTTCCACAATGTGCGTGCAATAAAGTAGAGGCGGCGCTTCTGGTAGATTGGCAGAGGCCGTAGGAGGAAGTGAGGCTGTTTAGGGCGGGACATCGAGACGTTTCTCAGAAACACTGGGTATCAGCTTTAAAGATGTGCTTTGTGTGCGATAGAAAATAATGTAATAAAGAGCATTTTCATTTAAAAAGTAAAACCACGCTGATGTTTCTTTCTTTTTGTTTTGTTTTTTTTAATTCACAGTCAATGATGGTAACCATGTATATACATTTCCAAAATCAAAGCATAAATATGAGGCGAGCACTTTAAAAAAAAAGAAAGAAAGAATTATTTGTATTTCAATGTTGTCCTGGATTCCTCTCCCTTTAGATTCACTATGATCCAATAGTTACACAGGCCCCACCCCCCACACCCCCCACCACCACACTAATCTGCATCCAAAAAAACACCCCTTGTTTTGGATAACACCAAAATGCTAATTCTAGATAACACTTTTTCGGAGTTCCACAACATTGCAGAATGTACATTATTCTCTCAGCTGTGTGTTTTTGTCCACTACAGTAGCCAGGCATCCTTTCTAGCTGAGTGGGAGGGGTGGATGGTGGTGGGTTGGGGGGTGTTCGTTGACTGGTGAGACCAGAAATAGACCTTAACCTTATCTCTTTGGAGCGGTGAGAAGTAAATGGGGTAAAAAAGTGATTGAGCAGACTGTGTCTACTTTTAACAACAGGGCGAGAGACCTGTGAAGTCTTTACAAACAATTCTTAAGCCTTTTAGCACGCTTGGACCGCATGGTAGCTTTTCGATCAAAGTGAGACACCACTGCGCTTTAATCTGCTGATTTAGTCAGAATCAGCAGAGAAAAACAACAACGCTTTAATCACAGAGAAAATAGAAGGTTGTGTTACAAAGAATTTGTAAAGAAAGCTGGAGACAATTGAAAGCTATGACATCAGTGCATATATATATTATATACATACAAATGTTCCACTGTGACCGTCAACAATGCACATGACGCCATTTCAATCCAAATGGTGACCCCCACGTACCTCTCACTGTTAACGCCAGTCTGAGACATGGCACCATTGCTATTATTACCAGACATCAAGAGGCAATGAGTAGAGGGATTGTGCAAGCATGCATGAACGCACACCGAATTAAATATAGTCCAGGAACGTTTTGCAAACTGATCAAATTTCAGATTTCTAGATTTTTCTTTAGAAAATTACAAAAAAAAAGTTGATACTTGGGTTGATGCTCATATAACATGTACAGTAAATAAACTGGAGAAATTATTTAAGTGGAAAAAAACAACTTGTCACTAGTTGCAGTAAATGATTCTTTCAATACTTAATTAAATGATCAATTTTATATAATTTTTATATATATACTGTATTTTATAACCAACAAATTAATTAATCAGAAAAGCATGAAAAAAAAAGATTAATACGAAAGAAAAATACACTTCAATTGCGATTGTTGAATGCAGAGCCAATATCAGTTATTATGGGTTGTAAAACTACAAAAATATTGAATAAAAATGCAGCTTCCTTTAAACATTTAGCAAAATAAGAGTACATTATTTTTAGGTGGTTATTCATATCTATCCAATAGAGCTTGGCAAAAAAAAAAAAACATTGATTTAATCGATTTATCGAATTTGTCGATAAAAATGATTTTTATTTTGCAAATTTGAGTTTTAAAAAATATATATATTGTTTCTTTTTCCACCACAGTTTTTTCAGACTTTTCCGTGTTCCGTCCTCGTGGGTTACCGTAGTGTGATGTGAGCCAGCCTCCTCTTTGTTTACATGTGTTTACCCTTTGAGTAGGCTGTATGGGTGCCACAGGCATGTTTAATGTTTTATTCACACTATTGATTTTTTTTTTTTTTTTTTTATTGTAATGTTATATGTCATAAAATATGTAGTTATCTGATTTCTTAATCAGAAAATTGAATCTACTGTGAAGTTGCTGTTGCACTTTTGCTTAAACCTGGTTTAAAGCTTGAAATTGTTGAATGACAGAACCTCATTTTCCTTTTTATTTTGGGATTGTTCTATGCATTTTAACTCTTGACAGTCACAGCAATAAAGCTGCGCTTTTGACAATATATCTGATGTCTGCAATCATTTTTAAGTGCATGGAAAAAATTTTTTTTAAGGCAAACTCGCCCAGCCCTATACTATGCAATTAAATTTCTGTTTTTATTGTTCAAATTTCTACTGTTATTCATATATCAACCAAAGAAAATAATCATAAATAAATCGTCAAATAAT
The DNA here is from genome assembly GCF_900634775.1 of Gouania willdenowi. Lineage (NCBI taxonomy): Eukaryota > Metazoa > Chordata > Actinopteri > Blenniiformes > Gobiesocidae > Gouania > Gouania willdenowi. The sequence goes on from NC_041064.1 coordinate 21,905,326, forward strand.
TGAATAAATCATTGTGTTTTGAAACGTTAAAAATGACAAGAAGGTACATGTGATTTTATGCCTCCGACACAAAGACAGCAGAACTGCCCCTGGTTATATTTCGTCTCAACACTAAATATTGAGTTTATTTTATTTTATGCAACCAAATTGCATGGTCATTTTCGACCCATAATAGCATGTCTATCTCTGAGTGTTTTGCAAAATAAAATAAAAATAAACGTATTTGTTCCTTTGACGAGCTTCAGATAAATCTTAATGTTGAGGTGCAGCAGCATTGACTAAGTGCTGCTATAAAATGTAAAAACTGCATTACAATGACCACACTGTGCACAGTGCTGTCTTTTTGGTTCAGTTTGTAATGATCCCACACGTTACACACTCGCTGTCTTTTTAATTTTTGCTAAACTTTCGCTGCTTGTTTTGCCACACACTGCTCCATTATTCTTTATGTAACCAGGCAACACTTCAATGGTGGAAAAAAGGGCAGTGGTGCTTAAAAACAACAGTCCGGATGGAAAAGCAAAAAAGACAGTAGCTCCGGTAACACGAAATAAACAACGCCATTGACTTCGATGATTTACATTGACTCAGTTTCTTAACTGGTTCAGTCGATTCAATCAATAAGTCATTCCAGCCCGAGCTACTTTATTGCTTCTTTATAACTTCAAACAAACGACACAAAGCTAGGACTTAAACGTTTACATCTTGTAATAATATAGCATCCATAGCTGTCGGTTCTTCCTGTTGTTGTAAAGAAAAATTTTCCAAAGATGGGATTGTTCACCTACGAATCGGAACGTTTGCTGGGATTAGACCGTCGTGAGACCAGGTTGTTTTAATCTGTACACTTGTGATATATTATTGTAATAATAATAACCCTTGGTATTAATGTATATTGCTCTCTTTTTAATAAATGAATCTAAATCCAAACCTCCTTCCTTCTATTAATAAGGTAAAAGAGGTAAAAGCAACCCGTACATGTAATAAAAAAATAAAATAAGAACTAATTTATTTTATAGCCATGGAATGACAGAAAAAAAGTTGTTGTCAGTATAATTGCTATATTTATTAATTGATATTTAGCTTTTTCACAAATTGTAGAACTCTAACAGGAATCTGATTGTTACTGATGAAAATTAAAAAAAACAGCTTTTTAATAAAATACAATTTTCCTTCTCTTACCAAGAAAAAAAATATAAATAAAATATTCTTCTTTTTTATTGCAAGACAAAGAAAAAAAAACATAAAACACAGTTTTTTTTAAATAAACTGTTTCTGTATATTCTATTTTATGTGTTTGTGTTGTACTGCTGTGTCTAAAGACCTATGGCACATGTTGATGACAAGTTTGCTCTCATTACAGGAGCTGCTCTGCACAATATGGCAGGGTTAATAATAGAAGCCAATAGAGAACCAGACACACATCATTTTTAGTGCTTAAATAATTCTAAGTCAACATGTGCATGTTTAAATTAGAGATTTACTTCTGGTGGCCTTTAGAACACAGCAGAGGAGGGTGCAGGTGGTGGAGGATGGTGGAGTTGATGATGGGCGTGCTCCCTGACCCCGTCCAACCCTTATCCCCCCCCCATCCTCCTTTATCCCGCCTCACTGGTGGATGTGATTTCCCCTGATATTAGCTTGACTGCAACATCTGTCAAATGCACAGCACTCTGACACTTGTCTGCCACACACACACACACACACACACACACACACTGAAGGATCAGAATAACACACGATCCCCCCTCACTGATTATCCCCACAGCACCTGAACAGGCCTGAAGGTCAGGTGAAAGAGTCACAGACTGTATATCACAGACCTGTCAGTTATTCAGGTGTTCCTGGGTTGATGAGCATCACCAAGCCTGTCAGAGTTGTTCTTTAGACACTTGTTCCGCTCTTTATTATCCGCCTACTGTCCGGCTGTTTCCTGCAGCTGATGAGAAATCACAGGCTGCAGATGATAATAAATTATTACAACCAGCCAGAACAACCAGTAATGCACTTACACTCCATCATTACTGGTATTATGCAGTCATGTGCTGCTTAGAGAAGATCACTATGTTATAGAGGATGAACAGTATTCTTAGAGACTGGAAATAAAATAAATAAATAAATGTAGGCAGTGGCTATCCGTACGGCTGCCGCATCAATATTAGGGGTGAGTATTGGCAAGGATGTTGCAATATGATACGTATCATGATACTTGAGTTACTATACAATATTATTGCGATATATCGCTATATTCTACCCAGTTAATATCAAAATTAAACGTAGAAATGAAAAATCATGTTGCTGTATATGTTCATCAGAAGACGATGGTCATTCACAGGACAAATTGACTCAAAACTATATGCTTTAAAAGATCCTATTTATTATTTATTGTTAGTGTTTTTGCACATTTTCACTGAAAAAAAGAAAATGCAGTGTTACGCACTGCCATCATAAAATAAAGTGCAACAAGATTCTTTTCACTGAAACTACTGTGTAGAAGCCTCAAAGTATTCATTGCAGCATAATGACGGGCTGGTAACAACTGTAAATGAGAACATTAAGGATAAAGTACCCTGAGTTACTGATAATGCACAAAAAAAGAAAAATATTGCAGGCATTACACACTGCCATCATAAAATCAAGTGCATCAAGTAACTATTGCAACACACTGAAAGCATTGTAACCCCACGTCCTCTCGAGCTTGTTTGAAATCTGTATATTGTTCATTCTTTAATTATTCCGTTTCAAAACCAAATTAAAAAAAACAAATGAACGGTGTGGTTACTTGTTTTATAATATCGGATTGGGACACCTATTTAAAACCAAAATGAAAATACAGTATAAAATAAAGCAGCATTTTTCTGTTTTAAAATTAACTATATTAATGGCAGAATCTTGTTCTATTTGTGTGATATTTCGATATTTACGGGTAAATTCTTAGGTGTTTTAAGCACACAGCGAACTGTGATGGATTTTTGTTCCCTTCAAAAAAGGAGCAAAGCATAAAGTCACATGACTGGTGTTAAATTTATGAATTATCAATAAATAATAATTATTATAAAATTTGGAGGTAACGACAAACACTTGTACATATCTAAATTAAAGGAACCAAAGTTGGTGTTATGCATCAATTGTTGCCCTCAGTTTCTTGTGATCATTTCATGGAAACATAAAAATACTTTTTTTCCCCTTTTTTTCACTTCCCTCATAAAAGCTGTTATTATTTTTGTAAAAGTCTCGAATCGTAAATTTCCTAGCATCTGTTTTTAAGCATGATGGTTACTACTTTAACCATAACACTGCAAAATGAAATGGAAACATTAGCGCAATCGGAAAACTGCTGCTACCAATCATTCTGTGTATGTTTGTGGTTGTCTTACTTTTTCCTGTAAAATGTATGTTGTTCAGCCTTACAAGTAAATTATAAGGCTGAACTAATAATTGCTTTTGCAATATTATCGCATTTTTTTTTTTTCTTGTTCTGTCTTGTACTGTCCTGTTACGTTTAGAGAGTGTTTAAGAAGTGCAGTCCACATGTTTACATGTTTCATGAAAGGTGAATTTAGTTAGATATGTTGAAGAGGTAAAGCCACAGATGTTTGCTTTACTGTTGTAATCTGTGTTTTAAAATATATATTTTATATTTCTTTAAAGTTTAAATAAATCTGAAATTGTTTACTATGAAAAAGATTGATGTACTGCTTATGTTCATTGAAAAATACATGACAAGAGGCCCTTGAAAAAATAATTGCATGTTAAAATGCAATCGCAATATTGAGGAAAAATTTGCAATTAGATTTTTTTCCAAAATCATTCAGCCAACACTGTATTGTATATTTTTTGAGTCATTTTGTTGTTGTGTGTTATTTGGAGTAATTTTGTGCATGTTACTGCTGTTGTTTTGTTCATTTTTGCAGTCGTTTTGAGTGTTTTTGGAGTATTTTCTGTGTTTCTCTCGTCTTTTCCTGCAATGTTGTAATTCTTGGTATTTTTTAATGTATTCTTGCTTTTGTTTTTTGTATTTTTCTGTCATTTTGTTTTACTTTGGGTGCTGCATAAAATTACACTGACTGCCGCATGTGGCTCCCTCGGCCGCCAGTTGCTCATGTCTGGTTTATACCATTGTATGGGCTCCTCAGCAACACCGTCTTACAGTTATTGAAAGCCATTGGCTTGTGTCATACGTCAGTTTTCTGCAAGTTCTTCCAATAAATCCTGGGTACTGGTGGATGTAAACACCCAATGGGTTGTTTTCTAATCAAGAGGAATCCCATCTGTGTCTGAAAGTACTAACACCGACCGAACTAAGATGCTACCACTGAATAAAGAAGAAGATGAAGGCTTGCTTCTTACATAATGGCCAATCTATTGCCAGTGATGGGCTAGAATGATTGAGTGTGATTAAATGTAGACTACCCAGTTGGTAACACACTATGTTAGCGCTGTGATGGCCTGGAGACCTGTCCAGGGATTACGACTTAGATCTTGGGTAATAGTAAATCTAAATTCTAGACATGTCATGGTTTTGACAATATCACAATACTGAGGTATTACAAGTGCCTCAATATTGTCGTGGTTATGTCACGGTATAAAATAACGAGCAGTTACTTTGATTTTATGTCTGTTTTTTCTTTTATTTATTGTTAGTAGACCGTTGCCGTACCTGTGTTGCCTTTAAGAGTGTTCCTGACTCGATCAGAATTAGCTAAAAAATCTGTATCTGTTAGTATTCAGTTTTTAATGTCATGAATCTAAAAGTACAACGATAAATGCTGTCAAAATAGTGAACTCAATGGTCATTCTTATTACTGTTAGCATTGCTGCAAGCTGTATGCCTTCCTGTAAAACCAAGAGCTTTCCTACAATATCCAAATAATTACTGTACCGTGAATATACCGAACTGTGAGATTTAGATATCACTACATCCGAGGCTGGCTCTACGCAGGGGCAAGAGGGGGCAGCGCCCCCTCAAATAAATGTCTTGCTTCCCTCAAATCAAAATTTTAGAAGTAGCGGAAAAATCCACCGAAAAGGGGACACAAAGACGGTATAGTATCATCTTCTTCTCATTTCTCTGTACCTCCGCTGTGAGCGCGCACAGACACACCTCCCTTCAGCCCTTAGTAAACATCCAATCACTGTCAGTATGCAAATGAGCCAAGACATAGCCGGACAATGTGGTGTCAGGTTTCACGGAGCAGTGAGACTTTGAAGAAGCAGCTGCATTTTCTCAGTCACAACTGCTCTGCACTGCTTTGTTTCATTTAATCACAGCGTTTTTTACAAAGCCAGCTTACTTATTTTTCACTCCAGCTTCCTGCAGCTCACAAAGAGAAAGTTAATGCTGTGTAATGCCTCCATCTGTTTTTCAGAGCTTTTAAAACGTGTAGTGCTCCTGTGGAGTGGAGAGAAAGGAGATTTTTTAACTGTTCGGTTGCTAACATTTTTTCTTTTTTAATTTTAACAGAAAGAAAACATAAAATGTTCTGTTCTATATCAGTTGTGTTTTAAAAAATAGTTTGAGAATTTTTTTTTTAATTATTATTATAATTCATAAGCACCCTTTCAGTTTTGTAAATATTGATCATAGTGTATGAAGACTTACTTTAGGTTAAAATGTATTTGAGAATTAGGCCATCCAGTTAGGATATATGTTATTTTGTTGGTTGATAGAATCTGAATGAAGAATATTTCATTCATTTTATTTATTGTGGTCAGGGGGTTTGTGACGTGTGCCTCAGTGACGTTAAGAGCTATACCAGCAGGAGCTTAGTCTTCAGGTTGGACACCCAAGTTGGACAGGTCTGAAGGTAGAGGCCTGTGCAATCCACTTCTCTAGGTTGGGGTTGGACATATAGCCAACAACCCAATTTAATGAAGAAAACACTGTTACCATAAACACAGGGGAAACAAAGTGCCGGAGCATGATGTGTACATATTATGCCCCCTTCACATTTCTGACTGCCCCCTCATACAGTATATGCCTACCTACAACCAGCCCTGCAGTTACATCCCTACTAAGTTCTGATCAGGGTATGTGGGTAAAAAGCAATATTATTTAAGTTGTAGGTAGGTTTCTAACTAAGACTGCTATTAGACTTACAATGAGGCCCATGCAGTTTATAAGTAGTGTAGCATCCAAAATGCTGCATAAGTGATTCCTAGTGCCAGGAAGGCCTTCTTTCACTGCTGTGAGCAAACATTTGGATTTATTCCTGAGCAAAGTCAGAGAGCGATGGTTTTAGTATGCATGCATGTTGTGAACCATCCTGAAATAGATCTGCCATCATTTCCATTCCACACATTCACCAGCCATCTCTGCATCTGTAGCTACTGGCAGATTCCCCATTCAGCTGCACAATAAAACCACATTGTGAAGCCCCTCTCCATGGTCCACAGCCTGCCAAATGCATCCCCATGACTGTGTACTGTGTACTAACTGACTCTAATCCTACATGCACAGCACAGCACACAGATCGAACATACATTGTTGCACTTGCAGCTCTACTTGTGACAGTGTTGACAGACATGGGGCCCTTACGTATCTGCGGATGAGATTCCGGAGCTGGCTGAAATCCATCCTTTGAGCCACTAAAAAGCGCGACAGAGACGTTCAGCTCTCCCTTGGTGTTCGGTGACGCTACCTCCGGAGGATGATTCCCCCGGTATCCATCGTTCACCCCCGCCACCGCCGCTACTGCCGCCGCCGTGTGTGTCGCTGTGAGCAGCGGGTCTGTCTGTCTCAGTCACTGCTTCTCACGGCATCCCTGTTAGAGCCACGCAGCCACCGACAGAGAACTAGCCCACAGTCCGGGTACCTCGCTACATCTCAGGCTGAGATTTAAGCCGCCACCAAACCTCCAGGCGGTGCTCAGAGCTAAAAGCGGACTGTATATCTGTACAGGGGACGTAAGTTGAGTCCTGCTCCGGTGGCCCTCCGGTGTGTCGGTGCTGCAAACATCCACAGCGCTCGTCCGTTAAATGACTACGCTGCGCATGCGCACTGGGCTCACATAGGAAGACAGGACCAATGTCTACGGACAGGACCACATCTAAGGAGAGGGGGACAGAGCAGCACATTTCACTGTTTCTAACCATTAATGACTTGATTTATGTAGCGGCATAATATCGTCTTAATATCTTTTATCATCCGTTTTTGTGCCCATCTTGTTAATTTTGTCTCATTCAATTTGTTCTCATTTTGCCACACTAACTTTATCGTTGCCTAAATGTGACTGTTTCCTTCAGTATAATTACAGTAAGCTTATCTTGTTTTTATTTTATTCAACAAAGTTTATTTTGTCTATTTTTTATCCATCTCTTCATATTATTAATCCAATACAAAGTGAAACACATTTAATAGTGATGAGCAATATTAACTTTTTGATAATATGCCGATATTGTCCAACACTAAAAGTTTCGATTTCCGATGTTTACCGATATAATAATAATAATAATAATAATAATAATAATAATAGATATGATTTATATACTCAAAGTGCATACAGAAACCATTATTCATTCACATCAGTCATACCGGGGGTGGTGGTAAGCTACATTGTAGCCACAGCTGCCTTGGGGCATACTGACAGAAGTGGCTGCCATTTCACACCTACGGCCCCTCTGACCACCACCAACATTTATGCACAATTCATACGCATACACGGCTCTTCTCCCCACTAGCCTAATTTTAGCTCACATTATATACAGTACATCTCCATGGAAATAACAGGTTCAGTCTACTTTTATTGTGATGCCCCACAGGAGGTATTCCAAAAATAAACAGCATCTGTGCAAATAATCTATAAAAATCTGCCTTGAGGCCATCAGAGACACCAATTAAGTAATTAAAACTGTTGCTTTCCTTGATGCAACATTCCATTATACTATATTTCTGTATAGTATTGATGATGACAAATGAATAGTCATGGCAAATTAATGATGATAAATGATGATATATTTATGAATATGTGCGGGGAAAATCACAGCAGTTATACACACACAATGCACGAGAAACAAGAAACAATTTACAGTTCAAGATGACAAATGAACAAGTAAGGTAAAAGAAAAATAAAGTTTATCACAGTAAATATAATTTAATAAAACAATAATGTAGAGAATAAAAAGGCTTATCTATCTATAAACACAAGGAAGGTCTGTGTGCGTGTGTGGGGAGCGCATATCTCCCTGACGCAGTGTCTGATCGACCTGAAACTTTTTTAACAGCTTGCGCATGGCCCGAGGGTGTGCATCCATTATTTTGGACTTTTTTGGTGATTAAGTTTCAAAATTTTTATTCTCACTTTATCTTGAAATCAACGCGGGTTAGACCAGTGTTATGCTCTGAGTTGACATCGTACTGAGATTGTATATGAGCATATACAGTAAGCACATGCGTGCACATGCGCACTACCAAAAAATGCATTTTTGCTAAAAAATATAATAATTTGTTTTTGTTTTCAAAGTTTTTTTTTTTTGATTATGATTGGATTAAGATTAGGGTTAGGGTTATAATCTCAGTATGTGGGTAAACTCAGATCGTGACTCCGGACGGACATGATAGGGGGAGGGGTGCCTGAGCCGCACGCACACACTACCAAAGCTCTCAAGTCTCACGCATTGGGCGTGAGACACGCATTTCAACCTGTTCACACGCTCACACACCACACAATGTATATGACTGATGCGCACGGCTAATGTGCGTGCATGTATGTGAAAGTGAGCCCACAGTGGAGAGATGGATGTTCGTGCCTATAAATAGAGTCCTTATGTTTTATAGTGCAGCCAGTAAATAAAATGCAACTCTACAACAGAAAAATGACCCGTTCTTTTATCTTTAATGAGCGTGAGGTGTACGCGAGTTAACCCTGGAGGAGAAGCAGCCTCCGGCCCTGGAGAGTACAGATCTCCCCTGTTGTCCCCCCAAACCACAAACAGGAAAGCACCTTAATACCTAGAATAAACAGCACTAACCATAATATCACACACACACACCCAAAAGATAAGCACCCCTGCACTAAGAAATGTTAAATGCTAAATAAATAGTTTCATTTATACAAATGTATGTGTCTTTCATCGGATTCTACCTTCAAACACATACTCATTTGGCCATAATTGACAACTCTACTTAAGCTCCCGCTATATGAATACATATACTTCCGAAGAGCATTGTACTAGTTTTACTAAATCAAAATATGAATAAGGCCCAGACATAAATAACTTTAGAAAGGCCAAACAATAGTGAACCCTCACTGCAGCTCAAGTATAAATCCACACTTCACTGCAACTTACTTGAGTACATCTTCAGATTAAGTACAACATTGACATTTATCCTTGTCTCCATCCAGGGAGTCCCCTGACAGCCTGGTTTCAACTCATGATGCCGGCCTGGGACATTTCATTTATGCAGTTATGCCTTTCAATTAGCGCAGACACTATTGATAATGCATGAGGATCCAGCATTTTGTGCTTCGACCTGCTAATGCTTGATGCGGCTGTTTATCTCTCTGCAGACTCCAAAGCACTTAGTGTCTGCTTATGAGTGTGCCTCAGTGGACAGATTACAATATGGTCTTTGTTTATAAGCTGAGACAATTGTATGCATCCAGTAATAGAATGGAGATGCTCTCTATGCCATTTTACTGTATCTCTCCTATCACGAGGACCAAATGTGTGCACTATAGTGGATAAAAGATAGCTTTGTAATGCTTAACTTAAATGGGAAATCCAAAGGAACCTTAAAGACCTTACTAATTAGAAGATGTGTATTTGGTCTATTTCCTAGGTTCTCAAAGTGGGGTACAGGTACTCCCAGGGGTACACAAATTGTCATGGGGGTACATGAATAAAAAATAAAAATTGTAAACTAGAATATAAATCAACCAGCAGTCAAGAGACTCCATGCATTACCACAAATTACACATTAGCCGATGTAAGAGTAACCATGGTGACGGAGAAACAATTTCAACAAAGAAGCTCAAATATGAGAGAGCTACATTGCTTTATGTGATTTACATTCCATACAGATGATTATTCTTTAATTATAAATCATTATTCCTCAACAGAATAGGTCACATTCAGAGACTGATTATACATTATATTTTACATTATATGTGACATTACATCAGTGGTTCCCAACCTTTTTTAGGTTGTGACCCCATTTTGATATCACACATTTTTTGGCATTTCCAGAGTCTTTTACTTTCTTTCTAGAATTAACAAATGTAAAACAATGTAAAATATCCTTTCCTCAGGTTAAGACCAGTGAAAATCTAAATAAAAATACATATAAATAGGTTAACAATCAGAGCACTCAGTGAGTACAAACCTCTGCCAAGGTCCAAATATCCTTATTGGAACTGGATTAATGATCCTGATCATGGTACTATGATCATTCACAATTTAAAGGCTTGTAAGATATTTTTTTTTATCTCTATTGATAACCATACAGAAGCTCCAAATGGGCACCCCTATTTTTTTTTTTTTTTTTTAAATTGCGATGAAATGTGCAATCTAGATTAAATCTGTATGAACCAACCCAACATTAATAAATCAACTTTCATAAAGATCAGTCAATGACAAACCAAGATACGAATTTTTTAAATTTTACCGAATGATGGATAGCGATTTTTTGATTTTTTTTTAAACTAATCCAGAATCAGAACCAGTATTGACCCTCTCTAAAAAAAATTTTTAATGGAATCTTCGATGCCGTATTGGTCTATCTTTGGTTAAAATGCTGCCAAATCTGTTAGGTACCGGTACTTTTGACGGTATCCTGGTAACAAAAAAAACAAGTAAATGCTGGTGAAAATATGACCTCTTTGGAGGAGGTTAATATAACATATTGCTACAAACAAACAACAAAAATAAGACCAAACAAAAAACACAAAACAAACAAAAGAAGATGCAGATGACAGCAAAAAAAAAAAAAGAAAAAATTTAATATAATCTAGAAAAGGATCTTCTGTTGATTGTTTAAAAAACAATGACAACTTTGTTCCTACAATGTCTAATATACCAACAATTATCACATTTTAAGGAGATGTCCCCTAAATAATGCCCAAGTAAACCTTTTTTTATACCTCATTCACTTTTATACTGATGAACTTGAATTTACTTTTACACTGAACTTTATAAAGAACTGTTTTTTCCGACATACTTTTACCGTACCTTACGTTGTTTTTGTGATAATTGTGTCTGTTTTGGCTTAAATCTTTGAAGTGTACTTGAGTGTTGTGGGAGGGGCATGTGCAATTTTGTTGTACTTAGTGCAATGACAGTAAAATGATTCTATTCTATTGTTTTCTATTCTATTCTATTCTATTCTATTCTATTCTATTCTATTCTATTGTATTCTATTCAATTCAAATTTGTTCCGAAGCTTTTCTTGCTACATGTCTCCCCTTTTTCTCTCTTTACTGTGTACAGGCCCATGTGTGTATCTATCTTCTATTTTTTATTATGCTATTTTATTTTATTTTATTGTATTTATCTGCTGCTGAAACTGTGCAATGTTCCCCTTGTGGGACTAATAAAGAATATCTTATCTTATCAAACCCTTCTCTGGAACTTCAATCATTTACTTATTTTTTCCACCTCCTTAGTATGGGGGACAAAAGGTTACATGGATTCAAAGTGGGGTACGGCATGGACAGGACGTTAGTCTGTTGCAGGGCCTACATACAGTATATATACAAGTGTATATAGACATGCATATGTCTGGATGTGAGTGCCAGTGAGGCATGGAACAGAAGTGTGCAGAGTGCTAACCACTACACGACACTGTGCTGCCTCCACTGTCCTCAAGGTCATCTCCATTTGCACCATTGATTTCCGACGCCCCCATCGCATCACATCTTTAACATTGGTACTTTTATCTTCCTAGTTTTCATCATGGGCAGACCAGATTACTACTCAGCTACTGATGCAGCTGGGATTATCAAACAGTTGGCTCCTGTCTGGATGGCACCATCTGAGATGAAGAACTGGGTCATTGTTTGCTTCTTCCTTCTGTCTTGTGTGTGGATGACAGAGAGCAACAGATGGGACAGTAGGAGAGGAGGGGGGGGGGGGGGGGGGGGCATTCACTCTGACTGAAATCATGCTGCTATGGGCTGAATCTGTACACACTGCGTTTTCAAACCAAACACAAACATAACAATGTGGAATGGAAGGCTACTTTATGTGTTCTTTACGCACATACTGTAAGTTAATGTTGAAAACCATTAAATAATGGCAACATATAATGAACCAATAACTTTTTATAATAATGCTAATGTTGGCCTTTGTACTTGGAGCGTCTGCTCCTTCTCGTGGCAGTCCCCACTAATGGGGCAGTCAGGCATAAACTCTCATACATTTAGTTTTTCCCTGCAGCCACTCACATTACATTAGTTTTCATCTGCATTATTTTATTTTAATAATAATGAAATATTATCATAATTTTTGGTAGAAAATGAAGTAAAGCTGAATTATAATGTACCTCAGTGGTATATTTAGTAAAGGCAGATGGCTGCCACCTGATACTCCTTTGTGTTCAAATTAGTTGTAACTTTTCATTTGCATAACAAGGTAGGCAGTGGTTCTCAAAGTTTTTTGGTTCAAGTACCTCCTTTCTCTTACCTTTGAATCCAAGTACCCCTTTAATTATGTCTGACTACAGCATTTTGCTCAGAATAATGTTAAAAAACAAGAACTATAAAGCATAATGGAATAAATGAGTGAAAACACACGTTTTTAAAAATTGCATCTTGTAAATAAGTGGAATGAAACAGTATTTAGTACCTCCTGAATATATTTATTTCTATAGTTTTCATCATTTACAGTCATCTGTCTGATTGTCACCCTCCTGATGTGGGACCAACACTGACACACTTTGTATTTTCAGTTCATGTTCTAATCAAGATCATTTCAATCGTCATTTTGTGTGTTTTTGGTGCATTTCTTGTTTCATTTGTGTATTTTGTTGTTGTTTGTCTGTTCTTTTTATTAACCAGTGTATTTTTCTCTTCTTTTTTTGCGTTTCTGTTGTTGTTTTGTGAGTTACTGGTAATATTGCGTGTGATTACTATTTTAGACTAAGAATAAACATTATTATACCACATATTTTTAATGCTTTCATTTATTAATTTCTTTCTCTCTCTCTCTCTCTCTCTACCCCTGTAGTGCCATCACGTAACCCCCATTTGAGAAACACTGGACTGTATAAGTATTAATAAAACCTTGTATCTATCTCGTTTCAATTTTCATGGTTTCCACTCAGTGTGACCTTTCTCATTGTTGACAATTAAGAGATTTTTGTTTATTAAGGTCTTTGTGTAAGGGTTTTTTTTAATAAAATGAACACATTGATGAGGTTTTTTTTTTTTTTAATTAGCCTTAAGTCTTATGCAATTTTGTTATACTTTGTACAATGACAATAAAATGATTCTATTATATAAAATTCAAGTGAATAAACATTTGTAAAACAGTTTCCAGGTTATTTACTGTATTCATGAATGCATTGTGTACTACTGTATAATGTCAAGATGGTACTTGTGCCACTATGTTATATTTCAGGGTCCATATAATTTACTCAGCTATGCATTTCTGTGGCAACATAATCAAAGGGTTTTCCTCTACTGTGTATTTACACAAATCGATTTATCAATATTGTGCTTTCAATTCCAACTTCAAAAAGACAAAACATTTACTTTCCCATTTGAGTGTTGCTTTATTATTAACAAAAATACAAGTGCATTTTATGTAAAGCGTAAACTCAGAATAACGATCGTCATGTAGGAAATGTGAATACACAATGTTAAGAAAGTTCAGTTATGTGTGCAGGCATTTTGCACAAAAAATGCCCTCATTTGTCATATATGATCATAATTAACACATAAGTCAATTAATATATTATTACAACCTGTCTCTTATTTTAATATATAATAATGTATATGGTATAACACACAGTGTTGCACGTCACCCAAAGGATTTTTATTAAAGAAATCCTCTATTTGCATTAAATCTAACAAAACAAAACAAAATAAAAGACAAGGAACATGAAGCAAACCACTTGAACTACCTGCATATCTGCATGCTTTTAGATAAACTGCCCAATAATTTAAGCACTTTCCTCTTTCTGTTTTCCCCCCATTTCTCTTTGTGATGATTTCCTTGATCCTCACAGAACCTTTTTGCCGGTGTGCAGCTGACACAGCATCGTAGTCATCACAAACACAGGATCCTGTTCTCCTGCACACAGGAATTATCAACTGTCAGGAGGTGAAAAAGGAAGCTGGATGAGTCAGGGATGACTTGACTCAAAGGGATGATTGATTGTATTTTATCTAGAATGAGATTTGTACATTAAAAAGGCACATTTCAAAAGCCAGTGGTAAAAAATGTAATGATTTATATTTAATGCAGTTAAAAATCAACAGTTGGTATGTTGTGAGCAGTTGTTAGAGCCCTGGCTTAGAGGCCCACAACAAATGAAAAGCCAGCCTCACTTAAAAAGGCTATAGGTATCCCTGCAAGAGTTGAACTTTTTCCCTAATCAACATAAAAATAATCTACTTGTGTTAGATGACTAAATTTTTTCCAAAATCTTGCAGTGTTCTTTAAGTTATTATAATATGTCCCAGAGTTCCAATCATTCTATCATGATGAGCATTAAATGATCAAAAAGAGATGAAAAGGCAGTTCAGCAGCTTAAAAGAAAACGTTGTTAAAGAGCAGATCTGAGACTGACCTTGTTGGATATTGAGCATGAAAAATATAATTTTATTTATACTCAAATAACTTTACTACTTCTGTTTTAAAATATGTGATTGCACATGTTGTGTTGATTTGAATGAGTTTAGAAGAAGAATAGTCACAAAGTTGACCTTTTTCAATAACTGTTAAAACATTTTTATCATGTGGTTTAAATTTTGTTGCAAATCTTTTTTATTCCATAAAGAATAAATTTGAAAACCATGTTTACAGCTGTGTTTTTTGACCTTGGGGTCATGACCCCATGTGGGCTCGCTTGAAATGCAAATAGGATCGGCTTAAATTTTTAGTAAATGAAACAATTAACTGATAAAAAATAATATATATATAATATTATTTTTTCAAATTATAACTCCACACACACACACACACACACACAATCATAAACAACTGTAATCTGTACTTTCACTTTCTCAAATTTAAACCCAGTTAAAATAAAATGCAGTATAAAATAATCTGACCTGGTGCATCTTGTCATTTTGTGCACTGGCTTACTCGGTATTTTAAAACACAGTAAAACAAACATGATCAAAAACTAATTCTAGAGAAAAAAATAATGTATTGGTCACTAGAAATTTGTGATGTAAAAATGGGGTCACGACCCAATAAAGGTTGGGAACCACTGGTTTACAGGATGACGTCATAGCATGGCAGGAGATGGAGCGAGTGCTGAAAGTTTACAGATAAAGATCCCATCAATATGACCTATCCCAAATGTTATTTTTATTTAATTAATTATTATTGTTTTGTTTTTTAACAATATAATTTTAAATGAGCCTACTTATTTTTATTTGAAATATCAGTAGGTTTAATTTTCATTCTGTATCTTTTATTTACATATTTTTAATTTATTTTGTACATTTGCATATACATATAATATGCATATAATACACACACACACATATATATGACACTCCCCCCCCTTTCTTCTATTGCTCTGCTTGACTATTTATTGAAAACTATCATCATCATGTACCAAATGTGGAAATCTTTGTTAATTGAGTGTCAAAAACGTGTAATAAAGATTAAAAAAAATCCCATCATTAGACTGCTGGTTAAACTAAAGTAACACAAATAAAAATGTTAAACACATATATTTCTAAAACTTTAAAACGATCGTGACATGTCAGTCCAAGTTAGCTCTTAATCTGGTATTTACTGCCATCTTGTGGTTGTGGTGTTGAAACACAGCCATTATACTGACTAACATGCTCATGGTTGCCTTTCTGGGGTGACTTCAGATCAAACGGTCCCTAATTCATTACTCCACTGTCATTAGAGGAATCTTAATGGTTGAATTTACCTAGTAACAAACTAACCGCAGCTGACAACTAGATTTATTGTCCTTTGGCTGTTGTTTATTAATTCATGAAGCCTCGGCTGTGTATGTTACATTAGGCTGATTTGTTGTCTCTTCACTGAATGAGCTTTTGAGTGTTTGGTGATTGGCTGAATGATTAAGTGGATGAATAAGTGAATCCACTCACAGAGTTTGTGGCTGACCTCTGCATGGTTGGTCAATGGGCCTCATACTCGACATGCTGATTAGAAGACTGTGCAAACTACTGGATGTTTGTCCCTGCTCCGAGCAAAGATAATAGGTGTGTTTTGTGTGTCTGTTGGTGCTGATGTGCACCATGTTGCCTTCTCTCCGTGCCCAGTCTGGGTGCCAAGAGAAGGGTTTAAAACCTGCGTCTGGAGATGGAAGCTGTGAGATCCCAGAGTGCGGATGCTTGGCACCGTGAAATAGGATTTGGGAAGGACCGAAGCAATGAAGCAGAGAGGGAGAAAAGCCATTGCCAAGTTCTCTCTACAGATTTGGTGCCCCCCCCACCCCCCTCCTCACCCTTTATACAGCTTGAGCACACACACACCCTCTCGCGCGCGCACGCACACACAGGTCTCGTGGTTGTGAGTGGATGAGGAAGGAAAGGCAAAGCAATGAGGTGACTATTACAAGACAAACAATGTTTGGAGTAATAACACTTAACAGTCAGACAGTGACCTGGACATGTGTCATCGTCACCAGCTCATACATCTCTAATCTTGCCAAGGCTTTACCAGGTACTGTAGATGCATGTCTACTGTAAACACTTCCAATCCCTTACATTACAAAGTATCAGGCAGGAAAACAACATGTTGTCCCCATTGGAAAAATAGACTAAACGTGGGACTATGTATTGTGCAACAAGATAATAAGATATTTAGACATTAAATATATTGTTGAGGGTACAAGTGGCGTAGGAAGAGGGAAAAGGTCATACCCAGGAGTTATAGTCAAATAAAAACATATTTGTTTCTGCCAACAATATTTTTGGTCCTTTTGTATTTTCAAAAATATTGTATTGTTATAGGGCACTATAAGGGTGGTTAGCACGTACACCTCACAAGAAGAATGTCCTGCGTTTAAGCCCTAGGGTGAACGCTTGGGTCCTTTCTGTGTGGAGTTTGCATGTTCTCCCTGTGCTTGCCTGGATTTCCTCCGGGTACTCCGGCTTCCTCCTATACAATCCAAAAACATGACTATGGGCGACCATGGCTCAGGCGGTAGAGGGGTCGTATTGTGATCGGGAGATTGGGGGTTGGATTCCAGTCTATGCCTGTCGAAGTGTCCTTGGGCAAGACACTGAACCCTAAGTTGCTCCCAGTGCCCTGCATGGCAGCTCAGTTCCATTGGTGTGTGAATGGATGAATGAACTGATACTGTAAAGCACTTCAGGACTACCTCAGGGTAGGTATAAAAGTGCTATATATATCAAGTCCATTTACCATGACGAGCTGCGTTTCCATTACCCTTGGAAATACGCAGAATCTAAAAAAACTGGTAATGCAAACACCTGAATTTGGGAAAAACACTTAGCTAATGCTAAAAAGTTTGTACGCTTTCATGAGGAGGAATCTCAGTTGTTCCAGTATTGAAATGTATTGCGAAAGCGCTATGGAAATACGTTTTCCGCAAATATATGTCACAGAACGTGAGGTACGTGGTCACATGATCACTTCTCTCCAAGATCGGGACATTTCTTAGCATTATACTTCCAAATCATTACTGCCACATTAGACGTTAAACAGCAAAGGAATATAAGAAGGTTCTAAGCGTCTGTCTTCTTGCAGAGAAGTCTCGCGGGATGAGATTTCACGGTAGTCACGAGGTTCCTACCCAAAACAACGTTCAATGGAAACATGTTCAAAGCACAATTACACTTTGTCAACATTTTGAAATATTGCTTTTATTTTGTGAAAATCTGTTATGGAAAACCAGCGACCGTTAGGTTGATTGGAGTCTCTAAATTGCCCATGGCAGTGAATGTGAGTGTGACTGGTTGTCTGTGTGTATGTTGCCCTGCGATGGACTGGCGCCCTGTAGCAAATGGTTCAGAAAAGGGATAGATGAATTGTAGCATTATTGCATGCCCATGATCGTGTACCCTATTGTGAACCCAGTGTATAGTCCCACCTCTGGTATTTAAAGACTGTTTGATGGGGGCCAATGGGTTTCCTTGTCTATAGTGGTCAGCATCAGTCAGAAAAGATCTAAGAAAGACAAAGCAGAAAAAGGGGAAGCTCTTGGCTTACTGATAAACTGAGTATCAAAACTTGTATATAACGACTAAAATAAGGTTTGAATGGTCACATTGTCGATCAAAGAATGTCTATGTTTCGGCTTCCTTGTACCATAGCTGGCATCGTTCTCTGTGAATGTGTAGACAGAACCAGGGAGAAACAACAGGATGGGTAAGTGAAATAAAGAGGCAGGGCATCTCTCACGCCTGTCAGAGGGTGATTGATTTTCCGCCCCCTTGTTATCGAGGCCAGCAGCCACGAGGGCTCCGTCCAACACATGCACGCTATCAGCAGCTCAGTCACCCAAAATAGGCCTATCAAGTATCATCATCATCTCTCTCCCCTTCTGTCTCTCTCTCTCTCTCTCTCTCTCTCTCTCTCTCTCTCTCTCTCACGTGGTTACAACAAATATCTGATCAACATAATTGGCTCAGAGCAGAGCATCGACTGTAGAAGAAGAAAGAAGCACAAACACACACTTATTGGCCACTTTTTTTAGGTACACCTTAAATTGAGTGATTACTGAGAAGCTTTGAAGTTTACAGCAAGAAAAACACAGAGAAGACGGATGAAAACTCAAACTGACTACAGTATAAAGAGATAGTGTTGCTCCAATGTTAGAAAGGATACAGATCATTACATGTTTAGCAGAGGTTTATTCAATAGACTGTACTTTAGACATACAAAGAATATTAGACATATTTACTATTTTTCCATATAGCAGAGACACAGTGTTGTATTGTACTGTGTGTATTCAGATGTAGCGTAGCATAAACCAGTAAAAATGCTGTTGTGCATCTAGTTTGCATTTGTCTTTCTGTCCTGGGATGAAAAGAAAAAGTTACATTTCAACAGACATAGGAAATTTCTCCAATGAACATGAATGTTTTTTGGGTCTTTGACGAAATCACCAAGGCAAAAAAAACCTGGCCATCAGTAGGAGAACATGTAAACTCAACACAGCAAGTTGAGTTTTCATTTCTTTTTTTTTTAAACATTGAAAAATGTAGTTTGTGGCTTGTTATTTAGCTGCACAAGATCCACTGTAGTATATTTTTAAGGCAGTGGCTGTCCGTACGCAGTGCCCCTATTTGGCCAGTTTAGGTCACGTCATAGGTCAGTCGTTGGCCAGTTTAAATCACATGACTAAGACTAAACTTAACCGTAAACCTAACCTCAACCCTAACCCTAATAATTTTTGTGATATAGGGTTATAACCCTAAACCTAAGCCTAACCCTAATCGACGCTCCATACGTGTACTTCGGTAAACATAGCACCGGGGGTTGTCCGTACGACAACCATACAAATAGACACTTTCTATTTTTAATTGGCTGAAATTTCTAGAATTGTTTGTATGTTGTGTCTTGTGTGTTGCAAAAAAAAAAAAAAAAAACAAGTTAATAGAATTATTGTTTGCATTTTGACTTCTTGAAGTTGCTGTAAATGATAATTAAATGTGCATATTTTCCAAAACATGGCAATGTTTTCATGCAGCTGTAATTTAATGATTATCAAGCACTGGTTTTCCCAATTTAGCCCTTGGTGTGCGTGTGTGTGTGTGCATGCATGCGTGCGTGTGTGTGTTTGGCCCTTCTGACGTAAAATTTAAAAAATTAAAACCTGAAAATATCTGTAATGATATCAGGTGTTTTGCTTATGGTGTCAAGATTTAGATAAAAAGGAAAGATTTTTATTTGGGTTTATTTTATAGGTTTGGTCATAATTATATGATGGAGTATTAGTCCCAAAAGTGTACGGCTGTGGACTGTGAGGAAATGAAGGTTATTTACTCCATAAAATTATTTTCTGTGACCCTCACACTTCCTCTGGCTCCTTTCTTTCCTCTTGTTTCATGCCCTCCAACCTCCTTTCAAATGATTTCTCCCTGTCTCCGTTTTCTTCCCTTTTCCCACAAAAGGACGTGAGCAATTTTGCCATTACTCATATTATTGCTGGTGGCTGCAAACCGAGTCTTGGCTCTGTTCCTCAGGGGTAATTGGAAACTGCAGGTGTGAGAGAGGGCACATTAGCATACACAAGCCTTGCACAGCATACCGCTTCAGCCCTAATGGCAGCATGAAAAATACATCTATCACGCTAATGCCGTAGAGATGGACGTGTTCTGTACTTACACCACTGAGACCAGTCATGAAAATGTGATATCCCATGGTGTAGGTGAACCACTGAACTCTTTCCCAAAAGTCTGCGTTCTATTCTGTATTGTGTGTGTGTGTGCTTTAAACTTACAACCAAAGAGAGAGGAGGGTGAACTAAAGCTGTATGAAAATCAAAGACAAAGAACCAGGTCATCTTCAAGAGTCTCTACTGGTGTATTTACCTGTTTGTATGGTAAGAGATCCTATTATATAGTTGGATTTTTACATTTTAGACTTTCCTCAGCATCAAGTCGTCATTATATTTATAAGCATTTACATTAAGACATTGTGTACAATTATTTAAATAATTTGATTGTAGGTTGCCCTTCATTCTTACAAAGTTTGTGGCACTGACACAAAAAGGACTTTTAAAATTTACTGTGTGGCAACACGATTTCCTCATAAAATGTAGTTCATCCTGGTGTGGATTGCACAGAGATGCATTTCAATGAGAGTTATCCCCCTAACTATAAACCTAACCATAAACCTAACCATAACCATAACCATAACCATAACCATAACCATAACCATAACCATAACAAAAACCCTAACCCCAACTTAACCTAAATCATTACCTTACCCTAACAATAACAATAACAAAAACCCTAACCTAACCCAAATCATAACCCTAACAATAACAATAACATTAACATTAACATTAACAATAACAATAACAATAACAATAACAATAACAATAACAATAACTCAAACTCTGAATAAAGCCAAGGGCCCTGTATTTTCATTTCATTTTAAAGTTTTTAATTATTTTACAATTGTATTCAATAATTTCTTTTAAAATGAGTAGTGGAATTTGCCAAGCATGGGCAGTATTATGAAGTTCTTTTGCCTCAAAGCAAGAAAGGCAAGGAAAATTCATTTGTATTACACATTTTATACACAAGTAATTCATTGTGCTTTGCATGCGTTAAGTTTTCTGTCACTTACATAATGGAGTTTGCATGTTGACATCCCAGGTAGACCAGTTTTCCTATACCATTAAAGAGTTGAATAGAAGGAGAGACAAGACAAAATCAGGTGAAAGCAGCAGCAGTGTGGGATCAACCATCCACTATAATTTTGTAAACATGATACATTGTCATTTACTCTCTCACTGTTTTTCTCTCACAATCTACTTAGTAAGATACTCTTAGTAAAAAAAAATGAAGAAAATTACATTTTGACAATCAAATGTTTAAAATGTGTTTTTTACTACACAGATTATGAATAGTCATTGGCTGTATATGATTTATGTTGATGATGGTTAAAAAATAAAAATGGGATACACAGAAATCTTAATGGATGTCTTTGTTACCTCCACCAAGGAACTAATTCAAAGTTGAATGGGAAGCCAGCTCCACTGTACTGTTGTGGTTTTATTATGCATTGTAAGGTGACCTTGGGTGACCTGAAAGGCACTGATTTTCAAATAAAATTTATTATTATTATTATTATTATTATTATTATTATTATTATTATTATTATTATTATTATTATTATTATTATTATTATATTTTCATTTTATTATTATCAATTTGAGTTAGTTGTTTGACAACATTATGTCAAAAGTACATAACAGATTTTGACATACTTATATATATATATATATATATATATATATATATATATATATATGGAAGATTCTGTTAAATTTTGGAGATGATCCTGCACTGATTCTGGATTAGTTTTATAAAATCCCTAGCTCTCGTCATTGGCGAAATTTCAAAAATTCGTATCTTGGTTTCTACTTGGCCGATCTTTGTGAATTTCGAATAATTTATGTCAGGTTGGTTCCTCACTTACCACAGAGTTTCATCTTTTCGTTTGATCTGGTTTGTGCATTAATTGATGGCAATTTCTTCCAAGCTTTAAAAGTGGGAATGACCATAGTATCATGATCAGGATCACTGATAACTGACAATATCTAGCAAGGAGGATATTTGGCTCTTGGTAGAGGTTTGCGCTTTTTGGCTGCTCTTGATGTCAATATAATTTCACTTTTGGTTGCCATGGCTATTTTTGTATGAAACTGACTGAGTCGTGCCTTCCAAATTTACAATGTTAACGTAATTTAACAATTTACATGTTAAAATGTCATTTTATGAATCATAGTCAAACTTTATAGATCACAATTTGCAAAAACAATCAAACAAAAACAATTCTTTCATGGATACAGTTACAAAGTGTCAAAAGCACGAGTCGTTTTATTCATAAAAACAGCCATTTAAACATAAAAAACGATTGTTAGTGTGTGTGTGTGATTGTGTGTGTGCTGGCATATGTATTGGTTCTCTTTGCAGGAGGTCAGGATACTCCTCTGATGACTGTTAGGGATTATTATGGGATTATGGGTGTCTCAGTTACCAGAAGGAGATGATAATCACAGTGTCTGTCTTCTGATCTTGACGGGGATGCAGGCGTCAATCAAACTAGAGACACTCTGACATGAGAGGAAACACTGCTGTGAGAGAGAGCACGTGTGGGCTGTTTTCTCAGCGTTGTGTGCTCTGGTCATGTGTGGATGTTATTATGTGAAACCGCACGCATGCAAACAGAGGGAGGAGAAAAGAGTGTTTTTCCACACCTCGAAGGCAGAAGAGTGAAATGATGTGTTATAGAAATGAAATATGGCCTTGGCCTCCTGTCCTCCCTCCAGATGGTCCCTGTGGAGAGAGAGTGATTATCTGGCCCATCTGAGCCAGGGAACCTGAGAGTGTTGATGTTGGGTGGGCAGTAAGGTGCCACACCAAGCCTCCTGTCCCCAGGAGCCTGAACACGATCCCCTTTACCTGCCCCCTGTCTCTGGTCGCTGGTCTTCACCCTCCCTCCTCCACCCCTTAACCGGCTAGACTTACTGCATCCCTCCTCCTCCACTGTGTCTCCGCCCTGGGATAGACTTTCTTTACCTGACAGGGCTTGGCCTGGATTACAGGAATACCTGGAAAGGTAGGTAGAATGGTGCCAGTGCATAAATGGTTCAGAAGCAAAGTAAATGAGGATGCTTTGTATTATTCTATGTAGAAACCAAAACAGTGAGCAGAAACAACATGGTTGTACGTTTGTTAGCAGGACATTGTGTCCCTAAATCCTGTTCAGTAACCCCATGAATAAATAAGCAGATTCAGCTCTGTTAATAAACTCTATCTGGTTTTGATTTTCAATCTTCTACTCACTCCTTCCTCTCCTCCTCCTCCTTGCTTCATCACTCTTGTTCGATGTGCTGATTAGGCCTGATCTTTAGTTTCTCTTACATGAAGGATGTAACTTTATCAAAGCCTGGGGAGCTCAGAAAACAGTGTTTGTTTAACTAAGGGAAGAAGACATTAGCATTAGGACCATACAGAAAGAAAGTGTCTATTCGTACGGTTGCCGTACGGACAACCCCTGGTGCTATTGATACGGTTACCGAAGTACAAGTACGCAGTGTGTTAGGGTTAGGATAAGGTTCTCTAGCTTGAAGCAGAATAACAATACAGGCAGGATGACAGCACCAGAGACGATAAAGAAACTTTCTTTTACTGATGATTATAAATATTTTTATTGATTTTAAACAGTTGAATGTTTTATCATGTGAAGCACATTGAGTTGCCTTGTGTATGAAATGTGCTATACAAATACATTTGCCTTGCCTTGCCTTGCCTTTTGAGGAAAAACAACAGCTTTTAAAAGATGGGAGACCAACACCTGAGTTACCAGACCTTCAGCAAAGGTAAGGTCAGAAAATTGTTCGTATTTTTCACAGTAAATGGTAGGATTGGCTTTGTGGATGCGCCTCACTGAGGTTGTTCTGAGTTGTTGTTGTTGTCATTTTGTCCGTGTTTCTGTGTGCAACAGATGCGCTGCAGTGTCATGAGATATATCTTGTTGGGAGAGTATGGAGGCTATATTAAATAATTGTTTATGTTTCTTTAATGTTGATTTTGTTAGATGGCTAAATGCTTGTTCATGTTGATCTTGTTGTGTTTTTTCTTTCTCAATATTAATTTTATGTTTTGATAAGTGCATTGAGATGACTTTGTCGTAAATTGTGCTATACAAATAAAGTTGAATTGAATTGAATTGAATTAACACTTGGCTGCAGAAACATCAAATTGTCATTGGTGTTGACATTGGTGGTCTCAATTTGGTCACTGGTTATAATCCAATATCGCAAACATTTTTAGGGTTAGGGTTAGGTTTAGGGTACAGTTTAGTCTTAGTCACGCAACCTAAACTGGCCAATGACTGACCTATCACGTAACTTAAACTGACCAAATAGGGGTGCTGCATACGGATAGAAAGTCGGGATATTGATATGGCAACTATACGGATAGCCACTGCCATACAAAAACGGGTGCCACTTTGTATTGCAATTCATTAATCTGTGTTACAATTAGTTACACAGTTTAGGCTTTTGGAGCTTAAAACGTTGCCAGGGTTTGAACTCTGAAGCCCAATGAGCAATAATCTAAAATGTACTAAGGGGCAGATTCACTAAGATGATAATATCTGGAATTAAGAGTGGTAAATCAAGTGCGTCCCTAAATGGTGGCGCTGTTTGCTCACCTGCTGTGGGGAATTCACTAACATGGCGGCACTAATAGCTGCGCGTATAGACGTGGTTGAGACCGCCTTATTCAAATCAACATTTTTGCTCGTTCAACATGGAGTAGTGAGTGCACAGAAGCACAAAATGAAATTTAAAGAAGTTAAATTGGAGGTGGATGGACTTCTCTGTCTGCTGCACAAACATTTCATAATGTAAAAAACAAAATAAACAAAGAAAAAAACAACAACTTTAAAACTTAATTATATTTTTCCCCCTAATTTAATGCGGCTGCTCCGTTAGATCCTGTAACTTTGTTCTTATCAGTCCATGAAAAACAGGCAGATTTGGACAGAAACCGTCCTATTGATCTGTTGATGCCATTGATCAAAGTTAGTACAGCAACAGAGTCTGTCAATCAGTTGATCAACACCATTTGAAGATGATCTACTGACCATCATGCAGCAGGTCTGAGCTCCCGAGCAGCGCTCAGCTGATTCTGGCCTGACACTCCTGCCATCAGTTTGACGGTCAAAACATGATGAAAAGAAAGACACAGAAGCTTATTGGAGCATTGTGTCCGGAGCGACATTCATGAATCTCCATGCACAGCATGAGCCGCAGCCACACCAGACTCCACATGCGCCACCTCGGGTGTCCAGCTTTTTCTCTCCCTCAAACACACTTGTCTTTACTCTGCATTTTCTTATTCAGTGGCTGTTAATATTGACAATTGTTTATTTAAATTATTTTCTTATACTATAAAGGTTAACTGGAGCCTTTATTTCCATCTCCGCTGTGTTTTGTGTCGACATTTACTGCAGCTGATCTCTGCGTCTGTGTTTGCACCTACTCGTCGTACTATTTTCCGGTGCTAAAACAATCACAGCAAACAGTTCCTGGTTTGATGAATTGCATTGTACCCACTGCATTAATTTATTTGCATTTCCTCCTCCCATTTTCTGTGTCCCTTATGAGATCCACCAACTTTACATATTCATCAGAGGGAAACACGCTAAATGGATTGTGGGCGTATTGTGATGTGCAGAAGACACGCAGTCCTGATTCCCTGGGGTTTGTACCCCTTATTAGCGCGTGGAGTGACATTTGCACACGTTTTAATACCTAATACCTAAACATTTAGTGAATCCACCCTTGAGAATGGCACGATTGCGAAGCTAGTTATCCTAACCCATGTTTCTTTGCACAGAAACCCTGATGAATTGTGAGATATCACCAAAAGTTTGAAGGTATCTCACAAAAATAACCTAAAGCTTTAATTTTGAACCTTAAACCTTCTAATAAATTCAGTAAAACGTAAATAATAATAATTTTATATTATAATATTATCAGGTGGATATTAACTAAATATTATATCAATAAAATAGCACTCATTTTAAGATCTTTGATGTCACCTCAACATCAGAATGCATTTTTTTAGAATACAAAATGTGAATCTCTCTGTCAGTCATCCACTCCTGCAGATACAGAGCAGTGCATTCAAAAGAGGGCAGTGTAGCCCCACATGCAGGGTTTGCTTGATACTTCCTTCTTATTCTGTGCTCCTTATTTTGACACATTTTAGTCTCTACCTATCTTTGCTAACCAAACCTTAAGTTGGACATATTATTTTTTTATCAGGGGCAGAAAAAATTCTTGGGAAAAAAGGAGAAGCGTTACTTGTATGATTTCAACAGGGTAATAAAATTGAAAAAAAAAGCACAGGGGTCAAGCTGTGAGGAAAAAGCTACACATGGTAATTGCTGCAACACCCACTGACCTCTGAGCTGTGTGCATCAGCATAGTCCTTCACACTGTGTGAGAAAATTGCCTCATAGTTAGTGCATTATTGTTTCAGTGATGGCGGAGAGGTTGCTTTTCCATGCCCTGGGTGGCATTATTAGCGCAGGCTGGAGTAACACGTTTAAATCAGATGGCATTGTCATAGGTGTAACTACTGCTGTTCATGCATGTGATTAATGTCCCCTTTTTTGATTAATTTCTTATGTTAGCTGAGAAGCCCTTACATTGGCCAATAATGAACCTGCAGCTGGATATAATATACGGTAACAATGGTTTGGTACTTTTTTCTTTTAATGGGATTGCGTGTGTGCGTTTGTGTGTTTTCATGTGTTTTCAGAGCTTGGTGCAGGTGATAGTCACAGCTAAAGGTCAGGCAGCAGGAAATCAGACACAAACACCTGAAACTGAGGTGGCGATAAATATTCTTGACTGCTGGAGTAATTTTTAAAAACAAAGACAAGGATGCAGGCACAGAGCAGGAACATAAAGTTAGAGTCAGGCGGATACATAAATCCGCATACAGTTACGCAGGTCTGGTCTCATGGGTGTGGACTTCAATGTTTCAATGGCCGCCTGAGGCCTGGAAAGGGTGTGACCAAGATCAGGCTCACACTCTTTTCACAGACAAGAGGAAAAAAACATGGTTATCTTCAGAGGTGAAAGTAACAGATTACAAGTACTCACATTACTGTAATTGAGTTACTTTTATTTTTTGAGTATATTTCTAAATCAGTAATTTTACTTATACTTAAGTAGATTTTAAAATAAGTAAAGTAATCCGTTATATTTCTACACTCAACTGTTCCTGAGTAAATTATTATTTTTTTGTTTTAAAATGATCAACGGACCTTGTGAAATTACAAACAAATGAAATAACCAGACAACAATGAAATAATAATAATAACTTATACAGAATATAGCCCTTTTGTCAAGGAGACTCAAAGTGTGTACAGAAACCATTATTCAATCATCACACTAGTCACTCACATCAGTCATACCAGTGGAGGTAAGCTACAATGTAGTCACAGCTGCCCTAGGGCATATTGCATATTGCACCTACGGCCCCTCTGACCACCACCAACATTCATGCACAATTCATACCCATTCACACGAGGCAATGTGGGTGAAGTGCCTTGCCCAAGGACACAACGACAACAACTTGGATAGAGCAGGATTCAAACCCCCAACCCTTTGGTTATTGAACGACCCACTTTACCACTGAGCCACGGTCGCCCAAATGCATCACATCATAGCTGACCAACCAGATTAAACGTAATGCATCGCACCAAAACAGCATTGAATGATAGTTATTTTCTCAGTGTTAGAGGAAATAAATTAGCTATATTTAGAGAAAATTATGTATGAAATATATTTTATTGGCATATTTGACACTCAAAACATTGGCTTTAACTTGCCATGTGCCAACAACTTAAAATAACAAACAATCTGCCTGTGGCTTTTAAACAAACTTTGGCTTTAATGCAACTTAACAGGTATATGCAGAACAACAAAAAAATGCAGAAAGTTAGTACTTTTTTTTATTTTATTGAAAAAACACAAGCTGGTCAACATGCCCAGGTTTCAGCACACTTCTTTGTGCAGTTACAATGTCTCCTGCAGTGGAAAAGAATATATATATATATATATATATATATATATATATATATATATATATATATATATATATATATATATATATATATATACTGTATATATGTTATTATTATTATTTTTTTAATTAAAAAGAAATCGATCCAAGAATTGTGCGACTTAATATTTTTCAACACTAGTAACTTTTCCTTTGAGTAGTACTTTAATTAAGCTACTTTTTACTTTTACTTGAGCATTTTATGTATGACTTACTTATACTTGAGTACAATTTCAATCAAGTAAACCAACTTCTACTTGAGTATGATACTATTTACACCTCTGGTTATCTTCACTTTCACACTTTCCATATCTCAGTCAATATTTTGCCTGCTGTTCTGATGATTTTTTTTTTCTCCACAGCCCACCTTCTATGTATCACTGTCGTGGGTGGCAGAGACGGAGGACATGTGAGTTTGTAATTAGCTGTTTGACCCCTGGGTTGTGTTCTCCGACCCCAGCAGCCGTGAAGCGCAGATTCAGCTCGATCAGATGAGTAGTTCTGAGGGATCAGTAGTTGAAAGACTGCCGCCTCCTCACCTCAGCCAACCCAGTCACATTAGCCAGTGCGGACGAGGCTGGCACAGTTACAGGAGCCCAGCTGCAGAGCCCAACACAGTCACACATACACACAAACACACACATTGGTGTGGGTAGGGTGCGGACATATACAAACACAGTTTTCAACATCTACAAAACACACAACCTGCCACCACTGGAGGGAAGAAAAGGAAGAGGGAGGGGGGGCATTGGAAACCTGAAACAGGTAGAGGAAGGATAGGTGAGGGAGGGGATGGGAGGAGCATTGCTGGCCTTTGGTCAAGTGCCTTGTATTCCACAAACAGGCAGCATCCAGTTACACTTTACCTGAGAAGCTGAGCCCGAGGAGAGAGGAAAAACATGTGAACCTTCCTTTGGTGACACATGCTGCTAAAAAAACTTTGTGATTTCATCCATACAAAGGATTTGGATTATTATGATGTGTACAAAAGAAAAGAAGGCAAACCTAAAGCGAAGTTCAAGATATACAATTTGACCAAACCAGGTAGAACCTAGATAAGCAAGATGAATTACACTAAATTGGATGATTTTTGCATTCGATTGGTAGACATAAAGATGACAGTATTCTGACGAAACCACTACATTTGTAATAAAGAATAGTTCAACTTGATTTGATTTCATATTTCTTGTTCTGTTAA
Organism: Gouania willdenowi; assembly: GCF_900634775.1. Taxonomy (NCBI): domain Eukaryota; kingdom Metazoa; phylum Chordata; class Actinopteri; order Blenniiformes; family Gobiesocidae; genus Gouania; species Gouania willdenowi. The sequence goes on from NC_041064.1 coordinate 21,934,972, forward strand.
TGCATGAACACATTTTTCACACACAATTAAAAATGTTGGCCAGTACTGTAGTGTATGTGGTAATAATCATATCGTCATATACCCTTTATCCTTTATATTACTGCCCCATGCACAACAAACTCTCATGCACCATTATCAAGAACTGTATCACTTTTAGCTACAGTTAGCTCATATCCCTGAGGTTTGGCTAAGTTTGACCCTTTTAACCAATTTACTGCTTTTCCTTACGTCCACGTTTGGCAGATACGGAGGACTTTAATGGGTCAAAGCTGTGCTCTTTGAATTAGGATTGTTTTTGTCCTCCTATAAAGTGTCCAACTTAGACCAATCAAATATCAGATAATCAGATAATTAAAAGAAAATATTAAAATAAAATTAAAATAAAACATATTTATGTATTAATAGGAATATGTGCCTTATAGCTTATAGTGCACTTGTTGCAAATGATCTGTCAAGGCTGAACGGTGTGGCTCAGCCCACACTTTAGACTTCTCTCTACTGTAAGATAATAAATAATTTCCTTAAAAAATGTAGAAATGTGAATTTAATGCTGGTAAACATGGCTGCTCACTACACTAATTAAAAGCAGTGAGATGGGAGAACGAGAGAAAGTGTTATCAAGGACACACTGGGAGACGTTCATCTGAGACAAGAGAGCGACGGATGCCATAGGCACATCCACATGAAGTGAGTGCAGCCGCCATTTGAAGCTGTGACAGAGAGAGATGCAGACAAAAGAGTCTGGATCTGAAACTGTTGGCCTTGGGGGTATAAAGAGATGGGAGGAAATAGAGAGTAGGAAACATAAAACGATGGTGGTTACCACTACGATTGTGGTTGTAGTTTTGTCCACTTTGATTTTGAATTGAACAGCTACATACTGCTCAAAAGTCTTCCAATACTCAATATTTTTGTGGAACAAGCTGACGATGACTATATCATGTCTGTCAGCAGATTAACTCCTGCAATTATCTCTGTACAAAACGTAGAACAAAGGACAAAGCAGCACTGGGGTGAACCAGGGGACTCCACTTACTCTGATCAAGTAAAAAGCTTAGGATCCACCCCTCCAGAGAATGGTCTACATCAAAAAGATTAAAAGGTTAAAATGTTTGGTTGGATGTGAAAAATCTGCTCAAATATTTGGGAAATTGTTACGAGTGAAGAGGGGAATTTGATCCCAACATGTATCATGAGACGTGAAATAAGAGCAGTTAGTCCGTGATTCTTTTCCCTATGACTCACTAGGTTTTCTATATGCAATAACAAAGAATAATTTCCTGCTATGCAATGGTGTCACCGCATACAACCATGGATACTTTTGCTCCGCTTGAAAAGAAAATGTTATTCCATAAAAGATAGCGCCGTGGTATAACTCTGTAATTCTTGTAATAATCCCTGTTATGAGCAGTAATGACTTCATGGATTTCTTCACAAATACCGTAAGATTTCAACAATTAGAGATAAAGGTAATGTTCTGTCTGTAGCAGAGATCAATGATTTCTTCCCTCTGATCAGCATCGATGTGTTTTATCAACACTTCTGTAGTAACAGGTTTTGTGGCACAGATCTTTGATTCCGCTGTAATTAATCCTCTCCTCAAAAAGCCAACTCTTGATCCAAGAGATCTAACAAACTACAGAACAATATCCAACCTTTGTTTTGTTTCCTAAATTCTTAAATAAAACATTGCAAGTGACCATCTTCACAGAACAGTTTAAATGAGAGCATTAAGTCTGGTTTTAAAGTCTCTGAGACTGCCTTAGTTAAAGCAACCTAGGATTTCCTCATAGGCCTCAGACAAAGGAGTAGTAGTGTTCTGGTCCTCTTAGATCTCGGTGCAGCCTTTTATATACAGTAGGTACTCACGATTTATTGCTGCAATGATTGCAATGATGTTTTTGGGATTCAAGGAATAGCACTAAACTGGTTCACGTTAATAATCTCTGCTCAGTGCACACCAGAGTTAACCTGTATGGAGCTCCACAAGGTTTAGTTTTAGGACCAATACATTTTACATTATATATCCTTCAACTGGGTAACATTATCAGGAAGTAAAATGTAAACTTTTACTTCTATGCAGATGATAAACAGCTGTTTGTCTATGAAATGAAACACAACAGTTACGTAAACTCCAGGCTTTTCTTAGACATAAAATCATGGATGAGCTGTAACTGTCTCCTTCTTAACCAGAACCAAACAAAAGCTATTTTATTTGGCTCAATACACCTCAGAGACAAATTATCAGAGCAAGTATAGCTTTCGATTAAATTACTCTATGAAAGTTACTCTAGGCATTATTTTTGATACAGACTTGTCTTTTAACTCTCATATTAAGCAAATCTCAAGGTCAGCCTTCTTACAACTCTGTAATTGTGAGGTTGGGTGGGGCCTCCTGAGGAGCTCATGAGGTAAGTGATGCACCTGCTTGGCTTCAGCACCAGATCGTTACACCATCTCCAGTGGTTGTTTTTTTAGCAAGCTCTCTCGTTAATACGTTCATGTTGTTTACCACCTCTTTTATTATCTGCCGCCAGTAGCTCCTTGTTACGAACTCCTGTGCCCCACTGTCCAGCTTACTCTCTTTCACCACCCTCCAGCTACGCTTCTCCCGTTGGAACATCTCTAAGGCTTCTGGATCTGGATCGCCTGGGATACCTCTGTTTCTCCCTAGTTTTTTTTCTCTCATCCCAAGTCTCGATCTCACTGCTGGGTACTACTTTCTCTGGGGCCTCAGTACCTCAAAGTATAATCTCTAAAATCAGGAACATCTTTACCTCAGAGTGAAGCCAGACTAATTCATGCCTTTGTTCCATCTCGGCGGGACATGGAGACATGGAGACGGTTTAACTTTCAAGTCTTTTTACGCCTTGCATCCACGCGGCAACAACGATTTGGAAGCCAAATACGATAACTTCTGAAAATGGGTCTCAGAGTGGCAAGATCTGTAAATGTCACCCACTGGGTCGCCATGTGGACGGCGTATACACATACTCTGTAAACAATGACACCTCTCTCTGAACCTCTCTCTTGAGTAACAATGGCAACACTCTACCTCAGGGGTCGGGAACCTTTTTGACTCAGAGAGCCACGAAAGCAAAATATTTGGAAATTTATTTCAGTGAGAGCCATATAATATATTTTAAGACTGAATTTAACTAAATGTGAGTATAATAAGCCTCTGAATTTATTCTTTTAAATAATGTTGTTATAATACTCACCATTAATGCGACTTCTGGTGCTGCATGGATTTGCTGATGGCTTTGTAGTCTGGTTGGTACTTGGTGAGGCTAAGCTTCATGCAGGCGTTGAGGCTTTCATCCATTAAACGTGATCGTAGGTTGGACTTGATGTTTTTAAGATGTGAAAATTACTGCTCACATGAATACGTAGATCCAAACATGATCAACACAGCAATACTCACACGCTTCAGTGTGTCGTATGTGACAGGAAGCGCGTTCCAAGTTTTGATAAGCAGCTGGTCTTCGGGTTGAAGTTTTTTCATTTCTGTCCACATTGCTTTCTGTCGTGCGATTCTTTCCAAATCATCATTCAGTGACTTGAACTTATTCACCCACATGTCTGAGGCCTTCAGGTCAGCCACTTCTGCTTCAAAATCTCTGAGGAAGACATCAGGAATGTAACTCAGGTTGGCTGTGTTCAGTGAACACACATTTGGATGGGTGATGAACTTAAAAAGACGAGTGTGCTCACGAAAATCTCCAAAGCGTGCTTTGAACGACTGTAGGAGACTAGATGTGAAGCCAGCTAGCTGGTGGAGATCAAAGTTTTGAGTGGGCTCACTTGCTGTGCATGCATCTTTAAATTGTCTCAGTTTTTCAAAATGTAGTAAATGACCTGTTTCAAGATACATGATAAAGAGCTCCAGCTTGTTTTCAAAAGCAAACACAGCGTGTTGAAGGGATAACACTGTATTTCCAATGCCTTGCATTTTCACGTTGAGCTGGTTCAGATGTTCAGTCATATCCACAAGATAGTAAAACTTGAAGAGCCACTCGGTTTCGGCTAGCTCAGGATGCTCGATGCCTTTTATTTCAAGGAAAGTCCGGATTTCGTTCAGGCAAGCCGCAAAACGGCTGAGCACCTTCCCTCTTGACAACCAACGCACATTGCTGTGCAAAAGCAGACCGTGATAGTTATTTCCAACTTCATCCAGCAGTGTTTTAAACTGGCGATCATTTAAGGCTCGGGCAACAATAAAGTTGATCACACGAATGACCAGCGAAGTTTATCCATAGGCAGATTTTTTTCATGAGTGAACTCCATGAAAGTCTTGAACAAATCTTCACCTCTTGTGTACCCTTTTATTCGCAGAACAGCAAGACTTTCTTCGCGCAGTGTGTCACCAGCAGCATATCTTGCAATCACACTGAACTGCGACAAATGACTTACGTCTGTTGACTCATCCAAAGCCAGGGAAAAGAACGGCGCTGCATTTATGTCCTTCACTTGCGTTTCCTCCACTTGGTTTGCCATCATGATGGTACGATCATGAACAGTTCTTGCCGACAGAGGCATGTCTTGTATCCGTTTGATTATCTTGTCTTTGTTCGGAAGACCATCAAAAAGTTCATTGGCTACATCCAGCATGAACGTTTTAGCATACTCGCCATCTGTGAATGGTTTTCCGTTCCTCACTATTGCTAAAGATCCAGCAAAACTAGCGGAATTATAGTCACCTTGCCAGGTCCATAGGCGGAGTTGCTGCTGACTAGTTTTCACCCTGCTCAGTAGCTATTGGCACGTTTTCTTCCTGCTGTCTCCCGCAGGGTATTTTGATGCAAAGGTAGCATGGCATGTATCGAAGTGCCACTTTACATTCGACCGTTTCATCGATGCGATTTTGTCATTGCAAATTAGGCACACCGATGAACCTGCTCTCTCCACAAAGGTGAATTCTTCAGTCCATTCGTCATGAAATGTACCATACTGATCATCTTTTTTTCTTTTCGCCATCTTCTTTGTCGAAGGGTTAGCTTTGAGCTAATGACTGAGCAGACTGATTCAAAAGGGGGCGTTTACCTGATTACCCAAACACGGCCAACGCTGCTCCTGCAGCCCTGAACAAGACATGAGCAGTGGAAAATTGATGGATGGATTAAAACAAGTGATAATATTTTATGTTTTATCTGAAAAGCCGAAATCTGCGAGCCAGATGCAATCATCAAAAGAGCCACACCTGGCTCGCGCGCCATAGGTTCCCGACCCCTGCTCTACCTCATCGTTGGTTCACAAGCAAATCTCCTGTCTTATCTTTGTCTCCTTCCTCTTTTCTTTTGTATGTCCTGTTTTTTTGTCGTAAGAGTTTTTTGCGCATGCTCTGTGTGTTCTTCCTGTTTCGATCTAGTGTGTTTACTACAGCATTTTCCACCTTTTCGAGTGGACGCACACATAATTTGTCATTTTAGGGGAAAGGGCTTACGTTTTGTGTCCGTGTGAACAGAGCAATTGACTAAAATATTGTAACTCTTGGCAGCTTGTCACTCATTTCTGTAAAATCTAGAATAAAAAGAACACTGAACTACATAGGAGACTATAGCCCCAATTTTGAGCAGTGTAATAGCTTCCGCACGGTGCACCTCGAGGCCGAGTTGAGTACTTAATGAAGGTGTGGACAGAAGGTATGTTCTCACTAAAGTAGAGGCGGGGTTCAAAACTGATTCCAAGTTTTTCCTTTTTTCAGGGCCGTGATTCAGTAAGATAAACCTGCCTGAGAGGGGAGTTGGAAAGGGACCTGGTGGTGTTCCTCAGTAAGAGCTCATTCACCCATCACAGAAGGGGAACTGTTGCACCGTTGGGCACAACTGGTGCGCTACTCAGGCGCGGTCAGGGGGGATGCGCGGGCAGGGTCTGCACCTCTCTCTCTCCAGGTGACTTGGCGTTGCTTGGTTACGCAGCCATGCCGTGTAGTTCATGGACCAATACTGCCCTAGAGCATGGTGCTTGTCCTTTGAATTCATTCATAAAAGAATGTGGACTTCAGTAGCAGTAACACTCCGACTACGGTGTCTTTTTTTGCCCATATGCTACCTGTATTTAATCTGCTAAAGGCGGTTTCAACAACAAAAATCAGACTTAGGCCACTTTCTTGGTCCTAAATCCGATACGTACTGTATATGATATTTTGAAATGCGACGGCTGTTTGAACGGTGGGGTTGCATTCCCTCCAACCTGTACATCATCGAAATGCAATAAACGTCACAATTCTGCATCTTAGAAAGAGCAGCGGAGGAAAAACGCTCCGGTGGAAAAGGGAGTGAAAAGTAGACAGTAGAAGGAGACTGATATGTATTATATGATACTAGGGATGTAACGATTAATCGTAAGGCAGTTAAAAATCGATTCATAGGTATCACGATTCACATCGATACTGTGAAAAATGAATCACAGTACTTTTTTTAACCAGGAGAGGGTGCTATCCAAAAGTGTTGGCGGCGGGCGGAATCTGCTAATACTTTCTTTCTGGCCGCCTTCTACTTTTAAACATGTTCATAAATGATTCCTTACCCCTTTAGCACCAAACAATATCTGTAATATTACGTGAATATTTGTAAAAGTCACGTTTTTCTATTAGCTCTGTCTGCTAGCATGGCATCTCTTTTTCACTGCAAGATATCTGCATGTCAACCGACCACTGGGTTAGCAGCGCCCTCTGCTGGTCCAAACAAATAATTGACCTAATACAGTGAAATTAGTGTTTGTTTTTTTTTAAGTCCAATTGTTAAAGCACAAAATACGTTTTCAGTTGCACCTTTAAAAACAACTATTATGCAGTTTTGCATTGTTTACTATAGAACCAGAATTTAAATTAATAGGCTTCTTCTTCATTTGTATAATTCCTTTATTTATTTTTTTCAAGATTTATTTTTAGTCAAATTGCATTGTTTTGAATAGTTTATCAAGGGATTCTTTGGACAATGAAAAATAAAAGGAAAACAGTATAGTTTTTTATAGTTTTTTTTCTCCAAAAAAATAAAGGAAAATTTTTCAGTCATCATTTTTCTACAGTCCCATTTTGTAAAATAAATCGTGAGAGAATCGTATCGTGAACCCAGTATCGTGAATCGAATCGTATCGGGAGTTGAGTGAATCGTTACATTCCTATATTATACACATTACCATTGCAACAGACGCCGAGACAAGATGCCCCTATATTTACTTCCGGAAACAAAGTTTTGCGTCATGTATTAGGACCTCTTTTGTACGTGTGGGATACTTCAGGGTTGCATTCCATTCATACTGATAGAAGTCACGTTTATGGTGTAATATGTAGAAGCACACAAAAAAAAAATCTGAATTGTGCTTGAGCAAAGTGGCAATAAAAGCTAAAAATGGATAACTGTCTGTGCTGTGTATACCTGAGCAACAATTAGCCACAATCATGGACCGTATAGGACCAGCTCAGGTATTTAGTCCCTCCCCGCTCCTGGCTCCGTTTTTTCCCACTTGGGTGGGTATGAGGCCCCATTCACATGGAGACAAAACAAAAACGCTTTCCCCTAAAACGAATAATTATGTGTGCGTCCACACGAAAAGGCGGAAAACGCTGTAGTAAACATGCCAGGCCTCTATGTGGTGCTGTAACGCTGCCACAGAAATACACCAAAACAGGGAAGAAGACACAGAGAGAAAGGCAGCATATCTATTTGCAAACATGTATGGATTAGGAGTGGAGGTTTTTTAATTTTTTTTTTCTTTATTTTTCATAAAGAGAACCACCAGATGATTTTTAAGGATCTCATTAGGATAAAGACCAGTGGAGAGTAGTAACACACCCTGTGGCGTCCACTTTACCATAAATACAGAGGAAGAAGAAGAAGACACTCGAGAAAGCGCATAAAACTTGTTACGAAAAAACAGGACATACAAAAGAAAAGAGGAAAGAGATGGAAACAAAGACATTTGCTTGTGGACCAATGACAAGGTACAGATTCTCGTTTTCAGAAGTTATTGTATTGTTTTCAAATTTTCGTTGCCGTGTGGACGCAAGGCGTAAACAATACAAAACTTAAGCGTTTAGACTAAAACCCGTCTCCGTGTGGACTGGGCCTGAGGTAGAGATCAGAATACGGGACCCCACCTTGTCTGACAGGTCATGGTGTCTGATGTATTTTTATCGTCCACTTCTTTGCCCCTACACTGACTAACCATGGACATAACCCTAAGTGGAGATTCTTCTCCATGAGCCTTTCTCGTTGTTTTTTCTTTAAACCAATTACATTTAAAAGCCAAGGCGGAATCATGGTTTTCTTTCTGCAGTCTGTGTTCAGCTATCCAGGCGTTGGAGACGACGGTTCTTGATCTGTGGTTTGCGGTTCTACCAGTTTGTCGAACCAATAACTCTGATGTTGTTTCTCTTCATCCGATTCTGTTCTCCTCTCCTTGTCCAAAAACCCCAACCAATCCTACAGATGGATTCTGCTGGAGGTTTCTTCCTGTTCAAAGGGGAGTTTTTCTTCTCCATCATCGCTGATGCTTACTCATGTGGAAATGTTGGTTGTTGTTTTTTCCAATAAAACATAACTATGTATTTTGTGATGAGTGCTAGCAGTTGACTTATTGTATTGAGTGCCATATAAATAGAGTTGAATTGAAATATTAGAAAAGTAAACATTTCAACCAAATATTTTTTTTAGAGATGTCACAATTCTTTTTCTTTGTACTCCTAAAATAATATGTTATTACAACCAAAACTAGCTCTATTACTATGCATGTAGCAAATAAAGTTCAAGATGTTTCAATGGCAAACAGGATTAATGTAATCACATTCCATCTCCAAGTAAAGATACAGATACTAAAATATTTTGTGATTGCCAGAATATAATCATCAAGATTTTTATTGTAGACAACCCCCCACTTCTTAACCTCGTTGTGTACCCATCACACTGCTCACACTACTTACACACTATTTACAATGATGTCCACCCCATTTTCATTCTCATTCCACTGTATTCCTTTATCATGTTTTTCTGCAATCTGTGCCTTCTCCTCGCCCCTTCTCTCTCTTTTCTGTTTCAGGTGTCTTGAAGCTGGAGTTGACCATTCCTGATCTGTGGTTCACGGCTCATCTGGTCTGGGACACTCTGATGTTCTATCTCTCTATCCTGTCCTGATCGTCCTTCTGTCCACTAACCCCAACCAGTCACAGCAGATGGCTGCCACCTCTGAACCTGGTTCTGCTGGAGACTTCTTCATGTTAAAAGGGAGTTGTTTCTTCCCACTGTCACTGATGCCTGTTCATGTGGATTTGTTGGGCTTTTATTTTCTCTTACAAATTTTATATTTTGATCAAGGCCGGATTAACCATACTGTATGGGCAACTTGGCAATTGTCCAGGTGCCCGCGACCTCTAAAGGGCCTGGGACAGTGAGCGCATAAGGAAAATATTTGGTTTTCTCTTGCTTATAATGTAAACTGTCCGCCGCTCGCAGCCATTGCACTGCACAGAAACACTGCACCTGCCTGTGACTGTGAGCTGAGACCCTCTCCTCATTGACCAGCGACCAATGAGAGGCGGCCAGATGGGTGAAAGCCAGGTGATGCAAATCAACCTCTACGCAACTCAAAAAATGCAAACATGGAGAGGCAGCTAAGTGGGAGCGCTAAACGGAAATTAAAAAAGGAGAAGGTGATCAGAAAATTTAAAGCCAGTGTCGGCGTCATGGGGGGGGGGAATTCGCGGGCCTGTCTGGTTGAATTGTGATGTTAGAGGTTGTTTTCTGTTTTAGAACAAGTTCAAATGATCTTAGGACCAAAACATTTATTTGAGCAGATGATACTGCATTTGATTTATTTTTCTTCCCTTGTAGTGGCTCAATGAAAATGCTGGCAGATTTCAAAATGTTTACATTGCACCAATTGATTGTCCTGTGGCATTCTGAGGTGAAAGTGATTTCGGTTTAAAATGAGCCGAGGAACAAAATAGTACTTGATCCTATCAGATTATGGATTTTTATTTTGTGTCTTGTCTGTGGACTTCCTCTGTGATGGCTCTATCAATTCAATACATTTGTGTTGGCAATCAGTGCTGTTAGATAAATACTGGATGCTTCAAAAGTGGATGCTTATTTATTTTTTCTGAAAATGGAGGACACTTCCCTCCCTCTCTAATGTAGTGGGTCAGTTTTGCCAGATTATACTGACTAGTACAGTGCCCGTCGGAAGTATGCATTCATGTGGGAGCATAAGGGGAATAATTGCATATTTTTGTATCTTTCTGTTGTGTTTTTGTGCATTTTCTGTATAATTATTGTTTTTGTTGCCATTGTAGTGTGATTCAGGAGTCATTTTGTGTATTTTTTGTGTAAATATTTAGTTTTGTGCATTTTGAGCAATTTTCATATTTTTGTTGTATTTTTCTGTAATGTATGTTTTTTTGAAGTCATCATTATGTGTATTTCTTATCTTTCAGTTGTCTTTTTGTGCATTTTTTGTATAATTATTGTTTAGTTTTTTGTTTTATTTTACTCATAGTATATTTTTATTATAAATACTGTGTGTGTGTGTGTGTGTGTATGTGTGTGTGTGTGTGTGTGTGTGTGTGTGTGTGTGTGTGTGTGTGTGTGTGTGTGTGTGTGTGTGTGTGTGTGTGTGTGTGTCTACATCCATCTCCTCCGTGCACGCACATCAGCCGCGCGTGTGTGTTTTAATTGTAGCTGCTAACATCTTTCTTAGCACATAGAATAACATAAAAAGAAACACTCACCGTTGTGCAGAACAAACACTATTCATAGTGGAGCCGTGTTGTGGAACCATCCGCTCACAAAAACGTTACATTCCTCTGTCTGAAGAATCAGAATGTTTGCGATAAGGTCGGCTCACGACCATCAGCACAGCCGCCGCCCACAGTCATGGAGATGAAGGAGGAAGTGAAGTCTGTGACCCGAGATTTAAAGGAAGTTTGGAATCACGGGAATAATAATAAATAACCATGAGATATTAACTTAAATGACTTTTAGCGGTACAAAAACATTTTAAAATTGACCTTTTTTTTTTTTTTAACCCAAACAAACTGCGACACAGTGACATTATGAACCCGGAAACCGGAAGTAGCGTGCTCAATACTGCGCTCTTACCAAGGGAGCCGTAATTATAAAATTGACGTTTTGATCGTTTTGCTACACCAGATTATTCTAAAATAAGATTGATTAACGTGGATGTCGAAAGATTTTTTTTTTAGATGTGTCGCAGTTGATCACCGTTTATCTGTTTCACCATCAAAATGGATACCGGTAGTCATCTCAACTGTGATCAAGATGGATGCTGGAAGTCGTCTCTCAACATACGGTTCGCTAGCGTCCCCTCACACTCTGCGGCCAAAAGCTGCCATCTATAAGTGAAATAAAATTAAAATAAACATTTGGAACTGAGTTCAACTGAGTTTCAGGTCAAACTCTTACCGCGTCGGGGAGATATTCGCTCCACACGCACACAGACGTTCCTTGCATTTAGAGACAGATACTGATGTGTTTGATTTTCATAGCATCATATGTGAGTGAGTGGCTTTGACAAGAGGTCATAGTGGTGCATTTGTATTTCTATGAACTTTTGCACATCTGTACATCAAAATGTACTTGATGACAGTTAGATATTGGTGTATTGAGTACATTTATGTATATTACTGGAATGTATTTATTCTTTTGCCATATTATAGTAATCCTGGGGTCGTGATGATGGGGCCATTGAATATTGTTGCCCAGGGTACAGTTATAATCTGGCCCTGATTTTGATAACGCTTCGAGATGACTTTTGTTGTAATTTGTGCAATATAAATAAAATTGAATTGAATTGAATAATGAACATTTTCCAAGTGGTGATGTTTTCAGAGCATTTAATCCATGTTCATTTATTTTCATTAGTGTCCTTTTGCTGTTCAGGGCTGTGAGGGTCAATTGAAGCAACATTTACACAGCCATTCACATATTTGGGCCTCTAAAGCAATACACAACCCATCACATGAATGCACTTTGGACAATCGGTATTAAGCTTATATAATAAAACTTGTGAATTACTAATTACAAGGTACTAGTTGTACTACTTACTAATTTGTGTTAGAAATGTATTTGGAGTCATTTATATCAACGTTTAGCCTTCAAACCCATGTAATATCCCTTTATATGTGGGTTTCATCATGTTAAAGAGTTCAGCAAATCAGCATTCCCATCTTGTTTTCATCATATTAGGACTGCTCATTGTATTTCAATTGCAAGTGTTACTCTATTGTGAAAAATAATTTCATTTAATTTCATTTCAATTCAATTTTTATTTCATTTTATTTTCTTTAGATTCATTTTAGCGATTGTTTATGATCTAATCCAGTTCCTAAATGATTCCTAAAAAGACCAAGAACATTATGCTGGCCAGATTTTGATGTTGAACTTAGCAGTAAACAAGAACTCAGACTTTGAAAATGCGAGTCGGTGCAGAATTTGGATGCCATTATCATCCATCTTTCTACAGATCCACGCATGCCTTGCAGCTGAGCACGGAAGCCACCTTAAAACAAGGAAGTCTTCGCTACAATCACAATTTTCAGGTGCCTTTTAAATCTAAAAAAAATCAGTTGGAGTTATGTGAATAGCGTTGCTTACTTGAGTGATTCCTCTGTCACAGTTTGTCAAACATGTCAGCCTCCACAAACGTCCATTTAAAGTGCTTTTTTTTATTACATATGTAGGTTTTAAATAGCCTGTTATTCCTACTGGTAAAGGTTACACATAATAGTCTTTCAGTTTAACTTTCTTTGTCATTTGGGTATCTTTGAGTATCTCTGAAAGAGACTTCAAATAATATTGAATAACAAGATAATAACTGATGAAGGAAACTCAATTATCTGCACAAGAAAAGATAAAAACTGTATATAAAGTGTTGGAAAAAAAAAAATTGACAATCCAAAGAAAAAAAGAGGACTGTATTGTCCTGCTGCTAAATAGAAGGTGGAGTATACCATCTATCAGTTTGTCTATACATTATCTTGAAACCATAGCGGTGAGAAGGATGTTGTAACAGTGACGTATGACATCAGTGATGTCAGTACGTATTTGGCATAGTGATGACAGCCCATTTACACATGCTGACCAAACCAAAACACACTAACTGACACATGTTCAGCTTGTGGTGGATTGATCCAAACCGGATACAAACTAGAAATTTCATGGAGAGATTGGCTCCACTTGTCTTAAAGTCTAGGCCTCAGCTTTGGGATTCTTCTCCCTAAGTCTCACTTGGTTTCTCGTTTGTCATCTGTTCCTACCTTGTTACCTCCCTCTAGTCATCATGTTTACACAAGCTGTTCTTGCTTTTTCCCTCTTGTCTAACCCTCTGCTGTTTTCCTTCCTTCTTTTCCCACTTTCTTTGTCTTTTTCCTCCTGGTTGGAAATCTGCAAGGCTTGCTCATCAGCGCCAGCCTCTGTTAATCCTCTCCCAAAGCACCTTAGCAACGCTAGGAATTTAGAGATTCTAAAAAAAAAAAGGGGAAAAAAAATCCATGCAAGGACGAGAATGACAACAACTGCTCTTAACGCTGGGCATGTATTGGCAGGAGTGGCCACATCTTGAAATGTGTGTTTTCCATAAGTAGTTCAGAACAATCTGGAAGGGTGTGATAACCAGGGATCTCTCAGGAGTGTGTGTTTGTGTGTGTGCGTGTGTGTGTAAACAGTATGTCTGAATGTGTGTGTGTGTGTGTGTGTGTGTGTGCTGAGTGGGAGTGTTTGTTTATGGGATATAGTTTCTATATGACAGCAGCAACCTGGTAATCACTGCATGTAGTCACCTGAGATGCTCATTATCTGGTGTCGCTACATTCTCATTGAGTTTATACCTACACACACACACACACACACACACACACACACACACACACACACACACACACACACACACACACACACACACACACACACACACACACACACACACACACACACACACCTGAACCAGAGTGTGTTAGACAAGACAAGCTAACATGAGTGCAAAATATCCCAAAATACCACAGTGGGGAAATTATTGTATTTACAATCCATATTTTACATAAACCTTCTTACTTCTTGGATTGATGCAAAAACAAATGGGAAAATATATTTTGAATGACTTTCTTACACTTTGTTTTCATGAAGCAAAATTTGATTTAAATTAAAATAAAATAAATAGATTCCTGACCGGTGCTGTGAATAGTTTTTAATGCTGATGGTTAATGTAGAAGCAAGAAAAATCTGTCAGTTGGTGACAGGGTCGTGGACAGCCATGAACATTGATGCACATTCAAGTGAAGGGTTGCAGATTGCTGCAACGAAATGGCAATTTATGTAAGTCTATAATGTCATGACCGGTCAGTGTAGATTACATGCACACTAATGTGGGGGGGAAATGGTGTTATTTCCCTGAATAAAATGTTTATTTCCTGTCTCCTCCCGTTCATAATAGGCCATCTGCTGGAGGTTTGAGCATGAATCTAAACGCCTAGCTTCACACAGAACGACTCCTCGAGCCCAGCGTTACAAATTTCCTATCAAACAGCACATTAAATACACTCAAGGCTGCAAAAAATATTTATTACAGGCATTTTTGTGAATTTTACAACCCATTTTTCTAAAGATACAGCAGGATTTTGGAAAACATGCCAACATAAGGATAAGAGTATTAAGACAGTGAAGCTGGCACAAGTGAATAAAGACTACAAAAGGCAGCTCATGCAGACACTGCTGTTTTTCCTCTTAATGCATTTGCTTTTTTTTTTTTTTTTTTTGGGTGAATGAATTAGGTTGGGTTTTTTTCAAATATTTTTTTTATTTTCTTCAATCTTCAGGTAAACTTCAAACACAGCACTGAAGATAGAAAACACAGGGCGAGGGGAGGCTTGGAGACGGTGGCATTGCAGGAGAAAGAATTAATGGAGAAGATTTGGGGCTCTGACTGGTGCTGACATTTTCCCAAAGGTCTTTCCTCCCAAAACAGCGATGCTGCGGTGCATGGGGTAATAACATGCTGCCTGCAGATGAAACAAGGTGTTATCTTCTAATGAGTCTCCCCACAGTGGTGCATGTCAACTGATACTCCACATTGCTGGAAGGAAAAACAGAAGGAGAAGGACAAATTAGATACATTTATCCGCAATAATATTAAATATAAGCATCAGGAGAAAAAACTACTTTATTTGACATTTTGTTTATATGTATTTGCCCAATATTCAGGTTTGCTTGCTTTTATATATTGTATTTAGTTATTCTACTTTCTTCGTTTATGTGGTTGCTGTGGCAACATCTCATTGAGATAAAGGATGCATGAAGGCACAGAATTGTCATTGTTACAGCCTGTTCTGCATTTAGGGAAGGTAAATGTTTAAGTAATAGGAAAATATTATGTTAAGGTAATATCTACTGTAGACAAAAAAAATATAGATGAAAAAGTCCCACAGATTCACCACATAAATCATGGCTTTCAAAGTAAACACTTGAAAATGTAAATATAATAATAATCATAAAAAAGTAGTCGTTGTCATTGTATTAAACTATTTGAACACCTCTCCAACGTGGGCCACAATGAGGTTGGTTTGGAGAAATTTGACTGACCTTAGACAATAGATACATTAAATAAAGCAGAACAGAAACTGAGCCTGACCTTCTCAACACCAGTGCCTAATCTCACAAATGCTTATGGTAAAATGTTTAAAAATTTCCTTGAAGACACACTGGCCATGTTCACATGGGAGCTTTAATTCCTCTTTAAAGCGGAATAAAAGTGAATTCCTCTGTAACCTGACCTTGTAAACACATAATTCCTAATTCTAATTTAATTCCGAATTAAAATTAATTCCGAATTAGTTGGCTGGTTTATTCCGTTTTTTATTCCGAATTAAATAATTCCTCTTTCTTGTAAACAAACAACACTTAAATCCGCGACTGGGTGACAACATTATCTAACATACATTTTCGGCATGTACAAAAAAAAAAAAAAAAAAAAAGTGAATGTAACCATGTCGGAAAAAAACTGAATAAATAAATTAAAAAAATAAAAATAAATAACATGGCAGCCCAGAATAAACACTATTTAATAAGGGCCTTAAAAGACATGGACATAATGAAAAACGTTGATGGATGGAGGCATAAACATGGAAACATAAACACAGACACATGGACCTGTTAAAGACACATGGAGATCAGCAAACGGAACAGGCTTCATCAGACGGGTGATACTAAGACCCGGAAACAGAGTAAATGTGTCCCATACTGCATGTACAGGCTGTAATATCACCAAGTTTATCATTTTACCAGTTGTTAGAGCTACTATCTCTACTGGGCTTTTTTTTTTTTTTTTTCTGGTGATTAAGTTCTATCTCTCTTCCGCTCCGTGGACCAAAGTCGAGCTACTGCTTCAAAACTACAATCAAAATAAAGGTGAAAACAGTTTTCATGTGTGGTCTTTTGTGTCACAGCCGACAATCAAAGGTTTGTTGTGTGTTTTTCCCAATAGACGTGATCGACGTGATACGTCACGTTCTCCCCCTGTCCAATCAGAGCCTTCCCAACCCCCAGACCCAAAGCAGAATAAACTGAAGCCGAATAAATCGGTTATCCGTGTAAACCTTAATTAGGGAATTTCTATTTCTATCTAAACACAAAGCCGGACACTTTAATTCCGAATTATTTAATTCGGAATAACTAATTCCGAATTTAAAAAAACATCATGTAACCGTGGCCACTGAAATTTACCGACAGGCTTTTTTCAAAGAGTTCAAACTGTTATGGCTGTAAATGTTGGGTCATGTATGTATTTTCCAAACTTTTGTAAGCTAAGGCAAACCTTGTATAGTAAGTAAAGTCCTTAATAAAATTCCAACCTCAACGTTCTACCTGCTGCAAGCTATAATTAAGGAGTTATTAATACTTTGCCTTATAGGCATTGCAATGAATTCATCACATGAAATTTCATCAGATGTGATGGTCATAATAATAAAGACTCCTTAAATTCCATAAATGTTTCTCGTCTGCAATAACATGAGTAACATTAAAAGTGTTATTGTCACAGGGTGATGTGTGGTGAACCAGAAAGTGGTGAAACAAATGATCCAGTAGTAAAATCATCCATTACAATTTATCTGACGCTCACAGACATTTCGCTGTGATGTACATCCTTCACTTGCACCTTTCTAAGCAACCCGGTCTGTTGATCACTTAGCTGACCACAGGTCAAAGGTCGTGCGGTTCAAACAGCTATCAGCGTGCTGCAGGTTGTACGAGGGCACCGTAAAACTGCAGTTTCTTATCTGAACTCTTTGACCCCTCATTAACCCCCCCTTTTCGCTGCTCGGAGAATTATCACCTGCCACAGCTGAGCAGCACTCCTTTACAGCATCTGGTGGGCTCAGAGCGTGTGCGGACCAGTGATAGAGAAACACAGCAGGTGTTCATTGAGTGGACTGTCAAGTTTACAGGAGTTAGTGAGAGTTAGACGCTCAAACCCTGAGCTACTTATAACGATTACATAACTAAAGGCAATAGATCACAGGACTCAAACATGAGGCCCTTTAAGGACTTAACAGCCCAGCATCACGTTTAATCATCAGGCCTCAATGGCAGGGTTGGGGTCAATTATAACTGTAATTGTAGAATTGATAATGAATTACAGTCATGGCACAATTATAATTGTAATTGTAATTTTAAAAGTATGTTGCTATCGTCATCACACTTCAATTGCCATGAATGTTCTACAAAAATTGTAAATTTAAATTTTCTGCAAAACTAAGGAACCATTTTACAGTTCTATGTGTACAGTTCTACACATATGTACCTAACAATTATTCAAATATGTTTCATATCAAGCTTTTCCACATTTTACCATTTAATTGCTTTTTAAATCAAGCTGTATACTGACACAAAAAAGGCTCAGACACCCACACCAAAAATATTAAAAGCTATATTTTCATTGATTAGGAGTCCCAACAAGGTAATCAATAGATAGGAAAGAAATTAGATGATAGATATTTGTTTTTAGTGTATTTTACAGCTGGTTTAGGACCTGCTATCATATGAGATGCTAACAGAAAGCTAACACAAGAGGAAGGTTAATTTTTTATTACGTTATTTGTTTCAGGAAATTCAGGTAATTGTGAGGAGGAATAATAATAGTAATTTAATTGTAATTGAAAAAAATGTTGGTCACTGCAATCGTAATTGAATTATAACTGAACATAGGTAATTGAAAATATAATTGTAACTGAAAAATGCAATTGACCCCAACCCTGGGCCTCACAGATAAACACAGATATAGAAAATGTCATGTTTTTTTTTTCTTTTTAAAACCTTGTTAATAAAGTCTGAAGCTGCTCTGTATTGCATACAGGTGTGACGCCCAACATCTGCATTTGAAGGTATTTTAATTCATAGTAATGAAGATATAGAATTTATCTCTTCTTCTTTTTTGAAAGGTTGAAGGGTTACACCCTATATATAGATTGTCAGAGCAAGCCCAGAGACTGACAACTACAGATACACACACACACACACACACACACACACACACACACACACACACACACACACACACACACACACACACAGAGAGAGAGAGAGTATAAGTCGATCAGTGACTCAAACATCATTTAATCAAAAAAAAAGGGAAAAAGGTCAAACTTGTTTCTTGAACGTTTGTTTTTATCTCCACTGTAAAGACTTTTGTTTCTTGACATTTTTGCGGATTGCATTTGGAGTCCCATAAACGGAAGACTAGAAATGTTTTTCCTCCATGTTTATCGTGACTCTTGTGTTTCCTCACCAAACGTGAAGGCCAGTGATTGGCTTGACACCTTTTCTATGCGCCCGTCTCTGCATCTCCACATCCCACAATGCAATTTGTTGATATGTCAACAAATGGAGTTTTTTGGTGGGAAAAAAACCAAACTTTCAAGCAGCAAATTGAACCTTTAACGTCTTCTTTCAAACAAATGATTTTTGATTAAATGATCACTGAGACCTTCACCATGGATTTATTACATTTAACATTATCGTGGGTATAGCACACATTTACGTCAGAGTTAAGACTAATAGATTAAAAGATAAAGAAAATTCGTGTTTAGAACAACAACAAAAAAAACAACAAGAAAAACCAGAGATAACATTAAATCCATGGTATTCTATTCCTGCAGACATATTACTACAGCTTGGGTTTTATTTATTACGTAAATAAGTCTGCAGCAAATGTTACCTTTTTGTACAAATTGTACAAAAGATGCAAACTTTAACAAACAATGTTCAACAGGGAGCTCTATTGATCAAAATAATTGTGACTGGAGTAACAAGGCACCTCCCATTCCATTGTCCTACCCTGACTCCCTCTCCCCTGTTCCCCCCACCAAGGTGTAACACTGCCCTCTCTTTTTATATTCTCCCTCTGATAAAGTCTTTCTTACCCTTCCTTGGGGAAGGCTGGTGATGGTCGCAAATATGCAATCAAATGTTTTAGGTGTGTCTTTGCCCCGTATCGTATAAAACTATCATCAGGTGTTCAAAGGAAAAATATAAGCGTAACTCCATGCAGGACTGTTTGAATATCTAATTGAAGGAGAAATCGTTCAGCCAAGTACGTTGGTCTTAAATGGGGATCTGGAGAGCCAGTTTACCCTTTCAAACATTTCTTCAATCAAACACAGAAATCACTCAAACATGTTGAAAAACATGTTCATCTTCAAAACCTCTGATCCCGACCGTGTTATATTCGGCTCAGTTGTAATTGGTGAAAAGCTCCAAGTGACCTTTGAAGGACATATTATCACTTTTCATGCCACCTCCGTATAAGCGAACCTTAAGTTCACTGCTGTAGCACAAAAAATGAATCAGATATGGCAAAAGTTACAGCCAGGGCCATTAAAGAAAACATTTCAGCTAATGGACTAAACTGAAGAGTTAAAAAAATAAAAATGAAACATGGATGTCTCGGAAGAGAGGTGAACTGTTTTCAAGGAAATATTTCATGAAATATCTGTAGTTAAACCATGAGCTGGATAATTTAGAAGTTTCACAGATTTCAAATGATCAAGAAAGCATTAAAATTGAATACATACGGATTATATATTTGTCAAACTGACTATATAATGAAGGTGTGATGTGTAATATATGATTGGGTTCGATGTTTTGTGTGTTTCGTATCTGATTTTATTCACGTAAACTTTGTGTTGAACTTCTTTGTCGGATAAGTGCTAAATGAATGAATGAAGTTAAAATTACTAAACGCTACAGAAAATGATGAAGATCACACGTGATCAATCCATGCAGCCTGTAAAACGTGTTTTGGGTGCCCTCTTAATCCATTGTCTTCTATAAACCAGAACTCCAGATCTAGAAAGACATGGATGGAATTTATTACATCGCTGAGCGGTCCTTATAAGTGTAATAATATCTATAAATGAAAGATTTTATAAAAGTGCAGACTAGCTTGGATTGCCTTGAGGTTTTAAATCCTCCATTTGTCCAAACATGTCTTGTGTTATCTCAGTCGAGGGTGTACACAAACATAGCATATGAAAGGACATCTTTAAGAGGCAGCACAAATGGCACTGAGACTAATAAATACAGTCTGATTCAGAGTAAAAACAGGGCTGTTGTTATTGTCTCCATTGGAGTCTGTATCTTACGTGTTTTTATGATCTATAGAGACAGAGCCACTGCATCACTAAAGTTTTAGGTGAGGCTGTGGATTCAGGTAAATGTTCTGACATTTAAAATCACCTTTTTTCACCTTTGGTCAACTACTGTTGTTTTTAACATGTTCTAGAAATAAACTGACTTGTCCTGTCAAAGGTTCATGAATCTGACATGCCACTCACCCCGTGTTTCTGTTTATTTGCTGTTATCTAATGTTGGTTTTCTTTATTCATGATCATTTTGAATCTTTATGATAACATTAAACAACGCATTTTCTGAAGTTTAGAGCTGAAGAAGATTTGATCGACAGAGGAAGCTTATTTTTTTAATATAAAAAAAAAAAAAAGAACTTTTATAAATGTCTATATTCCACAAAAGTCATGTAAATATTTGAAGCAAAAGATTATTTTGCTTATTTTCTTCTTTGTCTTTGTCAACATTGGACCTAAAAGTGCTTCTATTGAAACCTCCTTTAACCTAGAGCAGTGGTTCTTAAACTATTTGAATCTAAGGACCCCCTGTGGGAGAACATTTTTGGAGGACCCTCTCATAATTCTCACATAAATTAAACACAGTTTAGTTCCATTTGTATCTCTAAATGCCATCAGAATGATCTATTCTTTAAACGTTTCAACTTAAATATAGGTTTTTTGTCGTAAAAATTAACTTTAAAAGTATATACCTGTAGTCTTGTGTATGGCATACAATGTGTTAAATGTATTATCAATAAATATGTGCACATTTATTTGGAAAAACATTTTTAAACACTTTTTATGCACAATTTCGTAGCCATTAAAGCCATTGCACTTCAGTGACACAGCAGTAAATCATGTCCAGTATCATGTATACGACACATGTAAAGTTTGGTTGTTTTATTAGTGCATTGGTCCCCATGTGGTTATACACTTGTGCAATGATTATAACGTGGATAATTGTTTGATTTAAATTTGATTCACGGATCCCCAAGCTACTCCTTGGCGATCCCTGGGTGTCCTGGTACCCTAGTTTGAGAACAACTCCTCTTGAGGATAAGCATGTGTGGATAAAAGTTTTTTTTTAATCAACTTTAATATATAGCCTACAAGAACTGTAAAACTATTTCAGAGATTATTGAGGGTTAAACTGAGCTCATGTAAACACTTGAAGAACATAACATTATTTCAGGTGGATTGGACCTTGTAAATAAAAATGCAATGAGAGATTTTCTGATGGATAATGATATGCTGGGGGACCCTGAGTCCAGACGAGCCATTATTATTCACCCACCCCTATATTTAAAAAGAAAAAAAAAAAAAATCCACAAATTTGATTTTTTCTTTTCACCCCTTTCCTCCAAACCTCCTGTGGAGTAGGTGGTTTTGTACTCCCACTTTTTTTTTTTTTTTTTTTTTATCACCCCTCCGATGGGTCGCCGGTCCCCCTCACATGCACCTGCGCCGCTCCCAGGTCCCCCCACAGGAACGCGCTGAGGCTTGTAATCGCCTTTGTGGGGTCCATTGAGTTGTTCGGCTGACTAAAAACTTCCAAACCCACAGTGCGATGGTCGCTGAATGGGACGCAGCGTGGGGCGACCCTCCAAGATACGGACGCTGCCAAATTCCTACAGTGGAGCTCCACAATCACTCCCACACAGGCCCCCGATGTGTGTGTGTGTGTGTGTGTGTGTGTGTGTGTGTGTGTGTGTGTGTGTGTGTGTGTGTGTGTGTGTGTGTGTGTGTGTGTGTGTGTGTGTGTGTGTGTGTGTGTGTGTGCGCAAATAAAACTGCGTCATGTCACCGCTCGCAATCACTTCAAACTGATTTATTTAGTCTAACAATAAACCAACTATATTAAATTAAGTTTGCTTCTTTAAATAAAAAAATGCATGTGTGACTAAAAAAAGGAGAGAAAAATTAATGAATTTGAATTAATAAAAAATACAAAAAAAAAAAAAAAAAAAAAAAAAAATCCCAAATTTAGTGTTGGTGACAAATCTAACATTTCTCCCAACTTTCAGCGCATTTTGTGCTGCGTTCACGGCGCACTGGGTCTGTAGCAGTGGGTAGATAGAGCAGCACTGCAGGATTAAGAGGCAGCAAGATTGTTAAACATGTCAACGTGTAATTGCACGATAAGGCCCTTCCGAGGAAATCATTGGCCCGGTTGCTTTCTCTATTCCGCGCTAATCTCACCCGGCACATTCGCTCTGTGCAATCTGTCTCCATAATCTTCTGTGACAGAGCGGGCGGCGGGAGCAGGCTGCCTGGTAATTTTTTTTAGGAGAAGGGGGAGCGACGTGGGGAAAATATGCAGAGGCGTGATAAAGTGACGCTAATTATCCCCATTTAGGACAGGGAGTGCAAAGGATCGGGGATTTGCGCGCAGCCGTGTGCGCACCGGATCTGATGGCCTCCACGGCGCAGAATAGCCTATATCTCCATGCTACAAGATAAGAGGAGCGCACGGTGGAGAGATTTATTGGCCGGTCAGCTAAACACGTGCGCACACACGAACACACGCACGCACACACAGGAAGCTGACGGCAGTCACTGACTCACTGCCACGCACACACACACTGCTGTACGCGGTGCACCCTACACTTACCCCTCTTTCACCTCAAGGTGTAATTTATTCGGGTTAAATTTGCCAGAACGCTCCCCTTTTAGCCAAGCGATGCGCCGTGACGCGCTCCGCCTCTCCAGGCTTTCACTGTTTAATCCGCATCTCTTTACATCAACAGATAAAGTGGAAACAGATGGAAGACACGGGGAGGTTTCGGCCCTTTGGCTTTGGCTGCGCGCACCCGTGCAGAGATGCTTTCGTGTGGATGAAGTTTCGACTGAAAATGTAAAACAATTGTCCACGGAATTTATCACCAATCAATGGCATTGAACGCTTTGGCCTAGCGCGTTTATTTGACATGTCAATGTCATGCCAATTTGCATCATATAAAATGTGCCATTTATTCATCTATTTAATATAATTTATGTATATATATTAAAAAATAAAAATAAAAAAAAGGCTTAGTAACTCACACTCTTTGGTCTATTATTTTTGATTCACACACGAGGCCTGAAAGCGCGTGAACGTGTTACAGTTCAATCTTAGATGTTCATTTAAAAAAAATATTGCGTAGATTGATTATTATTATTATTATTATTATTATTATTATTATTATTATATTACTAAATCTAATAACATTTCCTTCCATATAAAGTTAGTCTTTTATTCACATAAATAATCGAGGATGTATGTTCAAATCAAAAGTTTGATGACCATCAATCCAGTCTGTGCAACAGTTTGTCTGTGTGAAAAGGGCAATATGTTTTGCTTCCCCGCCTCCTTTCAAATCCCTGTCTGCTTCAGGTCTAAGCAGATTTCATTTCTAAACACCCATATACATGAAACTCTCTCATCTCTTTACAGTTTCAAAACAAAGTATTTATAAAAAAATATTTTGCACTCAATATTTGTTGCCTTATGCAAAAACTATTTGACCATGTCAATGAGGTTTCTTGTATTTTTGCACCATAACACAAAAGAGACAGTATTGAGTTAATATTATAGAAGGGAAAATTATTTTTCATTTGTTAAAAAAAAAAAAAAAAGGAAACTGCGGAGGGGAAAAAAATATACTGGGATTATATATTAGATCAATGTAATTTTGAAACAACACAGAGAATTGCCCTAAATAAAAAATATGTAAAGTTTTTATATTAAGAAGCCAAAATATTCATCTGAAACACTAATCATGTTATTCTCTGAGGTGCAACATTTTCACGGGAAAAGCAACGATTGACCTTCAAGTATATTATGATTAAGTTGAACGTCCCTAAATGCAAAGCATTAACACTGTAAATAATGGTTAATTTTGTAACTTATCGGCAACATTTATAATGCATAACACTACATCGTATTCCATAATTAACAATTGTGTAAAAAAAAAAAAAAAAAAAAAAACAAGAAAAAAAATCTTTTTTTTTTTTTTTTTTTTAAAAAAAAAAAAAAGATAATTTACAAAATATCAACTTGGAATAATATTGTTTAATGTCCCTGAAACAGCAATGCATTTTTAAGATAAACCCCGCATTATTAAACACATTTTGGGGAAAAGAAATTCAGATCACACTTTAATTAAATCAACAATTTTGATAAATTGGAATATTTCGTTAATAAAACACGTGGTTTTATCATTAAAAAAAAAAAACCTCACAAAATGATTATAAATATATTATTAGAATAACGAATCTGTTAAATGTTGTATCACATGAGGCTGTGGGCCATGATTTTGGCCTAAATTTTAAAAAAGAAATAAAATCTATTTTTCCATGTTTTAATGGCCCAACCTTCAGTAAGTGTGACTGAAATAACTTTCATATAAAAACAAAATCCCTACGGTCTGTAAAAACCACATCAATCGACTGAAATTGCCACCGTTGTTACTTGAACTGCAGCTTTTACGCGTAATTACGCACAGACAAATGTGCCTTTAAAAAGCAAGTGAGATCTGTGTCCAGCAGGGTGAAAAAAAAAATACGAACAAGCTGTTTTCCATTGACTAAATACTAGTGATAACTGTATTTCTAATGATATTAAAGCACTTGGAGTAAAAATAAAAAATAGAAAGGAATCAATCTAAGACAGTTTTTTAAGAATCAAAGCAACATCTTGTGAAATTTATTCAATTATTCTTCATTGCAATATCAGGGCCTTTCAGTGGCAGAAAAGCACTTAAATTACAACAGCAGTTTGCCCGTCATCCTTTGAAATATTAAAATTATTCACAATTTACAATAATTAGTGTTACAATAAAAAGATATGATGTCCAAGAATTAAGACACAGGCCTCTGCAAATGAACACAAATGTCTAGAGAAGCAAAATTCTTCCCCATATCTTTTAAAGCACTTTCTTATGATTATGACACATTTTTCCTTCTTTTTTTTTCTCAAATAACTTACAGGAATCCCCAAAAATGATGAGACAGTTTCATAAAATACCCTTAAAATGAGAACCCAGAGTAAAGCCTCAACTAAGTAGCGATGGACAGAGAAAGATGAAAGCACAATAACAAATATCTTAACGTTATATTTGTTATATAATTCCACTGGTGGCTGAGAGCCGCGATGAATATTCTTTTTAAACCTTCATTTACAATGTCATAAAGATTCTGTACAAAATGCAGGTAGTTATTAGGGGCTGGTCTGTTTAGAAAAGAGGTAAATATTTGGTTACGTGTTCGTTTGCAGTTTTCAATGATTTCTGAGTCCTAAATGTGTGTTAAAGGGACCGTCCCGTTCACCCCAGCTGTCGCGCTCTGGTAATGCTGGGGCAAAGCATGGAGTCTACTCTGCATGGACGGGTCCCCTGGCTCTCCGGTGGGTAAATACATGCTTATCATTTCTCTCAAGTCTCCAGTGCAAGGACCCCGGGAGTGTGTGCTGCTGACGGGAGGGCTTACACTCGGCTCCGACTTCACCAGCGACCCTAACGTGCCCATGGCAGCCGAAGAGGAGACACCGGAGCCCTGGTGCTGTGTGTAGGTGATCCCGCCGTAGCCGGACGGAGAGGCGTTCATGTAGCTCTGAGAGTTCGAGATGGGGCTGTACTGCAGAGCTGTCATGTCGTAGCGGTGCATGGGCTGCGGGTTGTGGGAGTGATGGTGGTGTGGGTGGTGGTGATGGTGCGCCCCGCTGCCAGGGTGCTGGCTGTAGGCGAGTTGCGCCTCCTGCATCATTGCTGCGGCCGCGGCGGCTGCGGCCACCTGCCCCGAGTACGCACCGTTTGCCCAGCCGTTCATGTGTGCGTAACCGGAGCTAGCGGAACCAGCGTGACCCACGGGGCTCTCCAACCTCTGTCCGACACCGGATGAACTCATGCCGACTCCCAAACCAACTCCACCACCACTGGGCCCAGAAAGCAGTCCGCCAGCGAGGGAGTATTTGTCCTTTTTTAACAGCGTCTTGGTCTTCCGTCTCGGCCGGTATTTATAATCCGGATGCTCCTTCATGTGCATGGCGCGCAACCGTTTGGCTTCATCAATGAAAGGACGCTTCTCAGCCTCGGACATCACCTTCCACTCGGCTCCCAGCCGCTTGCTGATCTCAGAGTTGTGCATTTTGGGGTTTTCCTGTGCCATCTTCCTCCGCTGCCCCCGGGACCAAACCATGAACGCGTTCATTGGTCTCTTCACGCGCTCCTGGTTCGCTTTAGAACCGCTGTTTGGCCCCGTTTGACCCGTGGTCGTGTTCGTTTGGGGGCCGGGGGAATGGAGGTCAGTTTCCATCATCATGCTATACATTCACCTGCTTTTAAAGTTCACCACCAACAGAGGAAAAAAAAAAGTCTACTTCAAGTTTGCGCGGACGCGCTGCAGGAACGGGTGCGCCCACGGTTGGACGTTTTCACGGATAATATTCGAACCCCAAATGGTTCAGGGAATAAAAAGAATAATCCGGAAAGGCGTATGAGATGTTTTCCCACCAGAATTTCGCCCCCGTCTTCCTCTGGGTATAGGTTCACGTCCAGTGTTATAGAATGCGTATTGGAGCCACTTTCCCTGTCGGAGTTGAGAAGTTGGATAAAGCGGCGGCCATATGATGCGCACTGACAGCAGTTAAATGAACCACAAGCGGCCAATGAGGCTCCAGCAGCAAAATGATTTGCATCGGGTTTGGTCAGGTGACTAGGGGACCAAAGAGGAAGAACACACCGGAGGAGGAGGAGGAGGAGGAGGGGGGTGAGGGGGCAGGGAGGGGTAGAGGAGGGTTAACCACACAAATAACACGAGGCATTTGAAAAACATACTCTTACAGACTTCAACAACAAAAATAACTGAGATTTGTTGCAGTGTGTGATTAGGGGGTTAAATCAATAGATGTGTTCGGCTCACGTTCTCCTTGTCTTTAAGAGGCTTTCTCGCATTAACCAACGTTCAGTTTGCCTCAAAATCTTGAGCCACGCTGGACTTTTACGCACAGGACTTACAACACAAACCATCTTCCGCAAAGTGAACCAGCTTTCAAAAATCTATATTTAGTGGATCTACATCTCCTTTTTCTGTCCCCTCTCTTCCCAGGTATGTCATTAGGAGTGACTTCAAAGAAAGAGAGAGAGAGAGAGAGAGAGGAGAGAGAGAGAGAGAGGAGAGAGAGAGAGAGAGGAGGAGAGAGGAGAGGAGAGAGAGAGAGAGAGGCGAGAGAGAGAGAGAGATGAGAGAGAGAGGGAAGAGGAGACGAGAGAGAGAGGAGAGAGAGAGAGAGAGAGAGAGAGAGAGAGAGAGAGAGAAATTACGCACTTGAGGAAAATAATACAGTCCTCCGTTGCCTCCCCGGACTTTTACGCACTGGAGTTTTGACACAATGACACAGAAAAACTGTATTTCCCACAATTTGATGCTGAAGTATCTCCTTAAAATCTAATTTTAGAGCGTTTTTATCATTTTTGCAGTACCCGGTCACGTTAGTCATCACAGTAAGTAATAATGGCACGCGTGCGTAAGTGAGCAAACCACCTCGAAGAATTAAACAGATTAAAAGCAGGTCTAGCAAAAAGATGTCACTGAAAGAATAATAAGTCATGGAGTGAAAAGTCAGGGCAGAGTGTCATTGTCGCCGTCTGCTGGTCCGTCTCCCTCCATGGGTTCAAATGCTCCACTTATTCTGTTTAACTGTATTTGATGTGTTTCTCTCACACTTTCATCCTCCTGTACCACCAAGTCAAGCAGGGGTGTAAACCATGACAGGAGAGCCGCTCTACGTGTCTTCCAGTCATATATAAAGCAGATTTCACAGCTGACCTCCTCTGAAAAGCCCAATCAACCTCTAATTGAATGGGAAAACGAAATACCACTCCCCGCAGCGACACTAACGATTTAATCATTCTATCTATTATTCTTTGGTTTTCTTTTTATTTAATTAGAGCTTAGTTTGATATGGATAAAAAAAAAAAAAAAAAAAAAGGCCCGAGGGAGCGAGGATCATTCGGACGGATCCACGCGTGTCAGGTAAGAGGGTTAACAGGGTGTCGGAGCGGGCAATAATGAACATTCCCAGTCCTGACTGTGAGAATGGGACGACATGCAAAAAAATAAATAAAAATAAAACATGATTTAATCATGATAATCCAGAGAAATGTACGGGGAAGTAAAAGTCTGTAAACACAGAGCAAATAATTTATTTAAAGGAGAAAAAAACCAGGCTATTAAACATGAAATTAAATTTCTCATTATTATTTTTGACTATACCAAAATTGCATAAATTATAAGCATTAATTAGGCCAGATGTTTCAAATATTTTTAAACTTCATTTTCAAACCAAATAAATAATTATGACGTGTAAATTAAAAAAAAATAAAAAAAATACGGTCAAAAATAGAATTCCGAAGAACCCTGAAATGTACTATCAAAATGTAAGCATTTAGATTAAAATGAATAACGATGTCTCAATTAAATTGTTATTGCTCAGATTTTTATTTTAATGCAGTCCATCATGTACATTAAAAATTAGCCTTCACAGTGACACCAGGACCCTGATAGTTTATATCTCCCTGTCACCCCTCCATCACTCAGTCAGCTCTCTTTTAACAAACCTCTTTTCAAAAACGCTCTCGCTCCTTTGTGTACAGCCTCTGTACCACTATGTGTGTGGACTGTGATGATGAGGCACGACTGGGACCAAGGGTCAAAGCAGTCATCCTGTCTGTTTCCATTCAACCTCCCGGGAACACAAAACAAAATAGGATAACATATGTAACCAGGGGGAAAAACGGACTTTTTTTTTTTTTGTTTTTTTTTTTTTTTAGGGATGTGCGCATATGAAAGCAGCAGGTGCAACAGCAACTTTTTACTCAACGTAACACAGAAAACCCTATATATATATATATATATATATATATATATATATATATATATATATATATATATATATATATATATATATATATTAAACACTTTTTTTAAACCAAATTTCTCTTTGGAGTTTATAAAAAAAGAAGAATAAGAGAAAAAATAAAACAATGAGCATGTGTGCGCACGGACGCGCTCAGGCTCGGGTGAAAAAAAAAAACTCCCTTCGATCACCTTAACGTGAAATTCACAATTTCAACAATTTTCACTCTTTTTTTCTTTAGCTTTACTCCTCACATTGATTTCTAAAAATGTGTCGGTCAGTCCCCAGCGCGCCCCTCCTCACTCAGAATCAAAGAAGAAAAAAGAAATAGACAACATGGAGACGTTAAAAGTAAACAAAGCAACAACAAAACAAATCACAAGCTTTACAAAAAAAATTAATTAATTAATTAAAAAAAAAAAAAAAAAAAGGCATGCGCATATTATTTCCCTCTTCGATAAAAGGCATACTGTTGATGTCAGAAATCAGGAGGCGAGAATGCGAGCCATGGTAAAAGCAAACTGAGCCGCTTGGAGAGCAACTGGTAGCATCATATGAGGCGGAGAGCTGCGCGCGTTGCATCAGAGGTTATAATAAGAACACAACAGCCTGCTGCTGCAAACACCGCAGCCACTGAAAATTGTTGCCCACACAGATCACAATTATCAATATTTTAACAATTAAAATAAATATGTATTTACGTTAGAAAAGACACAAAACATGTCCACAATGAGGGGAGAAAAAAAACATAAATGTCCTTACGTGTGCCAACTTACGCACTTTCCCTTGTTCCCTCTACTCCAGTCATGGTGGGCAGATCTCCCCTAAAGCCGTCCTAAACCCCTTCAAAGCTTCATGTAAGACTTCCACTACAATCTGGCCGCTCTAGTGCCAAGGCCATCCATGCCCGTTGCCCAAACCTACCACTCAACACACACTGAGGGGCAGAGACTGGAAGAAATGCCATTTATTACATACTCTAAAAAGACAATTCCAAGTTATTGTTTCTCTCAGAGAAAAGGGGCTTGCTGCTGACATAATAAAGCGTCTTTTGTGCGCCACAGAACAATACAAAACAAGTATTCTAATAAATAGCCACTTTTTTTTTTTTTTTTTTTTTTTTTTTTGGCTCTCCAGGATGAATGGGCTGGAGCGGCGGGGCTCTGAAAGGCAGCTGTGCCGCATTGAAGGAGAAGGAGGAGGGGCGAGGAGTTGGCGACGAGCCCCGCACTCCCTTCACATCCTCCTGGATTGTGATTCCCATTACTGAACCTGGAACAGAAAGGGATGCATTGGAGAATATTTTTGACTTTGGGGACGTTTAAAGACATGCTTTTCTTTCACCATAATGTCTCAGGGTCCTTAATTTGTGTCTGTGGTGAAGTGGTGAGATGAGCATGCACAGCTTGTGAGCATGTGGTTTTGACAGCTTTACTCATTCCAGACTCAGCTCGGACACATCTGGGACGCACAGGTTAAAAAATAAATAAATCACAGGTTGATGATGCTGTGAGGTTTCCCCTCTGATTATCCCACAGATTCATTTATATAGTATGCATAAGCTGCACAAGTCATGTTTATATTTGCTTAATTTCAAACTCTCTTTATTATGTGATTCTTAAAGCTGATCTCCGGAGTTTCTGAGAAATCTATCTATGTCTTTTGAAATGCGAAAAAAAATCCCTAAATAGTCTTTTACTATGGTCTACTGCCAGTGGTCATTCATATACATTGATGTATATAAGTCCCTCCTTCGTCCTATAGACCCCTATACAAATGGAAACATCGCTGACTGCTCCTAGCCAATAGGCTTCAACTTCCTGTTTTTGAGACTGTCAATCAAAGTGAATGCAGAACTGTGCACAGGAATCAAGGCCACGCGTCACAAGAGCAAACAGGTAAATATGATTTTGGCTCTTACCTGACCCATAGACCTTTATCAATGCGATCTTGTTATGTTCCGCGATGTCCGTGCAGAAAAGTAGAGGCGTGGCTTCTGGTAGATTGGGAGAGGCATGGGAGGAAGTGGAGCTGTTTAGGGTGGGACATCGGCACGTTTCTCAGAAACTCCGGATAGCAGCTTTAAGAAGCAGATTAGGGCCAATTTTGATGGAGAAAATAATTTTGGGCATATAAAGTCAAAATGTCAAGAATAAAGTCAAAATATCGTGATAAAAGTTGAAGGTCTGCATGAAGTCAAATCTACGGAATCTGACGAGGGCCAATTCACCGTAAACAGCAGATCGTGGCTGTCTGCAAAATGCCGTGATTATCGATGAATGTGTTAAACTATACCTCAAAGTTGAATTAAATAAAAGAGATTCTTTTTTTTTTTTTTTTTTTTTTAGCTCATAAACACAGCATTGTATTCTCTTTAAGGACTTTGAAGAGATATTGCCAAAATCTTCTTGTTCAGAAGGTAAAACCAGTCAACTTTGGAAGAGATGGCGCATTCAGCCCCATCTGTGGCTATTGAGGAGCTGTACGGAAAAAGATTAGGGCCAGTTTTGATTAAGACTGTTGTCGTACATGGTGAAATGGCCCTGGTCCGCTTCAGATTCAAATCTATTAGTAAACCTTCTACTTTTATCACAATATTGTATTTTGAGTTTATTTTTGGAATTTCGACTTTAATCTTGTCTTTTCGACTTTAATCCCAACATTATATTTCGATTTTATTCAAGAAATCTAAACTTTATTCTTGACATTTTGACTTTATTCTTAACATGGCCAAAATTATGATTATTTTCCGTAGATTCCGGACTGTAATTCGAGAAAGTATTTATTGATTTTTTCTAGAAAACATAAGCACTCATATAAATCTTTCAAAAAACAAACAGACAGGCCCATGTCCCACCAATGTGACTTTAGCTGAGAGCAGCATATTTAACTATAAATACAAGAGTGGACTTGATTCTTCAATATTTTTACAACAAGAGGCAAAACTTCAAATCTGCAATTCTCAATTCTGCTTATAGGCAGAGATAAAACATTTTAAGGACTGAAGCAAATACACCCAGTTTACATGATTAAATAGGTCCAATCCTGCATGCAACACTGTATGACCTACATGCCTGAGAGCACTGCTAATCCACACCAGTTGACCATAATAGAATAGAATAAACTTTTATTAATGGGCAATTTAGGAGATTTTAAAGCAATGAACGTCCATCCAAGCCAACACCAAATCTTTTCATGAGGTTTTGATAAATTACATTATTTTGAGGTGAAACAACCCAAATCTGGTTGTGAAATAAAGTAAAACCTAATTTAATCAAGGTCAATGATGCCTGATCTTTGTTCACAGTTACATTGTTGTTTTAGTTTATGTCGGTCTAATAATGATGAAATTGTAGATTTGTAGCTGCTGCTTTTTGTGGGAAGGACCTTGTAACATGATGAATTTAGAATCTTAATGCAATATTATTATGAAGCATTTTTAAGCATCTACTTTTAAGATTCTTTTGTGATAGTTCAGACACCTCAAGGAAAGAAAAAGTATAATAAAAGGAGCACTAATTTATCAAATCAGACAGGTTTTTTTTTTTATTATTATTGAAGCATTTTAAAACCATTAACTATGAGCCATTGGAATTTTCATTCCACCTTGCAGCCCTAGTGTTAAAAAGACCGTCTCAAAACAATCTACAACACTGATCTTGAATATTAACTGTTTTTCGAGTACAGTGGCTTGCATACTTTCATAAACACCCTGGTAAACCTCCAGCATGCAGTCACTCGTGGTTATTCCTTCATTCTAACTCGTTAACCAATCTTTCCATTAACCTTTTCCCTTTGCTGCACTTTAAAACAGCTTCTACTGATTCCCCCTACTAGCTTTGTGAGTTTAACTTAATCTAATAAGTAAGCTACTAAGAAAGACTCGCCAACAGGTGAGTGACAAAGGGTGGCAAACGGCTGTAAGCTTAAAGTTCTTGAGTTGACAGAGACAGGGATACAGAAGAGATACTAAAAGATCAGATCAAGTTCCAGTTTGAAAGCTCCGAGTTAGGAGTTTGCCAATTGGCTAATAGCAGAGGTTTCAAATGGCTCCGTTTGGGTTTTCTCTGGCAAACACAAGAAGACTGAAGATCTAACACCAAATGACATAGAAAGTGTTGAGTGGATGGATATCTGAGGCCTAAAAGGAGTTTACCATGCTAGGCTTCAAAACATACTTTGGTAAACTGGATAATGTACCATGTGCTTATTGAGCAGGATGGTAGCCTCAAAATGGCAACATTAAAGTGTGATTTTCCCTTATACAAAGAGCATAGCATGTCATTCATATCTGGGGCACTCTTGTCTACTAACAATTTGTGCTTTTGTTGCTCCGTGTGCTCTATTTTTATCTTCTTCTCTTGTTAGAGCCGTAAGAGACGAGGACACAAGGGCTTGATAGAGTGGTGAGTCAGAGGCAGGATGACATGAAGTGTGAAAAGTGAGAAAACAGAAGGAGAGGGTGAGAAAGTGAGACCACGGAGGCCAATGTCAATCCCACAGTAAACAGCGGCGGATAATCATGGGCTTTAGGAAAACACTGTGTCCATAATGCTATTACCCAGGATTACCTACTCCAGCGGAGAAGGCGAGACTCTCCTCACAATGTGCCACAGACCTTTCAGATAATAATCTTTTCACAGATGACAAACCTAGAAGAAACTTCCCATTATTCGAGAAAGGGGGAGGGGTAGGGAATCCACTGCATGTTTGGATGAAGACATATTGTAAGCCTAAATTATTCGAGTGGAAAAATATCAGATTTGGAAATTAGCACACCAGCTGCTTCACCACTCACTGTGGCTCTTTCATTCTCTCACTGTCTTTCTCCCAGGGTGCTTTCTCCTTTTCCTGCTGGGCAATTAGAGACAAGATTTTATGCATTGTTCAGCTTATTAATTAGCCATAACACCTTCCCCTCTGATTGGTCTGTAATGAACATAATGGTTTTAACAGTCAGGAGTTGCAACTCTTAGAGGTGCTGCGCTAATGGTGTCACGGTGGAGTCACAGTAACAGCTTTGCAGAAAAGCAAAAGGAGGATGAGGTGGTGGTGGGGGGCAGTCAGCTCTTTCTAACACATCTCTAATTAGAGCTCACAGTCAGTCATTACTGATGTAATAGGGTGTAACACTAATGGCTATCAGGCAAGCCCCCACAAACAACAGAGGGGGGCTTTTGTAAGGTGAGAGGAGTAGAAAATTTATGGGGGAAATGAAAGACAAGATGGAAAGTTGGTGGTGGGGGGGTTTAAGTAGAACGTCAGAATCCATTAATGGAAAGTCTTTCTTTGATATTAGCTGAATATTTAATTTTACACACTGGCTGGATATGGAGACGAAAAAGATTTTATGCTTTGTACTTTAGCAGCCACTGCCTTAGATTGGAACCTGTCACACCTCTGTTTACATATATAACCTAAAACTGTACGAGTTCTCTATATGACCTGCTTTGTATCACTTCTAGTGTTGTGCGACTCTGAACAGAATAGGTATAACTAGAAGATGTGTGAATATGAGAGAAACCGCGAGGGACCATAACCACTTTCCAAATAAACCTCATTGATACACATTGGCCATGTTTACATGGGAGCTTTATTTCCTCTTTAATTCAGAATAAAGGTGAATTCTTCTGTAAAATGACCTTGTAAACACTTCATTCTGAATGTAAATGTAATTCTGAATTAAACTTAAATCCAAATTAAGTGTTGTGTTTATTCCGAATTAAATAATTCCTCAATCTTGTAAACACTTAATTTCTCTTTAAGTTAATTTTCGGTCGTTATGCGAATGCAAGACTTTTTGCGATGACGCGCTTGTGACGACATAATCCAAGATGACCACCCGGGCTGGAGCTGAGACTATTTATTTCAAGACATGGATATGATGAAAAGAGTGGATGGATGGAAGTATAAACATGCAGACATTCACACGGACTTATTACGTACACACGGACATTGGCAAACGGAACAGGCTTCATCGGGGCATGAAGCAACAGACCCACAGAGCTTCACTGATGATGCACGGATCATTATAAAAACGACAATCAAAATGAAAGTGAAAACAGTTCTCATGTGG
This sequence comes from Gouania willdenowi, assembly GCF_900634775.1. Classification (NCBI taxonomy): domain Eukaryota; kingdom Metazoa; phylum Chordata; class Actinopteri; order Blenniiformes; family Gobiesocidae; genus Gouania; species Gouania willdenowi. Next base: position 21,970,570 of record NC_041064.1, read on the forward strand.
TCTTTTATGTTGTAGCCAAAAAAAAACGGCTTGTTGTATGTTTTTTCCCAATAGATGTGAATACGTTACGTTCGCCCTCTGTCCAATCAGAGCCCTTCTCAACCCCCAGACCTAAAGCGGAATTGAATAAAGTCGAATAAACCTGTTTTCAATGTCAACTTCAATTCTGAATTACTATTACCATGTAAACACAAAGCAGAAGACTTGAATTCCGAATGAAAAAACATCATGTAACCGTGGCCACTGATTGGTTTGCAATTGGTTCCAGGCAGCTCCATACAAGTTTGTGCAGCGCAGCATGAAAAAAGCTCATATAAAGTCATTTTTGTGACAGTTTCATGAAGTTTGAGACTGGGCTTAAATTGTGGTTTATTAAGGGGGCTTCAAAGCGAATGAGCGTGCAGAGGATCATATGACTCAAATGACCTGGATGGAGTACATCTTACTGCTACTACAGGTAATCCTTGCCCCACCCCCTCCAAACCCCTCCTCTAAAATTGTGGTAGAGATTTCAGCATCATCCTATTTAATGTCCTTTTGATGTATAGCCTGCCAGGCCGAGTGGGCTCTGGAGGGTCTTCTTCTGTTTATTGGAGGTTGTAAATGAACCGTGTCGCACTGGTTCATAGCTTACTGTGTGGAGAGAAGCTAATTTGTCACTAAGAGATAAATGCTGGTATGAGTGATCTGTGCTATTTTCAGTCATTTATCAAGTCCCGTGGCTCGCATGTGCGATCGACACCCAATGCTCTGCCATAAACGGGGCGATTGCAATCAACGTATTGGCTACCCCAGCTCTAATGACACACAAGGAGTCTTCACACTGTAAATGTACAAGGGTAAATGGATGTCTGCCTGTGTGTGTAGTTTTGGGGTGTGCTCCTCAGTTATTCCTTCCCAAGAATTTGAAATAAGGTCATCGTCCCCAGGAGGGCCCGAGTCCAAGCCTCCCTCCTTGGTCTGCCCTTTAACTGTCCTCATTGCCTTCTTTTCTCAAGTCAAACCTTTACCTTGCACAAATTCTACCCTAATAGGATAATGCTGGGAAACTAAAGTGGATGGAAACGCCACAAAGAATAAAAAAATTACCTAAAAATAACCTGAAGCGAAACCTTACCAGTTAGGGATAACGCAGACAGGGTGATAGAGAACAGCTAATTCTGAAATGGTGATGATAATAGACATAGAAACACCTGTGGAGGAGAAGGGTTGACCTAAATACACACAGACACGCACGCACACGCACACACACACACACACACACACACACGCAAGACCAGGGAGTGAAACACAAAGTAAGTCGAGACCCCCAAACAGACTCTTAACTAAAGATCAAAACTAGACCCTACAGTATAATAAATACCATCTACACGACACCATCAGATGAAACCAAGGTGGTGACACTGCATAGGCTCAGTTCTCTGTGATCCAAATCTTTATTTTCTAAAAGTTTATTAGCCACAGTATTTATTATTAGACATATTCCTGTATCATATTAATGAACTATTTACATCACTGAATGAAGCATATTTTTTTTTCTCTCGCTAAGAATGTTGAAGGGACTGAACTCATTCTAGTGCAGTAAAAAAAAAAAAAAGTATGTAAAATATTGTCCATCAGCAGACTAAATTTAGTCAGTTTTAAACTGCTCACCTGAGGGGTATTCTATTAAGCGGGTTATGTTCTTCTCTGAGTATGTTACCACGGCAACATTGTCCGTGAACTAAACCTGCTCGCTGGCAGGTTTTATTGAAGAAACCCTGGGTTTCTACATGGCTCCGCCCACCTGAACACCATTTCTGAACACTTTAATGAACCTTAACACTTTTCTCTGAAACACATTATTAACATCACACACCACAGACGTGTTCACATCATTACTAATTTTTTTTTGTGCAAACGGTAGTTTTGGATGCAAAGCATTTAGGGAAAGACACTGAGAGGTTGATCTGCATAAACACGCCCACTGACGTCTGTAGTAAAGTTCACTGAATACAAGCCTGCGGATTATATATAGGAGGAGATGATAATTTAAATTAATCTACTTTTAAGCCTCAATTGTTGTTTTATATTGCAATACAGTTTGATCTACAGATCTTTGAAGTTATGATGGCACAGTGAATTATGACACTGCTTTTCAAAGTGATGGGTTGCGGGTTCGCGTCCCACTTCAGTATTTTTTAGGGCATATTTTTTGGACGTTGAGATGACTCTGGCGACAATATTACATTAAAAATCGATATAAATGATTCGATATCAAGCGACAGTCACTGACTTTATAGCCAGTGTAATGGGAGGTCTCTCTATGCAGCCATCCTATGCTGCTGCCACGTCTCCTCAGACACATTTTATTCATATTATTCTCCGTCACGTCACTGAAGCGATAAAGTGATGAAGGGACCAAAAGGCGTGACTAATCACGGGTGATTTAAGCCACTAGTCACTGAAGGTGCGTTCAGTGTGAACGCACCTTTAGAACAGGTTCATATTCCTCAAACACCGACTTATTTCACCCATCAGGGTGAATAAATCACTCTCTTCCGGGTGGTTACCATGGTAGTTTGTGTAATCGTCGATCCATTGATGATGGCTTTTTATCGCGCGTGTGCACATAAGTAACCCAAGGTTTACATACTGAGGGTTGATTGACCCATTTCATAGCAGCTGTAATGGAATCCGATACCCTGAGTTTATGGATAGACTCAGAGTTTGTTAACACTAATTTATGGAATACACCTTTGATGATGTCTTACAGCAGAAATGTGTGCCACAGAAGTGGTTCAAAATCTATGCTCAAAACAAGTAGTATAGAAAGTGTTGAGTTGCTCGAGAGTATTTGAATAGAAGTTTTAAATAGTAAAGTCTCAATCAATTTTATTATACTTTATCCTTTACTTTTTATGCTACTTTACTTTATTAGAATTTCACAGTTTGTTTCCGTTCCAGTGTCAAAGGAATTTCACCTTAAATGTTTTCTGTTGTTAGGAAAGAAAAAGGATGATAATTGAAAATATGGATTATTATTTTTTAACATAGTATAATTAAATGTCCAATAGCTCCTATTTACTCATAATACAATATATTCAGGTCAATTTTCTCACTGCCTGTTTTTTGGAACAAACAGTTTTAGAACAACTTAATCTAATTCTAACAATAACACAAGCAAGTACGTACTGTAAGTGATTAGACAAATCAGAATAACTGGGACACTCAGATTAACACTAAAAAAGACAGTTTGACGTAAGAATCGAAATCATTAACAAATAAGAATAATTCTATTTTAAATATTACACTTAATACACATTAAACAACTCATATACATATACCAAATACATCAAATAGGCAGACACAATAGACCCCTAAATGATAAATAATAATGATGAATACATTAACAATCTTGTACATAATTTGTATTGTTTTAAATCAATAGCAAATGACATCTTTAAATACGTAACTGATAGTTTGATTTCTAAATGTAAAGCATCTTCTAATTAAAGAAATACTGTTAGATATAAACTTTATACGCTTTGACCTATATAATTTGTGGACGTCTTTATCTCTGATGAGCTAATGTTTGACCCTGATGATCACAAATGTGTTAGTATCATAACTAGGGGTGTTGAAAAAAATCAATTCGGCGATATATCATGATTTTACGTTGCGCGATTTTCGGATCGATTAAATAAACATCCATATCGATTTTTTTTATTTATTCATTTTTTTACCTTCATTTAACCAGGAAAGTCTTTTCTACTGCAGGAGACATTACAACTGCACAAAGAAGTGCTGAAACCTGGGCATGTTGGCCAACTTGTGTTTTTTTTAATAAAGTCTAAAAAAAAAAGTATTAACTTTCTGCATTTAATTGTTGTTCTTTAAATTGCACTAAAGTCATGATGCACTAAAGTCAAAGTTGGTTTGAAAGCCACAGGCAGATTGTATGTTGTTTTTTTATTTTAAGTTGTTGGCACATGGCATGTTAAAGCCAATGTTTTGAGTGTAAAATATGCCAATAATATATATTTCATACATGATGTTCTCATGAAGGTGTACATATTTACAGATGAGTTGTTTCTTAAGTCATATATAAAAAAAAAACAAAACGCAATAATTGCCTTATACTTTAATATCGGGACATATCGTATCTTATCGTTTCGGGATATGAATCGTATCGCCAGATGCCAGGCAATACACACCCCTAGTCATAACAAAAGAAGACACATGTCCCAGCCATGTGCCAGCCATGGGAGACTAAACACTACATAACAAAATAGAATAAAAATGCTGAGAAATCTACGTTTGAGGCCCAGGAGGGACCCTGATGCCTACAGCTGTGCATTAGATGAGTACCTGTTATTTCCTATTGACTTAATATCGTTGTTGTTGATTCATTTTCTGTTCATCTGTAATAAATTGATTGATCCAGCAAAGCAAAACCTCTGACTATGTCTCTCTGTGTACAATCTCAGGCACTGAATACGAGAGCATCTCAAAACTCAAACATTATGAAAGAGATGGGGAGATATACAAAGTAACATAATAAAAGCTTCAGGGTATTTTTATGTGATCCATGATTTAGCCTCTGTGGTGTTTACTTTTGCTTCAGTAATGTGAAGCACTGTCCTCTAAACGGCATGGCCTGTTGGCTAGAAAGTCATTAAGGTGAGAGAGTGGTTTGGAAAAGTGTTTAGTGACATTTGTATCACAGCAGTGACACTATTGTTACTACTTTTGTTACAAACAGAGTGTAGAATTACGCTACTCGAGGTTTTCGAGTGTTACAGGAAAAACGCTGGATCTTAAAATCAATGAAGTGTGAAAATCCTTCCTGTTTTTCTCCTTTATTTTTCACAAGATTTGCCTTTAATTCTCTTTTTTTCCAGGGCAGGGTTACAGGACTCTGACGAATATCCTGCACTTTAGAACAAACCTTAGTCACAAGTTGCCATTACTGATGCACCTTAGTCATAAAATGACTGCAAACATATATTTATATAAACCTGATAGACTATCATTACCAAAACAAACAAATAGAAAGTCTGCTTAGCTACCTTCCAAGAACATCACTGCTTACCGTACTTTGGAACCAGTATTATGCCCATAATATCAGTTTCTTTATTGCACAAATAAAGAACACCATTTTGTTTGTTTGTTTCTGTCTCTACGTCTGCAGAGCAAATTTGATATTAATGTTATTGGGTCTTAAAATGCAAATTTGATTGCACAAATGAATTTTATGGATTAGCCATACAAACAATAAAAAGAAGAAATGGCATCGTTCCCAGATAAGACAGGTACGGTAATAGGTGTATTAAAGCCCCACTGTCTGTGCCTGTGCTCATGCATAAGTGTCTGGAGCAGCAGAGATGCATATCCAATGGGATGGTGAATTAGCAGGACAATAACATACCATTCTAATGCTAATCAAGGAGGCCAATAATGTTTACATTGAAAAGCGTACCTTCCAGAGAAATGCATTCACTCTCTGCTAAACTGGGATAATTAGTTCCCTCTTAAACCCATATTCCATTAACTCAGGTGAATCCATCTAAGTTTCATCAAATTTCTGTTTCATTTAGCATAATAATGCAATTTAAAAAATAATGACATATTCAGACCACTGTGGACAGTGGAGCACCTCTAAAAAAAAAAAAAAAAAAAAACATACACAATTCAAAAGGCTTTTTTTGTTCTATAACCTTATAGGAATTTAAAAACATTTTAAAGTATTTTCATTCGTATGATTCTATGCATGAATTATTGCAAACAGCTTATAAGAGATTAATGATTGATGACACAAATGCACGCTGCCGATTTACTTCCCACTTTGTAAATATGACACCCGGTCCTTTATTGCAACCTTAAGGCAGAGGTTAATGTTGTGTTCCTTATGCACAAACACAAATTAACCACAATATTATGACCACTAACAGTTAAAGTGAAAACCTCAAATTAATTTTCACTGGCACCTGCTAATGGATGGGAAATATCAAGCAACAAGTTGATGGAGCTGGATGTACTGGTGGGTTATTTTTCAACCACTTTAATAAATGATAACTTTGAACACGGGCGTCAAAGTAATTTTAGTTCAGGGTTCAAAAATGTACCAGTTTGATCTCAAGTGGGCTACAGATTATAGGCGGGAAAATGAGTACGGTAGTTTGAACATCATAACTATAACATCATAAGCACTGCATTCATAAATGATATGTAATGCATGTAAGGCACCGACAGTATCTATGCAATAAATGATCATAAACTAAATTCACTTAAATATCATGGATTTTGTGACCAATTTTCATCTAATTTGGATACAAATTGAGAATTCAACCAACAATTTGAGATTAAAAATGACTGCCATAATGTTTTAAAAACATGGGGAAACTGTGAACATTAAATATGTTTAGAGAAATGTACAACTGAATTTTTGACAATTCAAACGATGATTCATGTTTTCTCAATTATTTTCTCTCAGGGGCCGAATTAATTCAATGCCTTAAAGCAGTGATTCGCAAACTTTTTTGGCTCAAATACCCCCCTCAAAACATTTTTGCTCAGAAAACTATGAAAAAATAATTATAGACCACAATGATTAAATGAACGAGTGATAACACACATTTTTAAAAATCTAATTTTGTAAGTAAGTGAAATGAAACAGTATTTAGTGCCTCCTGAATAGATGTGTATCTATAGTTTAATCATTTCCAATCATCTCATGCCTGGTAATGGACCAGGACTGACCCTTGTTTGACCCGTGTTTGACATGTGTTCTATAAAGTCTGTAATAAATAACATAATTTCAACAATAACTAGGCAAGACCTGTATTCGCAAGGCGAATACATATTTCACAATTTGAAAAATTTGGCAAAAATGAGGATTTGTTGACAAGTTTGTTTTTTTTTTACTAATGAAATTGAAAGTAATAATGCAAGACAAACAGAAGACTGACCATAACCTTAAATATTGCCTTGAGCAAAGGTCAAGGTCACACATTGAAAGAAAATGTTGTTCAATGGTACCAGTACTGTATCTCAATTTTTGACCAAGTTATAGGGAAAAAAGCATTTTTTTTTTTTTGTGACGTCACTTTGACCCCTACCAATTTTTTTCCGGGTAGGTCGTACAGCTTCAGTCCAATGAAGTAAAATACTCCACTTGAGATGAGCTTTTCATAAATGTAAGCATCGAACTTGTACGATAAATATTCGTAGAGAAATGTAAAATTTTGGTTTTTGACACTTGATGCAACCTTGACCTTGACCTTGGCATTTTGGCTCCAAAAAAAGGTTGACTACACATCCTTCACATTACCCCCTATGAGATGACATACATGTCATTAGTGCTGCATTAATAGCCTAGGAAGAGTTCCACGACAAAGGAGTTGCGGAAGAAAAATAACAAGCACTCCAATGAGAACAATGTACAATAATAACTTCCCCATGTTTTTATTTTAAAAAGACATAAAATTCTTCAAAAGACATAAAAACTGCAACTCATTTACTGCACCACTCATTGCATAATCCATCAGAAATAACTGATATTTGGTAGCGTATGGGAGGCGAGCGTCAGAACTGAAATGAACCCATACTGATGAGGTCTCTTTTTGTCTACCTGATCAACATAGGAAACATAATAAGCTGATGGAGGCAGTGCGATGCTTTGGGCAGCCCTGCTATAATTGGGTCCTGATGTGGGCACGGCCATATGCAACCAGCTTTTGTTCACCCGCAGGTTTGCTGAACCAAAAACAGAAAAGCTCTAAGAGAAAGAAAAAAAAACATGGTTTAAACAGTGCTAGAGTGTGTTGCAAATGACTTTGAGTGTTGAGTAGAGGTGTAAAGAGTACTGATATGTACTCAAGTAGAGTACAAGTAAGTCCTTCATAAAATACTCAAGTACAAGTAAAAAGCAGCTCAATGAAATAGTGCTCAAAGTAAAAGTTACGAGTTACTTTCACCCCCACATTTATTTTTTTGTAATAAATCTTGTCACGGTAAACATCTCATCTATAAACTTAAAAAGGAAGAGATGAAATCTTGCACAATCGGAAATTAATTTATTTTCCACAAACGCATCTGTATAAACTAAAAGGTTTGTCAAAATGTTCAATTCTTTTAAAAAATAAAATAACACCAATAAATTCAAGATAAATGATAAAAAAAAATTCTCAGGCTGAAATAACTTTAGCATTCAATGCTGTTTTGGCATGGTATACAGTACATTTAATTTGGTTGGTCGGCTATGATGTGATACATTTGATTGTTGTCTGGTCATTTAATTAATTTTTTTGTAGTTTCAAAATGTCTGTTGATCATTTTAAAACAAAAAATGCATAATTTACTCAGTAATAGTTTGGTGTAGAAATGTAATGAATTACTTTACTTATTTATTTAAAACGTATAAGTAAAATTACTGACTTAGAAATGTACTCAAAGAAGTACCCATTAAAGCAACTCAATTACAGTAATGCAAGTAATCCATTACTTTCACCTCTGAATATATACAGCGTGTACATGTACGTTTGGAGCTAAGTTATACGTCAAAAAACAAAAAAAAACAACAAACTAACAAAAACAAAATAACCTTGACTTGTGTCCGTTTGCACAGTGCAGTTATTTATCTGTAATATACATTTATGATACTGACAGTTTATATAGGTAAGGAGCATCATGTCTCTTTGCTCACACACACACACACACACACACACGCACACACACACACACACACACACTGTAATGGATAGGAGCTGGCTGAGGGCGTCTGTCAGGGGCGACTGTTCTAATCAGAGCAGTGGGGAGAGAGATAAAGGAGAAAATAATGAGTGTGGCATCAGGCCTTTCATAGCTCAACAAAAGGCCACGGGATCAGATAGACACACACAATGTGGAGAGGAGAGGAAGGGAGGAGAGGAAGAGAGGAGAGAGCGAGGTGAGGTGGAGGAGTGAGGGGATGGACGCGAGAACACGGCTGCAAATAAGCCTTCTTCCACTGTAGGTGATGAATAGTCAAAAGTAGGCAGTATTTATTAAAGGCAAGCTGATGTTGAGTTTCTACTTTGAATGGAGTGAAGGGATGTTTCTATGACAACATCAATTGTCGGAGCTCAGAGTCTTTCAGCAGGAACCGATCAGATTTTTCAGCATTTTCTCTCTGAAAATACTCTGCTGGCCTTGTGCCCTTTATCTTAATGTTGATTAGTGCTGCTTTATTTTCCGTGTGTGATCTTTTCCAGCCATCCTCTGATTAATAATGCTTGATTTACCCAGATTACACTCCTCTTATTAGTAATGCTTAATTTATCCAGATGAGACAGTTTATGAGACAAAGAGCAAAGAAGCATCAGTGTGTTTTTAAATGCAGCATGCAGTGCAGCCTCATGATAATGATACTGTTTGGAGCAGCCAGCAGGTCTGCGTGTGTGTGCGTGTGTGTGTGTGCGTGTGTGTGTGTGTGTGTTAAGTCGATGCTTTTCTACCCAAACTCCAATCAAACTTTAAAGAGAAAAGAAATACTAATTAGAAACCGTTAGCTAGGAGAAACGAGCAGGCAGACTCAGAACAGAAAATCCTATTCAGGGACTTAATGAGCTTGTCGAAGCTGAATAATTGATTTCTAATTCTAGCCTGCAGCTGTTGACCCAACCAGAGTGTTTTTGATGAGGAAGTAAAATATGTTGCTCTCCGATGGAGCACAGTCCGATTTCTGGTTTCAAAAAGTCACCACAAAACTCTTTTACAACTGGTTTTATTTTGAGCATAATAAATAAATGAATAAAAATCTTGATTATTTATTATCCATCTTCTATCTATAATGCAAGAAAGGTCTGCGTGTGCGTTTGTGAAGTGAATATCTCCACAACGCGGTATCTGTTCCACCTGAAACTTTGTCAACGGCTTCCAAATACTGCAAGTGTGTGGATCCGTTATTTTGGAGTAGTTTGGTTGTTTCAAAATGTTTATTTTCATGGTTGTTTGACTATTCGCTGTTTAGACCAAACGGACGGGACTCGGAAAGTTATTGGCGGGCAATGGCCACGGCTGTGTTGAAAGCGAATGCCAAAAAATGCAGATTTCTCCGCGGATACGGCATTATAAATGCTGATACAGTATTTTCACCACGTGTTATAACCAAATGCGCACCTTGGATGTACATGCGGAACACACACAGAGACGTTCAGAGAGAGAGTTGCGACAACGGAAGAGTTCCCGGAACTTTCAAATAGTTCCGGCAGGTCCAATTTTTTTTTTTAGAACTCCACGGAGGAGATGGAGAGAGTCCCACACGGTAACCAGGAGGACAGGTAGTCCACACACACGCACATGCACACGCACAAACACACACACACACACGCACATGCACACACACTTAAAATACACAAAATGACAACAGAAACGCACTATAATAGTAACAAAAACAATAATTATACAAAAACACAACAAAAAAATACAATAAATACACATAATGACTCCAAAAAACATACATTACAGAAAAATACACCAAACAAAAAAAATATAAAAATGAGTGTAAAAAAAAAAACATTTATCATGTGCATGTCCCATAGTATTAAACCAGGGAAATTGCACACACTATTTTACTTTGCACCCGCAAATAAATCCCTTTATAACACTACAGAATACAGAATATGTACAACTCTTTGTACATCCAACCTTCAAACACATACTCATTTGGCCATAACTGACAACCGTTCGATGTTGAGCAATGTTTGGTCACTTCTGTGGAAAAAACTTTTTTGTGTGGTTAAAAACCTCATAAAGCCAAATCAAACATCAAAGTAAACGTATCATTGCCTAGATATAAAATGTTACAATAGGAATTACAAAACAAGAATATATTACAAGATTACAATTTCATTTATCTGATGCTTTTATCCAAAGCGACATAAAACAGCAGCACTTGCTCACAACATCCCACAGTGATGGACCAGGTTGAATTCAAAAGGGTGAGCTTCGGATTACAAGCCTGCTTCCTTAACTGTTACACCACCACCACCACCACCCCCGCATTTAGAAGTTAAACAACTTTTATTGATCAAAATATAATCCTACGGTGATTCCAGCTGTACATGTGTGCAAAATTACCCAATTTACAGACACCTAATATGTCTATTTTTTCTCCAAAATGTGAAAAACCATCAAAGAAAAATGTAGGGAATAAATATTATGGTGGGTGGAGCTACAGTCATCTTGGTTAGGGTGCGTGATGAAGAAAAAAAGATGTAAGCTTCAAATGAGCTGCATTATTGAAATGTTGAAACAATGAAAATAGAATTGTTGGCATTAAAGTGTATAATCAAATTTTGTTACTAAAATTGTTACAAAAAAATAAGATCAAACATTAAATAGCATACTCATGTCTTTGAATATAGCTTTGCCACATCCACCAATATGTAAAGAATAATATATTTGATTTTCGAGGCCTGTGTCCTTTTGTGCAAGCATTGTATTTTCTAGAAAAAGAGTTAATGAAGTCTGTGAGAAGCATGGTGGTGGTGTAATGAACATTTCTGCATCACCGGAATAATAAGGTCCTCAAACATGGAACTTTTCTCAGTTGAGCTGTTGCCTTATGCTTGCATAGGTTCTACACAGGAAAATAGTGTTGTGTTCAAGACCACACTATCCGAGACCAAGACTTGCCCGATACCAGAATGCACCAAGACCAAGACTTCCGGGAGCCGAGACCAAGACCAAGACCATAAATATTTATTTTTAAATTAAAAAATATATATAAATGAATAAAATTATGACAAGGTTTGACAGTTAAATAACATTCTCTCTTTAGTTTTAGTTTCTTTTAAATACATTTGACGGACAAAAAAGGTGCCTGCAAAAAAATAACTAAAATATTAAAACTAGCTGAATGTACAGCAAGTGTTTAAAAGTATTTCTGCCAAGAAATAACATGGCTGGTCACCTGCACACCGCAGAGTGTTTCCTCTTTGCTCTGCTTTTACAAATGTATTCTTTGTGGTTGGTGAAACCAAATTTCACAACCAACAAGTTAGCGGACATGTTTAGCTCCCGCCTCTCTCTCTCCTGCACGTCACTCAGTCATATTAAGGAAGGTTGCGGTCATTATACGGGGTGGATTAAAGAATGAATAAAAGATTGTTTTAGCCCGTTCTTATCCTTGTTATTATCACATTATAAAAAAGTTTAAAAATAGCAGGAATTAGTGCTGGTCTCAAACGGTCTTGAGGGAAAATCCCGAGTCCGTGCAGCCCGAGTCCGAGACAAGACCGAGTCAAAATGCTTCTGAGTCAGAGACGAGACCTTTAAAATTTTGGTCTCGAGACCAAGACCGGTCTCGACTACTACAACACTACAGGAAAATATAGCTTTTTGCCACAGTCAAGCAACATGTTTGAGAAGTTAACTGAGTCTCAAGAGACACCTGTGAAAAATCACTGCTTTATACCCTGAATAACTAAAATAGATGGATTGCATTCAATTATTTTGTCTTAACAGTGCATTCACGTTGTTACAGAAACAAATAAAAATATAGATTAAACTCAATCTCGAGATGGAAATTTTACTCAATGCTTCAAAACTTGCTTCTTCCACATAAGACATAAATTAAATTATAACGATTTTCCTAAATTTGCAAAACTTCTTGAAGCCTCAAGGTGACAGAGAAGAGTTGAGGATCAAGATGTTTTCAGATTTCTCAGACTGATGGGATGACAGAGGATAACATTTGCTCTAGCTATAGGTTCCCAACGTGGGGTACGCTAATTGTCATGGGTGTGTGCGAATAGAAATCAAAAACAGCATGACAACATTGGAAACTAGAATGTAAACAGAGCAGCAGTTAGGAGCCTCCATGCATTGCCACAAATGACCAAATTACACATTGGCCTATGTAAGACTACCAGTGACGTGCCGTCAGGGTAGGCAAGGTAGGCAGTGCCTACCCAAGGGTGAATTGATATTTTGATTATTTGTTTTAATTATCATTTTTTTTCTTTTTTTAAATTATCATATAATTATAAATTATTTATTTTTCCATTTCCTATAGCCTACAGTACCTATAAGTTTGAAAGTGTCCGCATTTTGCGCATTTCATAGCCCAAATTACTAAACAGCGCTATTTTTTTCACTCCACTGTAAGTGCATGCGCAGTCAGGTCCCCAAGATGACAACCATTTACGTGCAAAGGCAGTGTAGAGAGCTGCGTTTGCACGTAACCGCGCTATGCTAAATGCTATACGTAAGTTCACAGTGCATTAGTGAATTGATATCATGTGACCGCTGCTGCTACGTTCTCTAGCTAGTGGGTGGGATAACACTACAGTCATGATGACAGCGCTAGAGACAATAGAGAAACTTTGTTTTGAGGAAAAACGACAGCTTTTAAAAGATGGAGACCAACAACTGAGTTACCAGAGCTTCAGCAAAGGTAAGGTCAGAAAATGTTTCATACTTTCTACAGTGAATGGAACAAAAGGAAGGATTGGCTTTGTGGATGCTCCTCACTGAGGTTGTTCTGAGTTGTTTTTGTCATTTTCTCCGTGTTTCTGTGTTTCCAACACAAACAACAGATGTGCTGTCGTGTCATGAGATATATCTTGTTGGGAGAGTATGGAGGCTATATTAAATAATTGTTTATGTTTCTTTAATGGTGTTTATGATGTTGATTTTGTTAGATGGCTAAATGCTTGTTCATGTGGATCTTGTTGGGTTTTTTCTTTCTTATTATGAATTTTATATTTTGATAAGCGCATTGAGATGACTTTGTTGGAAATTGCTTTATACAAATAAAATTGATTTGAATTGAATTAACACTTGACAGCAGAAATATATGAAATTGTCATTGGTGGTCTCGATTTGCAAAGTGCCTACCCAACCCTAGTGGTCACGGCACGTCACTGAAGACTACCCATTATTGGTAACTGCTGTAAAGAGTGATGATGTATTCTACTCAAGTAGAAGTACTGTTACTTGATTAAAATTGTACTCAAGTGCAAGTCATGCATAAAATACTCAAGTACAAGTAAAAAGGAGCTCAATTAAATAGTACTCAAAGTAAAAGTTACTAGTTACTTTCACCCCCCACGTTTATTTTTGGTAATACACCTTACCACGGTTCCCTTGCATACAGTAAACATCTCATGTATAAACTTAGGAAACTAAAGGAAGAGACAATTGGTACTTAATTTATTTTCCACAAAGGTACCTGTATAGAATAAAAGATTTGACAAAATGTAAAATAATTTTTAAATAAAACAATGGCAATCATTCAATTGAAAATAAATACGATTTTCAGGCTCTAACTGTAGCTACATTTATGAACTCAAAAGTAGAAAATAATGTCCATTCAATGCTGTTTTGGCGCCTTGTATTCAGCTATTTCATTTCATTTCATTAATTTGGGTTTTTTCAAGCAGGTACAAGAAAACAGAAGGAACAAAAAGAATCGTGTGTACAGGGAACTCCAACAGAGAAAAACAATCAGATAAATAATAGATAAGATCCATGTACACATAATTGTAATAATACGTCTGAAGAAAGACTAATAATAATAACGATAATAATTTACTCAGAAACAGTTTGGTGTAGAAAGGTAACAAATTACTTTTCTTCTTTTAAAACATATTTAAGTACAAGTTAAATTACTGATTTAGAAATATGCTCCCATGAAAGCAACTCAATTACAGTAACGTGAGTAGTTGTAATCCATTACTTTCACCAATGGTGGTGAGCAAATTCATTACAGTCACCTTGCTCTCACATTGACTTAAGCAAAATTTCATTGATTGATTTATACCTGTGACTGACTGTCGCTCATTCCATTGGGCGCAATAACCGACGAAAATTAATAGGATAAAAGTCCTTCCACATCGACAGCTCCCACTAGTGAGCCCACAGTTGAAGCATTACCTGCCAGTGACAGCAACACACAGTATTCAAGTTGAAGGATCAGGTGGACCGTGATGCTAGCAGCGGTACACATGTGGATAGCAAAGCTTGTAGTATGTAGTAAATATGAAATATCAGCCAAACATTGCAGAGTTCTGTGCATCTTCTCAACCTCATCCTTCTCATTAAAGTTGTAGCAAGTTGTATTTCACAGTTTCAGGGTGATGAATATGTTGTATTACTGCTATATGTTCAATCAAAAAATATTTAATAGATTTTTTATTCCAAAAAAAAGAGGCTGAAAATGCCAGTCGGCTAATTAATTAAATAAAGCAAACAAGTGATAATTAGAATAAGATGTTTTCTTGTGTGCATACAGATTATTATTATTTTTAAATTATATATTATTCCTCAACAGGACAGGTACAAATTTCACAGTGTACGTTGTACTGTATATGACATTACATTATTATGTTTTTTTATGTGTGCAGGAGTAGGGGGTACATGGCTCCAGGTTAAATGTCTGAAGGGGTACTGGACAGTAAAACGTTTGGGAACCACTGCTCTAGCCTGAATACCCTGCAACCCTTATGTCCAGTATTATAATGGTCATGGCAGTTTGATAAAGCCTGACTCGATTTGGCTGTAAAAGCCCAGAAAGGTGAACAATCTCTCTGCATAAAGCGTCAGGAACACAGTCCGTATCAGATTGTGGCCGTTTTATGTTTGGCTCATTCGCTGCGGAGTGATTCTTTGTTGCCCTGTGTGGACGATCACATCCCGGGGGCTGTGGGGCAGCAGCAACATAGAGCGCCCTGTGTGTGAACCACAGCCGCCCAGCGTCCCTGTAAGATGACCTCACGGAAAATAGGCCTAATTATTACCGTGACAGCCCATGCTATCATATTCTGCCAGATCAGTCACTACATGGGAGAGGGAGGGCAGCGGAGCAGTGGGGGGGGAGAAAAATTAACAGAAATATATACCACAGTACTACCAACCCCCTCCGCCCTAAACTGAGCCCATTTATTTTTAATGCCCTAATCAGCCGGTCCCAAAGGTGCCTCAGCTCCTGCTCACCTGCACAGACAGACACAGGTGAGTACAGCTAAAGCAGCACAGAGCCAAACTGAGGTGGTGGATACAGAAAAAGACATACGCTAGGTCTGACATGATGGATGGCACTTTATGATGGATTTCTATTGAGGAAGGAAAGCTTAAAAGTTGTCAAAAGAAGACTATATCCCTCCCCACCCCCATGTAGACAGAGAAGAACCAAGGAGCGATGATACATGGTAATGTACAGGGAACAGAGTTTAAGGTAGACAGCAGTGATTAACCCAAAGACTGTCCTATTCCAGAAGTCATTAGGGCCACATCATTATATGATAGATTTCAGGGCTATTTTCCTGGTTTTGTTCCCAGGGACAGTATCCTGAGACACCCTGGGAATGGGACATACTACACCAATAGGTACCTCCGTGAGAAAAACATGGAAAATATCAATGTTGTGTGTGCTGACGTACGTGATGGATGCTTTTTTATCTGCCTTGTTCATTGAGGTCACAACATGCCATTGGTTCGTTTTTGTAAAGTTAAGGTCCTGCACGCTTTAAATAACCAATTTTAATACATACTTTGAATTAAATCATAGTATTTGGTAGGGTTGGGAACCTCTAGGTACCTCACGATACGATACGATACATGATACAAAGCTCACAAAAACGATTATCTCATGATATGACAAGACTGCGATTATCGATATATTGGTCAGAAATCAATCTATGACATAACAAGAAAAAAAAAGATTAAGTGAAAAAGATTTTTTTTTTAATTATATCTCCGAAAGACAATAAATTGAAAAAGTGTTCTATGAACAGTGACTCTATTTTAGTGCAACATTTCTGTAAATAAGTGTCAACATACCAATGTAAACGAATAAGTATCTCCAATAGTGCTTTCTATGAACAAAAAATAGGGTCTTTCTTACCAGTGACACCAGTATAGTGCAATATTCCAGTAAACAATATATTGGTTCCTTCAACAAACAGTGACAACATTTCTGTGAAGACCTAGCTGCACATTTTAGTGAAAAAGCAGAAAATGTTTTGAAAAAAATAAAATAATAATAATAATAATAATAATAATAATAATAATAATAATAACAATAAAAAACGATACTCGATCGTGCGAAAAATATTGTGATATATCGCCGTATCGAGATATCGTCTCACTCCTAGTATTTGGGGTGAAGATACATTTTTATAGCAATATACTGTATATATACTGTAGATTTACAGAAAATCCTCGAAAATAATCTGAAAAATGTTAAATGTTTATTAATGAATAGATTACAGCATAGAATGACTTGCTAAGAAAATAAGATTAATTGATATGAATTGAATAAATCAACACTCTCCACTTAAAAAGTATTTAAAAGCCTGAGACAAATATTATAGAATTTAATACAAGAGTTACACTTTTTTTATGCTGTACCTGCAATGAATAGAATATGAATAGAAATAATGGTAAAGTAATGAATACATTTTAAAAAAAAATCTAGAAAAGAATGAAGAAGAAAATATTAAATCTCAAAAAACTGTTTGAACATCAGCTGTGTGACTATGAATGTGTCTGAATGTTAATGTTTGAACAAAGCAAATTCTCAATCTTTATTTCACAAAAACAAAAATCAAAGTGTTTTTTTTTTTTGCTATCGCTAATTACAACTGTATATTGCATTATTAAAGTGGGATGCACAACATTTTTTTTCTTCCTGCCATGACATTGAAGCCAGTTGTTTTTAAAGATCCTTAATCTCTCCTATAATTGTGTGATTGGGAGAACAAAAGGCCACCACAGACTGTATACGTTCCTTTAGAACAACGTGAAAACATTCTGTCCTTGAAAAAGGTCAAACCATGTTTAAAACAGCACATCAAACACAAATATTAGCAGATATGTTTTGGTTGTTTGTTTAATGCAGTGTTGATTAATTAAGGAACATATTAGTTAAAAGAGGAGCGATGGTACAACAACACACAAACATGTAGAAAGGCGCACACACAATCAGGCAACGGTAATGGGCTCGTAATGAAATTAATTTCGCTGATTCCTAAATCAACCCACTCAACATAAACTGCGTTTTCGTTTGTGCGTTTCTGATTATGTTTCTGTGCTTGTGCACGTGCATGTGTGTGCATGTGTGTGTGTGTGTATAGAAAAGAATACAGTTGTAACCCAGTCCTGCCCTCCACCCACCACCCCCAGACCCTCCCGAGGCTGTCACTGGCCATGTGTAGTGTGTAATAGGCACTGACAGTTGCTGTGCAGGTCACTAACCCTGTGGCCTCGTCTAATTGAGGCTAAGGATCCCGGCTTGTCCTGCCATTTATAATTAACCACATCATCTGCAGCATATGAAAGATTCAGCCAGACTGGGAAACGATCCTGCTATTGGTGTTTACTGCCTCTGTGTAGAAGAGTTTGTCTCAGCCACAAAGACTTTGAAGAAGATTCTGATTTAAGATCAAAACCTGATCCAAACACTGAAGTTACTGGAAATCAAAACATAAATGATAGTGAGTTTAAATCACAACATTGATTTACATATGTGGCATTTATGTTGTAAATCAAATGTTGCAAAGTGACTGAATCAATCCATTCATCCATGCATAATGAATACCCACTTATCCAGAAGAGAGTCTTCCACATCAAACTCAAGACAAAATACAGAGTCACACCTGGACAGGTGTGCGGTCCATCAAAGACACGGGGCCTTATTTATAAAACCTTGTGTATGGATGCATACTAAAAGTGTGAGCCAAAAACCTGAAAATATGCCGCGCATATTTTCCCCTAAAGGCTGGGATACACTGTGCAATTTTTTCAATTGTTGTACTCAGCTCCAGCTCTAATTGTGCGCCTCATGTGCAGAGCCCGAATGTGCGCAGCTCACGATGCATATTCTCACACTGTACGGACCGACACTCTGACACGATCTGACTGCTCACGCTGTACGTTCATACACGACACGTCGGGGTCTTGTTTCCGGAAATGCAACACACAAATTAGAAGAAGAAGAAGAGCAGTGAACCGTAGCCATTAAAACAGACGAAGAAGAAAGTCCCGGAAGTGGAGAGACACTCGCAAATCTCAGCAAAAGGAGCTTTAAAAAAGAAAAGACGGTGATGTGATGAACCAGGAAATGGCTGGACAGACCTGGGCAGTACAGTCAGTGAATTTTACAGCGGTCCTACGGTGTTTGCGCATGCGTAGTGTGAGCGTTTACGGTAAGCCGGTACGTGGCACTGCTTCAACTGTGAGATACCCTCACGAGGAGCGACTGGACTTCAAACATGTTTGAAATCCTTATGATCTACGATTGCTGATCGGGAGCTGGTCGTGAGGTGTTAATCTCTTCTGGTGACCCCATGTATACTACACAATGTACGACACACAATCTAGCAGAGACTCGCACAATCCCACAAAATGGTCGCACAAGTTGAAAATCGGCTCAAAATGGGCCAGAAATCACACAGTGTATGCCTGCCTTTAGAAATCACAATCCGTCCAAATGTTTGCAGAGGTGACTTCACCTCATATCCACATCCTACCATAACTTGTCAACGCAAAAGACCTCATGGATGGTTTTTGGATCAAAACAAACCTGCTGACCAATGGTATTTTATGCTTAATCATGGCAGAAAAGACAAGAAAAAATGTACTTCATAACACAGTAGAGAGGATGGTGGGTGATAGAGACCAGAAAAAGTACACTACATATTTAATGGTCACATGTGGTGTGAGTGCCACAAAGCGAAATGTGCCAGGGATGAAGAAAAAGTGATCTGATCTGAAGACCAAGAGGAGAGAGGCATGGCTCCATCAGAGCGTGAACATATTTTACATATACAGTACAAACCTAACGGCTCATTCAAGGAACACATATATAACACTGCAGGCTTGTGTATTCATGATTTTGCAAATCTATAACTGTGATGTGTCAGGACAAGAAGTTCAGGACTTCAGTTCACCACCGACATTGTCATTTCCCCACATCTCCAAAGTTTGCCAGGGTCAAAGTAAGCTTACCAGTGCGACGTTCTCACACTGCATCTATAAATCACTAACCTTTTGTGGAAAGTGTTGTGCACATCTTTAAGGCTCCTGTGCATGCGTAACGGTTATAAATGAGGCTCCTGCTCTTTATCTGAGATCAGCATGAAAAGCTTCAAAGAAGTGGATATTAATGTCCTCAACTGGTTCAAACCCAACTGGCATCACAACGTTCCATGGGATGCAGTGTTCTGCTCTTTTGAGGACAAAGAGTAGAGACTGTTTATCTTTGTGTTTGTGTCCAGATCATGTCACGCTCTGCTCCTCAGTGTCATCTAATTACTTTTTTATTTCCTATGTTTGTTTTGTGAGTTTCTGGGGTGTAACCTGCACTAAACCACTTGATACCCACTTTAGTTACTTTAGGAGATTGAAAATAGTAGAGATAGAGATAATAGGGGAAACATCAACAAAGAACTTGGTAAGTTTTGATGATGCATGCTAAAGGCCCAAACACACTGTGTGGGACTATGTGATGGACTGTCTGAATGTACAGAGGGAACCTTTGAGGTGGCCGAGGGGTTGTCTTTTGATCAAAAGGTTGGGGATTTCATACCGGGGCTATACCTGTTTATGTGTCGAAGTGTCCCCGAGCAAGACACTGAACTCAAAGTTGACGAGCACCTTGCATGGCAGCTTTGTACCTTTGGTGTGTGAATGTGAGTGTGAATGGATGAATGATATTATGAAGCCATTTGGGACTACCTTGGTACTTAAGTGCTATATAAATCAAGCCCATTTACCATAGATGCAATTAAACATTATTCCATGGCATTTAGTCTCAAGTTAGTGTTTGTTTTTTGTTAGTTTAAAGCAGAAATAGAGATTTCTAAAGATACACAATTTAGTCTGCTTTGATATATAAACAAAATCTCAATATAAAGGTTTGTGTAATCACCTTCTCATCCAGGTGTAACCCTCTTCAAAACACCTTGGCTTGGCCTTCTCCTGCCGTCTCCTGTTCCTCCTCCTCCCGTTCGCCCAGTTCTCCCACTCTCACTCAATCCCACTCAACTCTCCTTCCCGTCCTGTCGATGCCTTTGAAATGCAGCTTTCAAAAATGCTGCTCTTTGAATTAATGAATCATTTTTTGCCAGGTGTCGTGGGGGGGGGGAATGAAGGGGGGTGGTGGTGGTCGACGGTAAGGCAAAGGGGTTGGGAGAGGGGGCTAATAAATACAGACTGGAGAGAGTGTCACAACTACCTACTATCCCCCCCCCACACACACACACACACTCACACACACACACGCTTCACCCTCCCACCCCCTGCCCCTCCACCCCCAGCCGCAGATGAAAGGCCTGGCTCGTTTCTGTACCTTTAATTTAAAGCTGAAAAGGAAAATGAGAGCGGGGGTGCGAAACACGCTTATGAATATAGAGAAAATTGAATGAGAACCGTCCCTTTGAATTAATCAGTATGAATATCCCTTGGCCTTGTTGGGAGGAAGGTCGCAGGAGACTCTTGGAAATACAGATGGAACGAGGCTGATGGACTGGTGTGTGTGCTTGTGCCGTGCGCTGTATGTGTGTTCTTGTAATGTGCATGTAGGTTTTTTTCAAAAGTTTTGAGCGTTTGTAGCACTTTTTTTTAAAGAACAAAGCAGCTTTGGTGATTTTTTAAAAGAAGGTATTTGTTGATAAGACAGTTTGAATCCGTGCCTCAACACAAAGTGTGAAAAGCTTTGTGCATTATCGGCATAACTGTGTGTGCATGAAAAAGGTGTTCCAGAGACAGTAAATACAAAAAAAGGATGCTTACGCATGTTATACCATATAGAATAAATCCCATACTATTTTACCATGTCAAGAGTTTGGATTTAATTCAATGTATTGATTGTAGGGATGTAACGATTAATCGTAAGGCAGTTAAAAATCGATTCATCGGTATCACGGTTGATATCGATTTTCTGAAAATTGAATCGCAGTACTTTTTTTATCCACAAGTGTAGGCGGCGGGCGGAGTCTGCTAATACTTTCTTTCTGGCCGCCTTCTACTCTTAAATATATTAATAAATGATTCATTGCCCCTTTAGCACCGAAAGAATATCTGTAATATTACTTGAATATCTGTAAAAGTCACGTTTTTCTATTAGCTCTGTGTGCTAGCATAGCTTCTCTTCTTCACTGCAAGAATTTCTGCATGCCAACCGACCACTGTGTTACCAGCGCCCTCTGCTGGTCCAAATAAATATGACGTAAATCAGTGTAATCACGGGTTTTTTTTTTTTTTAAAGTCCAATTGTTAAGGCACAAAATACATTTTCAGTTGCACTTTTAAAAAGAAAAAGAACTATTATGCAGTTTTGCATTGTTTATTATAGAACCAGAATTTAAATTAATAGGCTTCATTTTCATTTGTATTATTCCTTTATTTATTTCATTCAAGATTTATTTTTAGTTAAATTGCATTGTTTTGAATAGTTTATCAAGGGATTCGTTTGACAATGAAATATAAAAGGAAAATAATACAGTATTTTCTAGTTTTTTTCCCCAAAAAAAAAATTTGTCTACATTCCCATTTTGTAAAATAAATCGTGAGAGAATCGTATCGTGAACCCAGTATCGTGAATCGAATCGTATCGGGAGTTGAGTGAATCGTTACATCCCTAATTGATTGTCGTCCTTCTCAAGATGTAATGAAACTCTGTTCAGGCATCATTTATAAAAAGACTGATTGGCAGTGTCTCTTTAAATGGTGTCATGATGAGATGAGAGGTGTTGTGGTTCCAGGTTGTCCATAAAATGAGCATTAAGGAATCTCACACTATAAAACCTTCTCAACACTGTCACTATGAATGACTGGATAACTGTTAACTTCTTTTCTTTTTCAAGGTTTAGGATTAGATCATTCTCTCTGCACCAGTTAGGTTGCTTTCACCCTGAAATAGTCCTAAACTGAATTGGCAGTTAACAGCAAATTATTTCATCATCTTGATTTGGCTCGGTTTCTGTTCACAGTGCACTTTTTGATCAGCTCCAAACAGCCTCTGATGCAGTTGCATGAGCTACTCGGCAGACTAAAGCCTGATTAAAGGTTCTGCATAAAATCCTCCGCCGTAGACGCACATAGGCGCGCATAGACATAAACCCCCTCCCCGTAGCCTTACGTGCACCTCCAAAAAATGCTGACTACCCGTCAAGTTGACGCCTTGACAGGTAGTCAGCTAGGGCGGTCATTTGTCCGATCCAAACCTCAGCCCCGGTCACTGCCTTTTTCAGTCTCACCACCATGTTTTAACTTTTAGCGTAGCGATACGAGAGTTGTTTCTATGGTGGATTGAGTCAAAGAGAAAACCAAGACGGAATAAAAGTGCCAGAGTTTTATTATTTCCTTTCATGGCTGTAGCACGTGAAGCACCACCAAACAGAGTCGATCACAGACAAAAGGTGTTTTTACTGTTATATGCACTACTCTGCCTCGTCTCTGTACCTACAGTGTTTGTGTGTGTTTCATTAACCGTAAACAATGACCAACATGCCGATACATGATGTTATGTTTATAGCAAGTATTACAGCACTGTCCCCCTAAAACTCCCCGCTTCCCGGGGCCATGGACCCGGTTACTTTGCCGCTCCCTCTCCGATCAATGGCGGTTCAGTCGACAGTCCGCTGCATACACTTGTTCATGACTTACATGTTTATATTAAAAAATAAACTGCACATTTTGAAACCATTGTTTTAATGTATGTGTCCAACAAAACACACAAGGTTTGGTACAATAGGTAAGTAATAATCCAGAAATAAATTACATT
The DNA here is from genome assembly GCF_900634775.1 of Gouania willdenowi. Taxonomy (NCBI): domain Eukaryota; kingdom Metazoa; phylum Chordata; class Actinopteri; order Blenniiformes; family Gobiesocidae; genus Gouania; species Gouania willdenowi. Next base: position 21,994,322 of record NC_041064.1, read on the forward strand.
TTAAGATGCTTAAAAACATAATCTTCTGCAAGGCGTTCCCTCCATGCAGAAGTAAAGGGCCAACCTACGCGTCACATTGACAGCATGCCCCGGCGTAGGTCCTGATGCTGAACCTTAAACAAGGCTCAAGGATGTACTCACACTGGCAACTGAGGCCGTTCCTAACCAGCTCTGGGCATGTGTGAAACCATGGGGGACCATTGTCTGGCCTGCATAGGTGTTAACTGCACCGCAGGGGGGGGGTAACGGTTCGATGGTCCTGCAGGCCAAACAGTGTGCCAGACAAGCACGGTTGACCGGGCATGCGCACACACAACTCGACTCAAACCATGCGCAAAACGTGATGACGTTGGTACCGCGCGACGCTTTACGGCATATAAACATCCGCATTCCGCAATGATAGCTGTGTCAGAAGTGCTCGTTAGCCGATGAAAAGGTCAGCTGGCGTTACCTGAGGATATACATGAACGGCACTACAGAGAACTCATGGAGGCAAAGGACAATGTGACCGTCAGGACTTCTCTTTGCTCAGCGGGACAGGCAACAGCAACAACGTGTTCCAGCTCATAGTCACGTCTCTGCAGAAGAAGACCCTCCGCTGCACCTCAGCACTTTTCAACAACTCACTAATTTCACAATTTAATTACACTGTTTCTACCTTTGTTTTTCTGTTTGCATGTCGTTTGGTTTGTATTTAATAAAATTGTTTCTCTAACAGTTGGTTGAATCTACACATTTATACTGTATATATTTCACATGCAGGATGATGTGTAGCAATAATTAATTGGTCAAATTAGCTGTAAACACATTTTAATAAACTAAATATAAGGTCATGCTGTGAACAGAAACAAAGGAAGACGAGCCAGATAATTCTGAATTTTAGAATATAATACAATCATAACTTTTAATCATAAATATGACTCTTGTCAAAATAAAAACCTTTGGATATATTCATTGTCACACATTATCTCAATGTCAGCATCAGTGAACTTTTTTTTGATTTGTAAAATTTTCACTGGAAGCTTCTCTGGTGGTGTGTGCAGTGGTTGTTGTTGTTATTATCATTGTATGAGGACAACGTTAGTGTAGCCCTGCACATCATTGTTGTCCTGTTAAAGTCTCTTTAACGGGCGACCGTGGCTCAGGTGGTAGTGGGTCGTCTTCTGATCGAGAGGTTGGAGGTTCGATCCCAGTACCTGACTATGTGTCGAAGTGTCCTTGGGCAAGACACTGAACCCTAAGTTGCTCCCAATGGTCGACTAGTGCCTTGCATGGCAGTCCTGTCCCACTGGTGTGTGAATGTGAGAGTGATTGGGTGAATGAGCTGATATGTAAAGCGCTTTGAGACTGCTTCAGTGTGGGGATAAAGCGCTATATAAATCAAGTCCATTTACCATTTACCATTTATATCAAGACTTATATCAATCTGAAATTAGTGGTGACTAAAGTCAATCACCTTTATTATGCATTATAACAATCTGTCCTTAAAACATATATAAACCTTCCTTAAGTCTCTAAAAAATTGAAACAATGAAAAACATCAATCACCAATCACCTTTTAGAAAATAAAATTATGGAGAAACAAACTCAAGGCTTACAGAACATTAAATAATCATTTAAGTGCATCCCATGGTCCCATGTTAACTCCTGAGCTTTATTCTGTCTGTTGTCTGTGGAAGTGATGGGATTTAGACCAGATGATGGAAACTGGAGGGTCAGCTCATGGTTTGATGTCCAGGGAGGGGCGTGTCCACTCTGCATGGACTTAGATAAAGTCATTACATTGAGTTAAGTTTAAACAAACACACAAATACTCTGTCCTAAACTATCTCACACATTAAGAGTATCCATTTACACTTACATTAATTTACTCAAAGTCTCGCGCCACAAAAGCATAACGACATTTATTGATCCAGAAATTAAACTGATCTTACCTTTATAGGCTCAGTTCCCTCCTTTGTTTTCAAATCCCTTTGAACCTCCATCCACGGTGGTTTTATCATCCAAGAGTCTTCATTTTCAATTAAATCCAACGCTATTTGGTCTCTTTTAATCTCTCTCTTTCTCTCTCACTCATACTTTGGTTTTCTCTTTTTTCCTCGTGTCAATTTCGTCAAAACATAGAGGGATCTTTAATGTTTTCGTCACGTGTGAGTAAAATTACCACAATTTACCGACACTGGCTATAAAGAGCAACCTAGCTTTCATAAACTGGTGGAATTTATCCAATAGAGCAAATATGAACGAAGTTACGTCATTTCAATTAACGTGTTGCGTTCAGGGGCTCTGAGAAACAAGTCAGTTTGTAAAATCCAGCCGCAAAAAGAGGATGTGTCCGGGTAAATCTTGACGTATAGTTACCCTACCCAACAGAAGATATGAAATTAACAGTATGTACAAACCCAGAGTCGCTTAATGGTGACGTAAAGCCATACATATGTCGTAAATTAACGTGATGACGTGTTTGTCTGTGGAAATCGAGTTGAGCTGGTGATTGCGTCCGCTCAACCATGCCAGAGGAGGGACGGGGAGGGGGGATTCCTGCTGTGAGCTTGGAATGGCCTGAGCTGACATATGAGTACACCCTAACTTAAATGAGAAAACAATAGTCATCTTTTGGTCAAAGCAAAAGATGAGCGAATCGCTCTAGACTCGGATTGGAAATGTTCCAAGTCTGGCAAAACAATTGCACTAGAATTCAACTGCCTGATCTGTCGAGACTTTGCGTGTTGACGCTGATAAAATGAGGCGGACTATCCGAGTGCGCTCTTTGGTGTGAACGCACCCATAGTCAGAGTTCGGGTGTGTTCTTAATATTATGAGTCATCCACAAATGTTACAATGGCGGTGAAACTAGAAGTGGAAGTTAAGTCCCTGGCATACAGTGAGATGTGAAATGGATCCACTTCCGGCAAGGAATACAAGTAAACATTGAGGTTAATGGACACTGTGGATATGATAATGATACGACTGTGCCGCTGTTTCAAAACAGCGGAGTGGATAAAGCTAACTCGCTACCAGCCCGTGCTAACAAAGCTATCAGGCCTAGGGAGGATCCTGTTCTCGTTGATAAGCCAACAGGTGCGAGTCCTCCTTGGAATACCCTGGGAGCTAAGCCTAAGAAAAAGTCATATCCACTTCAAAGGCTAACGGGCCGAGCAAAGCGCCTTGATATCAATAATGAGACGGACTGGCCTGCACTGGCTTCGCAGACTGCAGCCTCAACATCAACTCCCTTGTCTGCCCAGGCACAATAGTGGACATCTGCTAAAGGCAGGAGTATCACCAAGTCACAAACCCAGTTTCATGTAGAACTGGGTAATCGATTCGCCCCACTGCTGAATGACCTAGGATCTGGCTCTAATGAGGTCAACACACAACCTTCTGGAACTACGAAGACTGAAAGTGCTTCAGGAAAACAAAAGCGACATGGTCGGCCAAAGCAACAACCTCACACACTGATAGTGTGAGACGTTTCTGTTAAAAATGCTCAGAAGATGTTTAGCAGCAACGTGAAAGTGATCTGCTTACCTAATGACACAGTATCAGACCTGGCTGACAAAATCTTGCATATCGTTGCAGATTACCCACATTTGGAAAATGTTGTGATTCATTTTGGGTTAAATGATTTAGCCAAGGAGGAGTCTGAGGTGTTAAAGCAGGATTTCACCCATCTGCTAAAAACTGTGAGCTGTTTACAGCCTGAAGTGTTCATCAGTGGCCCGATACCTCCAGTCCGCAAAGGAGATCTGAAATTCTCAAGGATTTACTCTTTGAATAAATTTCTGTCTTCGGCTTGTGCTGCCCTTTCACTAAATTCCTATTTTTTGGGAACGTCGTCATCTTTTTAGAGCAGATGGACTGTGTCTAAACAAGGCTGGAGTAAAACTTTTCACATCCAACTTGTTTTACTTCACCAGTCACACTGCTATCAGTTCTGATAAAGACAGAGGACAACATGTACCATCGGAGAAAAAAACAACAAGGAAAGAACATGGAGTCGATGAGCTTCCAGCAAGAAATAAAAATCGCCAAAATGAAGAGGTCAACCCAACTCCCACATCTCAGGACCCACCTGCTTCACCCCAAAATTCACCTACTTCCACCTCATCCAGCTTCTCTCCTACCCCTGCCTTCTTGGATTTAACTGCCCAGATGAACGAGCTGGTTCTGGCTGGCACAAGACTGACACCCCACCCTTTACCCCACCATGGTCCTATCTTATCTCCTCTAAAGAACCAATCAGCACCACCCATCCCTCCTCGACGATACCAGGCCCAGGATCACTCTTCTCCTCAGGCCAGCTGTGTTCATCTTAGAGCGACACAGGTCTGATGTGTGCTGGGTCCAGACTGCAATAGCTCTATTTTTAGGAACAACCAGAAAAAGTCAGGGCCCAATGGAGTTAATGCAGGTTCTTTAATTCCTGTGGTGACAGGTAACACAGGTAAAATTGTGAAATTAAAGAAAAGCAAAAAGCTTTATAGAGATAAAAATTTGACTCCTATAACATGTCATCCAAAAAGTCCACCAGTGTCTCCAGTAAAGTTTTTAAAATTAGCTCTTCTTAATGTTTGATCTCTTGTTAACAAGTCACTAATAATTAATGATATTATTTTGACACATCACTTGGACTTTTTATTTCTTAATGAAACGTGGTTGAATGATGGTATCAGTAATACTATTCTCAATGAAAGTGCACCACAAGACTTTATTTATTTAAATAAGTGTCGTACTTGCAGGAAAGGTGGTGGAGTTGCTGCCATTTTTAAATCAATATTTCAGTGCAAAGAAATAATATTTGGGGATTTTATCTCCTTTGAATATATGTCATTCTTACTGAAGGGTGATTCAAGAGTTCTGTTTTGGGTCGTTTATAGACCCCCAAAATATTCTGGAGAATTCATGGATGAGTTTGCTGAACTGCTGTCAGTTGTATGCACTGAATACAACTTTTTAATAATAACAGGTGACTTAAATATTCATGTAGACAATAACATGGACATTACTGCCAAAGAACTGTATGCTTTAATGGACACTTTTGGTCTTACACAACATGTGACTGGTCCGACACACACTCAAGGTCACACTTTGGATCTGGTTATCTCTAAAGGTGTTGATATCTCTGCTGTTGATGTAAGAGACTAAGCTCTATCTGATCATTTCTGTGTCTTTTTTGACCTAGAGACTGTAACATCTGTTCCCCCTAGTTATGTGTGTTTAAAGAAAAGGTACATAAATGAGAACACAAGTGCACAGTTTATGGAAGCCATAGCAATGACACCAACATTGAGTGCTGAGACAGTTGATGATCTTCTGGATGAGTATAATAGAAAAGTCTGTAATGTCATAGATGTGGTGGCTCCAATCAAAACTAAGAGAAAACCAAACACACAGAAAACACCTTGGAGGAGGAATGAGATAATGCAGAATTTGAAATCTGACTGTAGAAGAGCTGAGCGTAAATGGAGATTAACAAAACTCCAAATTCATCTAGAACTGTACAAAATAAGTCTGCGAAAATTCAATGATGGCTTGTTCAAAGCAAGGCAGCAATACTTTTCTGAAATTATTGCCAAGAATGTCAACAACTCTCGCACGTTGTTTTCTGTAATTGAAAAGCTCACAACCCCCCCAGATCAGATATCCCCTGAATTACTGTCAGCTGGAAAATGCAATGAATTTGCTGTATATTTCAATGAAAAAATACAATCAATAAGGTCAAACATCAGAACAAACAAGCAAAATCACAAAAAGCTTGAACAGCTTCAACCACTGAGGGATGAGTCAACTACAATGTTAGAGTTTATTACAGTGAACCCAAAAACAATAGAGGAGACTGTTCAGCAGCTGAATCCATCAACGTGTTGCCTTGACACAATACCCTCAAACTTCTTTAAAACTGTTGGAAAGTCAATTGTCACTGATTTGTGTCAGATAATTAACTGCTCATTCCAATCAGGCACCGTACCAAAATCCCTGAAAGTAGCTGCTGTGAAACCTCTGTTAAAAAAGAGAACACTGGATGCCTCTATACTGGCTAACTATAGACCAATCAGCAACCTTCCATTCATGGCCAAGATCATTGAGAAGGTGGTCTTCAACCAACTGAGTCAATTCTTAACATTCAACAAAATATTTGATAAATTTCAGTCAGGTTTTCGTTCTCATCACAGCACTGAAACTGCTCTTATCAAAGTGATCAATGACATAAGGTTGAACACTGATTCAGGAAAAGTATCTGTTCTCATTCTGTTGGATCTAAGTGCTGCATTTGACACTGTAGATCATACAATTTTGTTGCACAGATTGCAAACATGGGTTGGACTAAATGGAAAAGTAATGCAATGGTTTAAGTCATACTTGGAGGAGCGAAGCTATTTTGTAAGCATTGGAAACTTTGAATCTGACAGATTACCAATGTCCTGTGGGGTTCCTCAGGGATCTGTTCTTGGACCTCTTCTGTTTAGCCTTTATATGCTTCCTTTAGGACAAATTTTACAGAACTGTAAGGTTGATTATCAGAGCTACGCAGATGACACACAACTATATCTATCACTGAACCCAGATGACTATGGTCCCATTGAGGTGTTGTGTGACTGTTTAGAAAAAGTAAACTGCTGGATGAGTGAAAACTTCCTTCAACTTAACCATGACAAGATGGAGGTGATTGTCTTTGGTAACAAGGAAAAGAGGACAGCTATCAGCAATTATCTTGAGTCTTGATCTTTAAAAGCTAAAGACCAAGTCAAAAACCTTGGTGTTCTGATTGACTCAGATCTTACATTCAGCAGTCAGATCAAATCTATCACAAAAACAGCCTTCTACCACCTAAAGAACATCTCCAGAGTGAAAGGTTTAATGGCTCAGAAAGATCAGGAGAAACTGGTCCATGCTTTTATATCCAGCAGACTGGACTATTGTAATGGTCTTCTGACAGGAATCCACCAAAAGAGCATCAAACATCTACAGCTGGTTCAGAACGCTGCAGCTCGGGTCTTATCCAGAACAAAGAGGTCAGAACACATTACTCCAGTTTTAAAGTCTTTACACTGGCTCCCAGTCAGCCTCAGATTAGACTTTAAAGTTCTGCTGCTGGTGTATAAATCTGTGAATGGGTTTGGTCCAGAATACATCAGTGACATGTTAGTCAGGTATGAACCCAGCAGGTCTCTCAGATCTATGGACACAGGTCAGATAGTGGAGCCCAGAGTTCAAAGCAAACATGGTGATGCTGCTTTTAGTTGTTATGCTGCAAAGAAGTGGAACAAACTGCCACCAGAGCTGAAGTCAGCATCTAATGTGAACATTTTTAAATCAAAGTTAAAGGCACTTTTTTTCTCTTTTGCATATGATTGAGAGAGAGATTTTTTGTCATGTTGTTGATGTCATAATGATTTTACTGATGATTTTAATGATGATTTTAATTGATTTTACTGATGATTTTAAATGTTCTTATTGATTTTAAACAATTGAATATTTTACCATGTAAAGCACATTGAGTTGCCTTGTGTATGAAATGCGCTATACAAATAAATTTGCCTTGCCTTGCCTTGCCTTGCCTAAGAACCGCACCTTCAGGGGTCCCTGGTCCTGAAATCCTGAAATTTGGGCGGCAGTAGCGCAATCCGTAGGGACATCAATTGGGAACCAAAGGGTCGCCGGTTCAAGTCCCAGTGTGGACCAAAAAACGGAAGTTGTTCTTGTAACTGGAGAGGTGCCAGGGCACCTCTTGAGCACCGCTAAGGTGCCCTTGAGCAAGGCACCAAACCCCAATACTGCTCTGGTGCCCTCCCTTCATTGTAAAAGCAGCCTCACTCAGACATCTCTCCAAAAATGCATATTGTCAGGGCATATTTTACAGTTACCTAGTCTTTAACTTGTGATGGATCTCTGTGTTGAAGAATGATGAGAACCAGACTTAAAAGGTGATGAAGTAAAAAAAAAAAAGATTTTTTCTAAATTAAATAAAAAGAACAAAGCAGGATGATCAAAGGGGTCCTTCCCCGGTCGGGAGAAGATACAGGACTGACTGAAAGGTTTCTGCACAACACTTTTTACAGATCTTCCAAAGCCCAAACCCAGATGTGTGTAGTGTGTGTGTATATGTGTGTATGTAGTGTGTGCGTGTGTGTGTGTATGAATAGCCTTGGGATAGCAGCTGGCTATCTGTGTTATGGAAGTGAGAGGCATGTGGGAGCACCTGACCTTCCCAAAGGAAGAAAGACAAAGAGAGGATAGAAACTTACATCTTATGAGTAAGCATACATTCATTGAGTAAGATATACCAGTAAATATGATTTATTAATTTTGCCACCACAATATCCACAAGTCCTATGTTGTTCTGGTAGTTGGAGAGGTGCCAGAGCACTTCTCGAGCACTGCCGAGGTGCCCTTGAGCAAGGCACCAGACCCCAACATTGCTCTGGTGCGCGCCCTTCATTATAGAAGCAGCCCCACTCTGTGGACATTAATGCATGTCCACAGGTCTTGTTTGTGGGATTCTGGCCTATGTGTGTGAGAAGCATGTCCCTAAAATAGAATTTCCCATCATGAATTAATCAGAAATTTAAATTCAAAATCGCTGTTGGAAGAGATAATTTCATTATGATGGTCATGCTGGAGTTTTCTGGTCAGAGAAGTGCAGATACACAGACAAAAGTGAGGGTTGAATGCAGAGCTTTTCTGATCTGTTTATTAGAAGTTTTAGATTTAAGCTATACACTAAAGTCAAGACACAACATCTTAACTAAGGGTGCTTTCACACATACAGTACCTCTTTGATCCGCATCACGCTTCGTTTCCTCGGATAGTACGGTCTTTTTGCGATATGTGAAAGCTCACTTGAAGTCTGGTGTGGAGCAAACAAGCGAACTCTGGTCCTCTATAAAACGTGGGTCTTGGTTCGCCTGAAGCGAAACATGGTGCGGTTTTTAAACATGTGAGAAAGCAAACCAAAATCAAATAGAGGACTTTACCTTGAAGCGCAATTGTGAAGGAGCAACTCCATCAGTGACAGGGCAGCGGCGGCACACAGCAATCACACAGACTATTGTCGCTGCAACAGGCACGCACACACACTCACAACCCAGTGCTCCAGCAAGTAACACAGACAGAAATATCCATCCATCTATCAATCCATCCACCCATCGATCCATTTTCAGACCTGCTTTGTCAGCACACAAACACGTCCAAAATATTTCCACACTCCCTTCCGTATCACTCACACATCTCATTTCACTTCTCTCTCTCCCCAAACTGTTCACATGGTCAGCGATGGCTGCTCACCTGAATGCTCTATGTTTCACCTGCTTATACATTCTTATATATTCACTCATTATACAACCTTACCGGTAAGTTACCGGTGTATTGATGCCTCTGAGCGCTGACAGGTGCAAGACAGAGCAGCATCAGCTGTGTTTATGTAGCGCATTAGCGCAGGTTGTGGGATCATATGATTATGGGTCATTTTGAATTATTATTAATTATGTTTATGAGGGAGTTGTTAAAATTTCCTTTGTAAAACATAGGAAGAAGAACCAAATATAGGACGTGACGACGCAACTGTCAGTGATTGCAGCGGCACAGCAATCACACGTCGTCACGACAACAAGCACACGCACACATATGAACACACTCCATCCTGCAGCAACACACAGACAGACACGTCACAAACATCTCCACACTCATTGTGTTTATGGGTTATTTTGAATCATTATTACCTCCGCCAAGAGCGAAGCGCAGGAGCGAAGCGAAATGAAGAGCGGTAAGGTTATGTTTTACCCTCTATTTATCTGTCAGTCATTCTGTCTGTTAGCAAGATAACATGAAAAGTTATGTACAGATTTGGATGAAATTTTCAGGAAAATTGATAAATGGGTCAAAGAACAGGTGATTAAAGTATATATATATATACTGTATATCCCATTCATTTACCCAATCATGCTGTGGAACTTGTGATGATGTTATGGGCTCTCTCAGAGTTAACACCTCAATGACAAGTAGACTGGTAACACAGTTCAATGTTTACAGGTAGTCATGGTAATCCTGAGTTTACCGTGACCGGAGCGTTAGCTAAGCTTGAGCTGCTTGGTGGAGGTCTGCGCTCTCTGACTGCTTTTCTAGTAAATTATGTTTCTGGGGGGTTTGTTTGAGGATTTCCTTTAAAAAATGCATTTTTCTGACACAAGTGTTGTTTTTGTCTATAGAGGCTGAAAAATTCTGTCCAATAGGTGACCGACCGTTTTGCCAGCATGACGTTGTTCAGAAAGTTTGGTGCGCTTGGCAAAGAGTCTGTGTGACACAGGACCGGACCAAATTAAAATGTAATAATGTTGCAGATTCACCACCTGGACCTCACAGAATCCACCAGACTATATGTGTGAAAGCACTCTAAGGCTTATCCTGGTGGGTAAGGGTTAAATATAAGGGTAATGCAATGGCATTGTGCTTGGACCTGTTGACACTTAACTACTTTAATCTGAATGAACATCTTTATATTACCGTAACTGCACCATACTTTGCCCGGTCAGAAAATATTTTACAGCCAATATGGTGTCATTACTTTACTCACATGTGATGGAATCAAATAAATTGGTGGCGTTGTTTGACCAAAGTGTTGTACACGGGGCAGAGAGAAAAGAGATTTAAAATTAAATTATATTTAAAAATGTATAATAATATAATATAATAAAACCTCCACAGAGGTTCAGAGAGGGATTTGACAATGAAGGAGCCATGAAAAGAGAAACTTCTAGGGAAGAAAGTTAAGCTAAGAAAAGTTAGATTTCTGGTTGAATAATCTCCTTTTGCTTTTCTACAGCTACAATAATGATTTTATAAAAGCTTATAGTGTGTGGTGGGGTTTATAGAACAGTGCATCAAGTCTGTTAGTATAGCGTGTGTGTGTGTATGCTTAAGCAGTGTATACACCATACTTTGTATTTACTCTGTAGTGTGCATACAGTGTGCTATGAACAATGCATTATTTTTTTTTTCTCACATTCTTCTTCATCAAGTCTAGAAGAGTAGATACATCCAACCCAACAAAATCAGTTTTATAAAAAAACTACTAAATGACCCTCCACAGTTTCCCATCATTTGGTCACACCTCAACACCTCCATGTTTCAAAGAGGCAACGGACAGAATAAAGTGCAGAGACCCAGCATGGGACAATTACTCTTGTGTGTAAATTATATTGATTATTATTTACTTTTTTGTTCAATTTTGAATTTCTAGGAAGCAGTATTCTAACATTGTTTCAATTATTGAGAGATTTGAAGGTAATTTTGTGATTTTTCAAGGATAAATTGATTTAATGCATTTACACACAGCATGAAAGTCCTGGATTTGCATCCTAGGATAGACACTTGGGTATTTCTCTGCAGAGTTTGCATGTTCTCCCCGTGCCTATGTGGGTTCTCTTTGGGGTGTCCAGTTTCCTCCCACCATTCAAAAACATGTAGTGCTGTGTTAGGTTGATTGGAGTCTATTTGTCTTCACCCTGAGATGAACTAGTCCCCTAAAGAGAGCTAGAGATAGGAACCAAAGTAAAAAAAAAAAAAAAAACCCATAATCTTCATTACCTTCTCAATACTCCCCATTTTAAACTGTTTCAAGATAATTTTATTAGTGCTTGTATGACGCAAGCCCTGGACCTCACATCTGAGTGCTAATGAGTACATTTCATGGTATAAAGATTACTGATATATCCTACTCATGTACAAGTACTGTTACTTGATTGAAATTGTACTCAAGCACAAGTACAAGTAAGTCATACATAAAATACTTAAGTGCAAGTTAAAAGTAGCTAAATTAAATAGTACTCAAAGTAAAAGGTACAAGATACTTTAATCCCCCATGTTTATTTTTGGTAATAAATATTGTCACGGTTCCCTTGCATACAGTAAACATCTATTGCAGGGATCTCCAACAGGGGGCTCGCGAGCTACCGCCTTCAATAAGTAGCTCGCCAAGCAAATCCAAAACCTAAAAAAATGAAAGAAAGAAAATAAAAATAATCTACCCTATCCATAAACAAAACCTCACTTATAGCGAACTCGATCTACTTACTACAACTCTAGATGTACCTAACCACCACCCCCTCCCACACCCCAAAATAAATATCAACCAATCACATTTGAGTAACAATAATGCAAACCGCCGGGTATTGCTAATATTTCCGAGCCGAACGTGAATGCAATTAAAGAACAAACATGGATTTTATTTTAACGGGACTGAAGCTAGCAAACAACTAAACAATGAGTGAGGCAGGGCCATCGAAGAAAACACAGAACCATTTCGATCAAGAGTGGGAGACTGAGTATTTCTTCACAAGTGTAAAAGGCCGGTGTGTGTGCTTGATTTGTGGGACGAGCGTTGCAGCTGGGAAGAAAGGCAATGTGGAGTGGCACTTCACCACACTTCATAAGAAGTTTGACCGGGATATTCCTTCTGGCAACAGCCTGCGGCTAGCTAAGGTGAGTAAGCTGAAAGTGTGATTGCAACGGTAGCAATTGTTGTTTACAAAACCAGTGAAGGGAGCAGAGGCGGCAACTGATGTCATTCAAAGTGGCCCATCATTTAGCAAAGAAAAAAACATCTTTTACAGATGGGGTTTTTGTCAAGGATGAAATGACTCTTGTGGCTAATTCTTTGTTCAAAGATCACAAAAATGGTCCTGAAATCTTGTCTGCTATATCAGAGGTGCAGTTGGGCACGAATACCATGGCAAGGAGAGTGCTCTTAGAGGATGCAAAGGGGCAGTTGGAACATGACATAGGTACGCACAAATGGTTTTCAATTCAATGTGATGAATCAGTGGACTCAAGTGACATACTTTTATATAAGAATGACTTCTCCGTTAAAGAGGAATTTGTCACATTGCTACCTTTGAAAACAACAAGAGGTCTGGACATTTACAACAAAGTGAAAAACTACTTTGCCGAAAAGAATGTGCCATTAGAAAAATTATAACAACTAATGGATGCCTGGCCATGACAAGGAGGTATAATGGCTTCATTGCAAACTGCAAAGCAGTTGTTTCTCAACTCATGGTGAGTTGAGACACAACCTTGGGTGGTTTGTGGAGGGAGGCCAAAGGATAACTAATTGTTTTCGTTCAGGCTAGAGCTCTTTCAGTAGCCTTTTAGTCACTGGTCATAATAAATCCTAATAATGTGACATCAAACAGCAATTGGCCAAGACATCCTCTTCATCCTTTCCAAGATCGATTCGATACCACGCAAACACTCCATAGTAGCATACTGCTAACTTTTGAGTTTGTTCATCATGGTATTCTGAGAGTTCAATGCTCTGCCCCATCCTTCAGAGATGACAGCTGCCAACGTAACACAGACTTTACGATAGATCAGATAGCTACCAGTTCCGATCAACAGCATACCTACTATCATGATTCCATTCATATATATATCCTCAACGTCCTCCACGGAGAGTAAAGACAGGCACACAAACTTCCACTTCCACCTTCCACCAGGAATCCATCGTGTACCCGGCTGCAAATGTTCCGTTCAGACATGCAGGCTCACCACGGCCTGGTCTTCTCATTGAGAAAATTTGATCAATAGCATTAAGCGACCAGCTGACCAATTCTATAGTTTTGGTTTTTGGATCACTACAAAGAGAATCTCCTATTAGATCCATAAGACAACATTCAAAACAAGCAGCTGGAGCAGATAGGGGAGGAGGGCAGGAGCAGAGAAGGAATGCGACCGCCTTTGAAGTGAAGCAGAAAAGAAGATGAAGTGAAGAATAGGAAGATGCAGCTCTTCTCCTCTGTGGTCAAAATGCTGGGCCCATGGACATCCATAACTACATAGACCTCTTAACCAGGCTGGGTGAGGAGTTTGAGAGCAGATTCACAGACTTTGTGAGGCTGCAGCCCTGTGCCACATTTATTTTGAACCCCTTCAAGGATGTGGACATATCTGACATTTCTGAACAGATGGGTGAGGTGTTCAGCCTCAGTGCTGTTGATTTGGAGATGGAAATTCTCAGTCTGCAAAATGACTTCAAGTCTGCTGTAGATTTCTGGAAGCTTGTGGATGAAAAGAAGCACCACATCATGAGCACAGGAGCCATGAAATGTACTACCCTGTTTGGCTCAACATGTCTGTGCAAATCTGCTTTTTCTGACATGAACTTTATCAAGTCCAAGTTCCGAACTTGTCTCACTGATGCCCACCTGGATGACTGCATTAGAGTGAACCTCTCGGGATACATACCAGATTACAATGCCCTAGTCAACAGCATGCAGTGTCAGAAATCTCATTAAAGGTAAATATATAATATAAAAATGCACTAATATACACTATAAAAACAAAACAAAAATAAGTGGCGTAGAAGTCACTTGCAACTTGTTTTATTTTTTTTTTTAAAGTAGCTTTCATCCTAAAAAAGGTTGGAGACCCCTGATCTAATGTATAAACTTAAAAAAACAGAGACAAAATCTTGCACAATTGGAACCAAATGTTCCACAAAGGCATCTGTATGAAATAAAAGGTTTGTCTAAATGTACAATTATTTAAAAAATAAAACAACACCAATGAATTCAATTCAAAATTTAAAAAATGCTCAGGCTCTAAGTATATGTACATTTATGAACTCTAAAACAGTGCCACCCCAAATGTGCCATGTGGGTAACAACATAATCAGTAGAAAGCCTATCCTGAACTGAAGATCACAAAGACTAAGAACATATGGATTATGTTCAATATCCTATGAAACCGAAATAAAAAAATAATCACAAAAAATATTAATTTACTCAGTAACGGTTTGGTGTAGAAATGTAACGAATGACTTTACTTCTTTTAAAACATACAGTACTTAAGTAGAAGTACAATTACCTATTTTAGAAATGTACTCAAAAAAGTACAAGTTCCCATAAAAGCAACTCAATTACAGTAATGCGAGTACTTGTAATCCATTACTTTCACCTCTGGTACATTTGTATTAAAAAAAATCTTCTCCATCTGTGTTCTTCACTTTGGGGAATTTTAATCATAGTTATTGCATGTAGTCCAGCTTGTTTGGATTTGTTTGCATCTTCATGTTAACACCCCCAGCCAAAAACTTTTTCCCTTACATTGCAGACTTAAACCTTCAATTTCACTAACAATAAAGTTGTTATTACTGTTATAAATATGCTGGATTTGTAAAGAGCAGTCTGTGACAAAAACAATGCACAAAAACAAATGAGAATATTTATTCATTCTTGTTAATTGGTAAAATACTTGTAAAAGCCATTAACTATTTCCAAACGTCATTTAATTATTTTCCTCATTATTCACTTGGTACTTTTACCAACACAGCTTCCCTTGTAAGCACACTGGAGAGTTCTGGCTTAAATAAAAAATGTATCAGTTGTAAGAAGACATGCTGGTTAGCTGAAACGTAAGATGTCAGTTGAAAATCACCAGAAACAAACCTAAAGGCTCTAATGTGCAAACAATAGAACCACACGCTATGCTCCTTTGGTGTATTAATGATTGATGATAAGAGTTAAACCTAGTTTTGCAAAGTGCAGGATGATGCTTTTTAGTCTACTGGTTGAGAAATGGAGGAAAATGAAAGTAACCACTTGAAAAAGGTTTTTCTGAAAATGGGAATTTCTTAAGCATCCTCTCGCACTCTGAGAACCAGATCTTCTCCTTACACTTGCTGGTCTTGCCTCCTATCCACTAAAGATAGATTCAACCTCCAATCCCACACACTTACACAAGCTGAAGAACAATAAATCTTTGGCTCCACATCACTGCTTTATTAGAATATGGTACATTGTTGCAAAATATATCTCTATGAATTTGGAATAAAAAGTCATTAAAATGTGTGTAAAGTAATATGTCTTTTTTTTGTGCAACAAAGCATATTCTTGTGCAGTGAACTCGAAGCACCAGCAAAGCTTACGAATAACACGACTCTCTGCTTTAACATATCTGATTGTAAGGAGTGGTTAGAGAATGTAATAGCTCACATGTTAGATTTAGTAAGATGATAGGTTGTGCCATCTTGCATAACACCCTCTTTTAACGCACCTTTGAAATGTGTCATGTAAATTAAGAAGATTGTGCAGCAATGTACATGAGTATTGCTGAACCAAGTCAATAAAATTTCAAATTACTGGGATGCCTTTTCCACCTCAAAGATGGGAAATCAAACACAAGTGCATGAATCACATAACTATTGTCAAAACATTTGTATTATATTACATCAAAAGGAAGATAAATACTAAATCTTGATTGGATTTTCATAGAAAAACTACATTTCATTGCTATTATCTTTGCTTTATATTTGTCTTTGTGGTATGTTTCCTCCACCCAGGACTTGTTTTCCCTGTGCAGTGTAAGACTTTTACACTCAGGCATTCAGAGAATAGAGATTTTAGTAGTTTCTTAAAAGGCCTTTGCTATGGGCTAGCCTGGGTTGAAGCAAGGGGAGTTAAAAGATCATCTACAACAAGCAGTTCTAATTAGATTTAGATCTTTTGGTGAAAATTTTTGACTTTCTTTGGAATGCACTCAGTGCATTCGTTTAGATGTCTGAAAATGATCGAGGAACAAGGTGAGCTGGCTCTTGAAGGAGAACTCAGCAGATGCCATTCCTAGTCTTGAAGAAGAGCATGACATTAGTTGATGTTGTGAACACCATATACCGCACAACACAAATACTCTATGTTTATTTAGTCAGAGTGGTATATTCCATGTAGCAATAACCTAAGGTTATCATCTGTGATTGTGTATTAGAGCTACAAGTTGAGTGACAAAAGGTCCATTACTGTAAAACTGATTAGTTTTGCAGGAAGAAAAAAAAAAAAAACAATCTGTTGCCAATATTTCTCAAGATGTGTAAAAGGTGATGGCCATACGACAAGACATGAATTTTCTCTTCCTCAACCAAACACTTGAACGACAGTACAGTCATGTAGATTTCTTTCTCATTTGCTGTTTCCATAAAGCTGTGGAAAAAGTGTTCTTGTCAATCTATCGCATATAATTAAAAAAAAAAAACATTATTTTTCTCTGATTTGGTACTTCGGCTCAAAACCCCTCTATACAGTTGACTGACAGTTTGGCCTCTAATGAAGCTTAGTTGGAGTATTGCAGACTTTGTGTTGGGGAGTAACAAATTAAATGTAATGGCGTTACATAATCAGATTACAAATTATGAGTAACTGTAATTACAGTTTAAATAGTTGGTAATCATTGTTGAAATCAGGGTAAGATTACACAACATTACTTCTGTTTCACAGGTTTATTCACTCTCAACATGGCAACACAACGCACTTCCCAGAAAATGTGAAAAAAAACTTGTGTTGGTCACTCAATCTAATGATGTCGGAAGACGAGCAACGGGAGGCGGAGCTGGAGCCCGAATCGGTAAGAATGCGTTTGTTACTCGATTCTCTGCCGCACAGAGCACTTATGGATGAGATGACGGCTCGAAAAAACTGGTTGCGTCTGTCAATTATTTCCGCTGAAGAGTGACAAACTTTCCGGCTATTTTAGAACTTCATTAAACAGCAGTTGGATGTTAGCCCACAGGCTGATCACAGTTAAGAAGCTAACGTTAGCTTCTCTGCTTTGTTGGGTATCGATGTAATGATGTTAGGGCACGGAATAGTTGATCAATGGAGGGATAACGTAGCTAACTGAAGAGATTGCAGTGTGTGTGTGTGTGTGTGTGTGTGCACTGTGTGTGTCCGCACTTGCGTGTGCGCGCTTGATAGGGGTACGACTGTATTTTTAATTCTAACTTGATGTTTTACTACCTGCTAATGATTCCATGGCTGCTCCGTTGTATAATGACGTAGTCAAAGCTTTACTTTTTATTTAGTAACAGGAAAATATCACACACTTCTGTGATGCCTAAACATGTTATCAATGAGGGCTGAATAGTTAGTTTGATAACTCATTTATTAATTGTTTGTTCCTTTGTATAGTTGCCATTTTAATGTGATTGTTACTCACATTGATTATTGATAAATAGTATTGCTTCTGCCTGTTGGACTGTTTATTGTCCAAATATTTGTACTCTAAACTAAATAAATGCTTGAAAAATGCTTGAAAACTGACTTGTGTTTTCTTACACACCAAGTCCTCCATGATGTGATAGACTATAGACTTCACACATTACATGGAAAACAGATGATTATTATGAGTATGTGTTATTAATGTGAAGTGTAATGTCACCATCAGCACCTACAGGTGCTGGTCATATAATTAGAATATCGTGAAAAAGTTGATTTATTTCAGTAATTCCATTCAAAAAGTGAAACTTGTGTATTATATTCATTCATTACACAAATGTTTATTTCTTTTAAATTTGATGATTATAACTGACAACTAATGAAAATCCCAAATTCAGTATCTCAGAAAATTAGAATATTACTTAAGACTAGGGATGCACCGAATATTCAGCCACCGAATATATTCGGCCGAATATTGCAAAAAATGCCACATTCGGCCTTCGGTTTAAATTCAAGGCCGAATAGTAGCGTGTGACGCAATCAAACAATGTGCAGTGATTTTGAGTCGGAAATGTGTGTGCGTGTTGCTGCAGGACCACAGCAGCAGGATCAACAGCTCCTCCTTCCCACACAGCGGGGTTAGGTTAATGCTAATGATGGCTCCGTTACGTAATGTGGCTATGATTTATGGCCATTAATTCCTGAACACAGACATTTAAAAGACGGTTTGTGAAGCCTAGCTCCACAATTAAATAATAGGGATGTAACGATTAATCGTAAGGCAGTTAAAAATGGTATCATAGGTATCATGGTTGATATCAATTTTCTGAAAATTTAATCGCAGTACCTTTTTTAACCAGCAGAGGGGTAAAAGTGTAGGCGGCGGGCAGAGTCTGCTACTACTCTCTTCCTGGCCGCCTTCTACTCTTAAATATGTTAATAAATGATTCATTACCCCTTTAGCACCGAAAGAATATCTGTAATATTACTTGAATATCTGTAAAAGTCACGTTTTTCTATTAGCTCTGTCTGCTAGCATAGCTTCTCTTCTTCACTGCAAGATATCTGCATGCCAACCGACCACTGGGTTACCAGCGCCCTCTGCTGGTCCAAACAAATATGACGTAAATCAGTGTAATCACGGTTTTTTTTTTTTTTTAGTCCAATTGTTAAGGCACAAAATACATTTTCAGTTGCACTTTTAAAAGAAAAAGAACTATTATGCAGTTTTGCATTGTTTATTATAGAACCAGAATTTAAATTAATAGGCTTCATTTTCATTTGTATTATTCCTTTATTTATTTCATTCAAGTTTTATTTTTAGTTAAATTGCATTGTTTTGAATAGTTTATCAAGGGATTCTTTTGACAATGAAAAATAAAAGGAAAATAGTACCGTATTTTCTAGTTTTTTTTCCCAAAAAAAATATTTGTCTACAGTCCCATTTTGTAAAATAAATCGTAAGAGAATCGTATCGTGAACCCAGTATCGTGAATCGTATCGGGAGTTGAGTGAATCGTTACATCCCTATTAAATAATAAATGGTTAAATGGTTGAGTGGCTTTTTACATGTACATTCATGACTTATTTAATGTGTTTAGAAGAAAATTGCTGAATTTGCTTTACACGGACTTTAAAAGAAGTCAAATAGCACAGGAAGTCATCGTGTCAAATGCTGGTAAGACAGTTGTGAGGGCTTGGAAAAAAGTAAATGTGGACTTTTTGTTAATAAGATGACTGATAGGAATAAAGGCACATTGATAACCATATAACTGAGCTAGATCTGCTTAAAGGGCGACCGTGGCTCAGGTGGTAGTGGGTCGTCTTCTGATCGAGAGGTTGGGGGTTCGATCCCAGTACCTGTCTATGTGTCGAAGTGTCCTTGGGCAAGACACGGAACCCTAAGTTGCTCCCAGTGGTCGACTAGCGCCTTGCATGGCAGTCCTGTCCCACTGGTGTGTGAATGTGAGAGTGATTGGGTGAATGAGCTGATATGTAAAGCGCTTTGAGACTGCTTCAGTGTGGTGATAAAGCGCTATATAAAATCAAGTCCATTTTTACCATTTAATAATTGCATTTATCCACTCTAAACAAGCACCTGCTTTAGGCATCCGATTGATGCAGGTCCAGGTTAGTGCTCTTAAGAGTGGATGGCATCAAAAGAAAGTAGTAGGAAAAATACCTTAAAGGGGTCATATAGAGACTGAAAATCTAATCTCTGAGTGTACATAGGACTGTATTGATGTAAAACTGAGTAAAATGGGGTTTTTTTTTCTCTTCTTTTTAATTGAAACACTTGTTTCAGGGCCATGCGCCTCTCACCGCTGTGCTAATTAAAACTTTATTAGACGGGAAGGACTCGGCTGCTGAAAATCCTTCAGTGAGGGACATGTGGGGCTGACAGTGCCAGTGCGTCTGTGTCATCCAACCCTAACAGCCTATGAACAAACACAAGGACTTTTTCTACTTGGACTCGTTATCATCGCAGTGAATGAATTCAAGGTCCTTTTGGTGGTCCTTCTCAGCAAAGTAGATTCACATCAGCCTGCCAATCACATAGAAACACAAGCAACACGGAATGTGTGGTTACACAAACACTGTGAAACCCACACAAACAAAGATACACCCACACACACACACACGCACACAGGGAAAATCACATCAGCTAATTAAGACGTGACGGCTGACTGGATGTAAACTCAAACAGGGCTGGACAGATGTCTCACTCTACTGACTTCAAAAGGGCCATAAGAACACAGGGCCATGTAATGTGATTTAGATATAATGCTTCCAGGTCAGGGGTGATGGCTCGACTGCTGGGCAATGGGAGAGCAGCTGACAGGCGTGTAACTAACCATGACGGATGGGAATTCAATGGACTGCCGACTGCACACTTAAAGCTCGACAGGAACAAATTACAGACCTGACCACCTTTTTAACCAGAGCAAAGGGCAGACTTTACATTTCCCTGAAATATTTTTTTTCTACACATGTACCGACAATAATGGGGCCAAAAAAACGGCATTGAGAGGGAAATTCTGTTGGGTTTTTTTTTTCCTCTGCAGGAGTAGTTTATAGATTGTACTACAAAGTATGCTTCATATCCTAAATCTTTTTTTATGTTCATTCAAGGTTAACTAACTAAACTAAAAAGTGTTCTAATACTGTTGTTTTTAAATAATTAATTTGTGACTAGTTTAAAGTTAACAACCGAGCTGATCCTCGTGTAGCCAAAGCGCACAGTAACGTAGAAATGTATTCAGGTTTGCAAAAATGAAGCTGTGAAACTTACAACTGAAAACCCTTCTCAACTTTTGAGACTTTAGGTTGGTTCTTCTTCTGTTATGCAATTCTTCTTCACAATGTAAATGGTGAAGCGACACTGCACCCAGCAGTCCTTTCCCCACAGTTAAAAAGATGACCCCCCCCCCACAAATATGGGGCATATGGATCAGGTGTGTCTATGGGTTATATTATATTATGTCTTTTCTTTGTAGGATGTTCGCAGGATTATGTAAAAAATACTTTATGGATTTTGACAAAATTTTAACCAAAGATAGACCTTATGCCGTGGAAGATTCCATAACATTTCAGAGGGGATCTGGATCAATATGCTGATTCTGGACTAGTTTGAAAGACAACAAAAATCCATTATTCTCATCATTGGTGAAATTTCAAAAATTCACATCACAATTGACTGATCTTTATGAAATTTTTCAGAAAAAAAATGGCGTACCCATACATTTGGACCAACTGTATTGTTATTTATGAGGATGGAAATGTATTACAAGCCTTTAAATTGTGAATGATCATGGTACCATGATCAGGATCACTGATCCAGATAATTGTGAATATCTTAAGTTGTGCAATTGTTTTCATTGGTGAGCAAATATTATAAAAAATTTAACACAGTTGTTGCCACAAATTACAACATGTGCACACGTATGTATGTACATGTATGGAACTGCTCATGCTGGCTCAAGCTAATGTAGTACATCTTTGTTTGACAGAATTTTAAATGATCTTTATATTCTGGTAAAATAAAAATGAACAAATCAGGCTTCTAGAAAAAATTCAGAGAAGGTGAAACTACATTTTTCAGGTTAGCTAAACATGCTCATCCCATAAACTGTAAAGTAATGGTCTGCTAAGGCTTTGCTTCAGTGTAAGTGTTTTATTTAGAGTGAAGAAGGCATGAATTGTTGTTGATTCTTCCCATTGAAAAATGAAATGATAGCTCTTTAGTATTTTCATGGACGACAAGTAAAAAAGATAAAATTAAACAAATAAATATTGTTATGGGAGAAGAAATGAAAAAGAAGTAGAAAGCTGGAAAGAGAAAAAGAAAACAAAATGCAGCATATGCAGTTAAGACAAGACAAGGGAAGGCATTAAAGCATTAAAGGGTTAAAACATTTCGCTTGTTATCCGCCCACTCTTTTGCACACTCTGAGAAATTAATAGGAGGAATTAGTGAAGCAATTACCACTTTTAATTGGACTGATTCTTCTTGTCCTGTCACAGTTCCATACAGACGTACAGATTTAGGGGTCCTCATAGGCGTCTTTTTCACCCTGCCCTTTCACAAACGCTGTTATTAATTTCCGTGGACCTCTTTTAGCCTCTGACATCTGAACCATAGCAGGAAAACTGCTTGTCAGCTTCTCCTGGATTATTATCTTTGCTATCTCTCTATCTCACTCCTCTGTAGACTAACCTTGCTCTCTGCTCCACGGTACTCCCATTACTTCTCCATCTCTAATTCTCAAGGAGAAGGAACGGTTGTGCAGTCAGTGCATGCTTTTGAATTTTTTTTTTTTTTTTTTTGCCATCACGTTGTGAATAAATGCAGAAAAAATATCTGTGCACCTTTAAAGACACCACTTTTTTTGGCTTTTTTGTTCCTTTGGAGGATAAAAGTCCTTTTGGCCAAGTTTCATTGGGCTTTCCACTAAAGAACATTGACCTGTAATTTACTTACTGACTTGGAAATCTGTAACAGGATGTGCTGTTGACTTTCTCTTTTTAACATTGAGCAAATCCTCACGAGACCATGCATCACTTATCTGTCTGCACTAGTTCAGTACCACCTTACACTTTCACTTTTTTACACTTTCTAAAGTCATTCTTACTATATATTCAGTTTCAAGTTCATAATTTCTCACAGCAATTGGCGATACAATTTCTAGTATAGGCTTCGTTACCTCCGCCTAGGTCTTTATTTTGTTTGTTTGTTGGTTTGTCTGTTAGCAGGATTACATTCAAAAGTACTTAACAGATTTGGACAAAGTTGTAACCAATGATAGACCTTACACAATAAATTCCAGATCAATATACTGATTCTGGATCAGTTTCAAAAATTTAAATATCCCCGTCTGTCATTAGCTGTTTCCATCACAGATTTTTGCGATATTCCTTGTATAATTGCGCTTTGAACGTCTTTCCATTGTTTTGGGCCAGAGCCTCGCAACTCCGGTGAAATCTCATCCTCGCTGTAGGAAGATGGACGCTCAAATACTCCTTATAACACTCCGTATTCCTTTGTTGTTTAACGCCTAATGTGGCAGTAATCATTTTTAAGTATAATGCAAAGAAAGGTCCCGGTCTCCTCTTCTGTTTGCACGTACCGCATCATGTTTTCTCGAAGAGAAGAGGTCATGTGACCAGGTACATCATGTTCTGTGGCCTGTATTTGCGGAAAAAGTGTTTCCATTGAGCTTTTATAACACATTTCAATATTGAAACGTCTAAAATACCTCCTACAAACTTTTTAGCGATATTTGAGTGTTTTTCAAAATTCAGGCGTTTCCATTACCAGTTTTTATTGCGCTATTTAGATTTTGTGCATTTCCACGGGTAAAGGAAACGCAGCTATTGGCCACATTTTTTCATATCTAGGTTCGTCATTGGCCGATCTTTTTATTTGACTTAGTTATATCAGGTTGGTTTCTCATTTACCTCTCTGGGTTTCATCCAGTTTGAATCTGCATTATTATGAATTTTATATTTTGATAAGCGCATTGAGATGACTTTGTTGTTAATTGCGCTATACAAATAAAGTTGAATTGAATTGTGCATTTTGTCAAAAAAAAAAAATTTTTTTTGGACCTACTGTATTTTTATTTTATTGCAATGTCTGAGTGCTCTTGTTATTTTATGAATCTTTCATGTAATGTGTGTTTTTATTATTTTCCCAAACAAATTATTGAAAATGTTAATATATGTTGTTTTTTTAGCTTAACATCCTCGAGTAAAATGTTCATTTGTAATGTGTTTAAGTAAAGGATCATTCAAGGGTTAATCAACTGAAAATGACTGCAGAAGTCTTGATGAGCAACCAAGAAAATACAAATAAAGTAACTATTTACAATAACAAATAGGAAAGCCAAAGGTACCCTGACCTCTACGGTGTCAGGACAGATTCATTTAGTGTTCCTTAACATCACTGTCTTAGTCACTCATTGATTAGCTTGAGTCCTTGAGGGTAGTTGTAATGTAGTCAAACTATATTTTTCATGCCGATGGCAGAGACGAAGGCATCTGTTGCCCCTGATAGCTTTGACTTATTTGACTTTTCCTGACACAGAAAGATGGGCACCCGTTTTAAAGCCTCTCAGATACATCAGACACAATGCGCTAACCTCGGACCACGGCTGTGATTCCCACTGGGGCCACTCACACAACGCCCTGGCCTGATGGACTGATGGGAATCAGAGGAAATCAATAGGCAATGATAGACTTCTGCTGTCCACTCAGCTAATCCTGTTAGTGATAGCTGTGGATGTAATCGAATGGTCGCACAGACACAGAGACTCGCGCGCAAAGACAAGTGTGCGCGTGCACACAAACCTCAAAGTGCACTTAGCTCATAACTGTCTCCTGGATAAAATCTGCAGATCTTCCACAAGCTCTGCACTGTCGTTTCGTTTTCCTGAGACAAGCGGCAATCTGTGAGACAATTCATTCAGTCGTTAGAGAAGAATCAGTCAATTTAATAAATCTTTTTTTTTTTTTTTTTTTTTTCACAGACCGAGCTGGACCGGATTGCAAGAACATTTTCAATTCCAGCAGAAGACGCAGTATAAAGACACATTTTGTCCTCGTGATCACCCGATAAAGGATCTCCTTTTGATATGGAGATCATGACAATGCATGGAGAAGTATAGGAAGCCGGGCAGAAATGAACTTCCTTTGACAACGATGATCTCTCCACACGCTGTATACATTTCAAAGTGACATAAACCCTGATAACTACGCTCAATACATGAGCCACACATCTGTTGCAAAGTACTTCTGGGTGAATACTTCAAACCACCCTCCCCTTCCTCCCATGCACGAACAGACATTATAAAAGCAGGCCCCAGTGGCACATGTTTAAAGGTACATTAAGAGAGCACATCAATTGTAGATGACATAATCCCCAGCCCTCTTTTCAGTGGCTCTCTCACATCCTTAATCTCTCCGTTCTTTAACCCTCATCTTCTAAGAGGCTGAAAGCTCCCTTCATCTTCTCCTCAAGCTAGCAGAGAAACAGCAAGCTGCCTGGGGAGAGAGGAGAAGAAGAGGTATTACTGGAGTCTGATTAAATTAACACTGTGATGCAGATTTCTTTCCTCTCCCTCGCTCTTCCCGTCTTATCCGACAGCGTGGTGTCTTTGAAAATTAGATGAACTTGTTACATGAGCGTTTGCTGCATGTATAAGTGCTTGTGTGTATGTGTGTGTGTGTGTGTGTGGTGGGGTTGGCTTATTTTAATCAATCACCCTAGCTTGTGTTATTAACAGCCCATAGGCTCAACAACTTGGAGTTTTAATTTACAGTTGTCTATAAAAAAAAAAATGCACATTTCAGTTAATAGTCGTCTCTGTCTTGCAAACCACTGCAGACGTGCTTCAATTAAAAGGCTCCAACATTCAAGGAGCAATACGTGTACAAACCGTCTCTATGAGATATTCAATATTCAGAAACTCTTGACCTGCCAACCTGCATGATCTTTAAGGTAAATCAAAAGCTGAAAAACTCCTGCCTCATTTCAAATTTGTTCTCTTCATTTGTGGTATAAACCCAAGCTTATATACAAATTAAGCATTATTAATTTGGTAATTGTTCATAATTATTCATAATCCCATTGTATCTAATATTGCCATTAGAAAAGTGCTTAGCTGACGCTCTCATTCACTGAGTATAGCACCTCTTGTATGTTGTGATCATTAGATTGACTCGGGAACATTGAGCCGAGCACTGTGGAGTACAAAAATGATGCATACAATATAGATATTGGCAGAGACAATCTCTGTGGCCATTTCTATAGAAATTGAATGACATCAGTAGAGGGGTTGAAGATGCTGTCATTGACCTAAAAAACTAAGGTTAAATCTAGAAATGGGCGATATTACTGGCCCACCAATATAATCGGCCCATAATGTCCACAAAATGTTTCTGGTTTTCCACCGATATTGAAAAACCAATTTGTGATGTTTTTTGACAACATATTAAGAATGAATGTGGCACTTTTTCAATAACTAAAATAGATTTTTTGGTAACACAAGTATATTGGCTCTTAATTAGTTATCATTAAGTACTTATTAATTCCTTATTCTTATTAATGCTTTAGTATACTCCAGTATACTCTAGGATAATCCAAACAGGATTAGGATTAGGGTTACGGTAACCCTATACAACAACTTCCTTACTTACTACTAATAAGTAATAATTCTGAGGTTATTGAGGGAAAAATCTTAGTTAATGGCTTAATGGCTGTATAATAAGGCCATGCAGAATAAGGCATTATAAGTAATTAATAATGACTAATTAAGAGTCCATATGATACTAATTAGCATGTTAATAAACAACTAATTAATGGTTAATAGGTGTTAACTAAACTAAAGTGTAACTTTTTGCACTGATGATGTATATTTGTGCAATCCATCCAGTGCACAATCACATTAAAAGCTTTAACTAATAGCTTTAACCTGTTATTTTAATAGCGATATGTATAAAGTGACCTAAAATTAGGTTGGTGCCTAGGGGATTGTTACGGTAAATATCAGGAACTGGTTTGCTCGCGCCGCATGCCGGTGTGGCGGTCTGGCTGGGCCCTTGGGGGTGGGTGGGGCGGCGGGGGGACTTTAGCAATAACTGAGGCATGTCGCGCTGGCGGTGTCAAAAAAGGGTGACCTGGGGCGCTTTGGGGCGCTGGGTCGGGACGCCTGGGGGCTGGCGGTGCGGCGTTCCCTCGTTGCCCAGGGCGACCGGGGGTGTGGTCGTTGTCCTCGGGCGTGCTGCTCCCGGTGCTGCTTCTGTTCCGGGTCCTTCTGACCTGGGGTCCGGTCCCTGCTGGCTCTGGGCCAACTGACGGGTCGTCGCGGCTCTGGCCATCTGCTGGGTGTGGGCCTTGGCCCCTCTGCTGGGGTCTCGGGCGGGGGGCTCTCTGGGCCCTCCCCTCGGGGATTGGGGTTGGGGGCGGTGGCGTAGTGCCCCAGCTCCTCGGCTTCTAGGTGCTTTCGGAGGGGTGTATGTGGGGGCGGTGGCTGCCTCTTGGCTTGGTGTCTTGGGGGCATCTGGGGGGCTGCTCGGCCGGGGGGGGGTTGCCTGGGCTGCCTGGCCCCCGCTCTTTCTGCTATTCTGGCTGCAGCCCAAACACAAGTATGTGAATGTAATTTGGAATCTAAATTCAGACAAAGAGCAAAAATTGTGTGCCATGTGTCTTAGTTTAGATAATACATTTTTATTTGCTAGGAAACTGGGGTATGCATATAATCCCCATTTTATGAGCAAATATTGTTGTCTTCTAACAATCCCCTAAACTTAAATTAGTGTACTTGCCATTACTCAATTTCTTGTTATTGTTGTTATGTATGGAGTAGTATTCTAATAAAAGTGAGAGAGAGTCAGTGTACTGCGTTGGCGTTAATCACGTGCAGTGAACAGAACAGAGACTGAGCTGCACATGTGTAACATTTTTTTTTTGTTCCTTGGCTGTGAAATGAGTTGTTGTTGCTTGAAGTTGGTTACAATTCTCATTAAAGAAACCTCTAACAATGCGTGTCCTGGTAATCCAAATGCACACCATCTTCCAGGCAATCAAACAGCATGAACCACATTTAACATGGCAACAACCAATCCTCACATCCTTCTTCAACAGTAAATAAAATATGTAGGAACATTATTTTTTAAATATAATCAAGATATACTGTGTTCGAAATGTCTCACTAATGTACTATACACTACAAACTTAGTATATGCTATCTACTATATACTATTAGTGCATAAAGATGCACACTGGCTTATCTGGCACTGCTGGAGGACGAGGCGCAATGGAGACCAGAGTCAGCGCCAGGCAGTATTAAATGGGGGGGCATTAAGAAAACTTTGGTGGGCACAAAAACACTCCGCTCTGAGTTGCACACAACCAAATGCTATATAAACACAGCCACAAAAACAAAGTTAGCTCGCTAACTGACCTCTGACTAAGTGGTCGCTACAGACACGGGCATCAGCAGACTCTGCTCCTCCTGACCGTAGACGTAGGTTTAAAATCCACTTTTTACGGCGTTGTTCTGTGAGCTCTTCACATTTCTCACCTTCGTGAACAACAATCTTCAGTACTCGATAAAATCTCTTTTCCTTTTCTCAGTTAGAACAAGTGGAGCAGCCTAAACTACACAAAACATGGACATTTTGATGATTTCAGACGGCAGATTCTCAAGTTTCCTGCTCTCTATCAGAATTTCACGATGCAGCAATGTGAGGGACATCACGTGAATCAACAGAGCAGGCCATAGACATATACACACCGATCCCAACAACAGCTCTCGGGCACGTTCAATAGCACAAATGTAGCAGACTGGTCCACGTGCAGGATTTATTTTACTCTGTAACAAAATCTATTTCAAATATAGCGAAGTACTGTTACTTGAACAAAATTGACTTAAGTAAAAGTTAAATTACAAATTTTAAAAAGTACTCAAAAAAGTAGAAGTACACAAAAAACCTACTCAATCACAGTAACGAGAGTAAATGTAATTTGTTACTTTCCACCCCTGTATATAGTATATAGTATACATCCGGGTATTTCTTGCGTACTCAGTCTTTTCATAATAAACGCACTACATAGTAATTTTGACGTCAAACTTACCATAAGTAGTATGTTAGTATGACATTTCGAACACGACCATTGTCATTCATATTTCTTTTCTAGCCTAATTATTGTTAATTCTACTACCGCTGCTAAATGTCAACATTACAAACGTACAAATCAGCTTGTGATGTCACCTCTGCTAAGTTGTGTCACTGTAAAATGTATAAATACTGCTTTTATTTGTCCTTTTTTTTCATGTGGTCTTACTTCATGGTCAGGATTTCATAAATGAACGAGAACTCAAGTGACCCACCTGGTTGGAAAAGGCTAAATTAAATAAAGGAATGCACAGATAATAGGGAAAATGCCTGTGATTGGACATCTTTCTGGGAGCTGCTATTGATTGGTTCCCCAGCTGAACCCTACAAAAATAGAATACAGCAACATGCAACACTTAGATTATCCCTGACAGCTGAGACTTTCCTCAGCCGGTGAAAAAAATAAGTCTAAAAATACTAAAAGTATGTGACTTTTTATAATTCAAAATCAACCTGTACGGCTTACAAATCAAAAACAAAAATTAAGTTAACAATTCCTAGCTCTTCATCCAACATTTCCTCCTTTCCAGAAGCTTTACGGGATCTCCACATATCACATTTAATCCTAGTTTATCCCATCACCAAAAAAAAAAAAAAAAAGACACCATATGGAAATTGTGCAATTTTATTACTCATGGCCATTCAGTCCCTGCACCACTGCCATTGTCCTGCTTCTTCTTCATTGACCTCATCCTGCCTCCATCCATCTGCTCCAACAAGGTGATGTTTATCTCCAGCAGGAGGAAATTAAAGCCTTGCTTCATGAGCAGAAAGATATGCAAATCATACAGTCAAAATAGATTGCTGAGCCTGCCCAGTGGTCTGTGCGTGCTGGGCCTCCCATTGAGCCTAAATAATTTGAAATCCAAATCAAGACTCTTGGAATTACAATACACACATGTGGATCCTAAAATGTGGATGTTCAGAGACAAGAGTTGTGGGGGAAAAAGGGAAAATTAAATGTGTGCCTAAATAATATTAATAATAATAATAAAAAAGCTGATTATTTATTTCCAGCTGCATAGATATGGTTTAATAACTTTTTTCAAGCACAGGTGAACGCTTATCTGAAGCTCTGAGACGGACACAGCGTGGAAATAAGTTCCTGTGATATTACCATTACATGGGATATGTTTTTTTTTTTCTAATCACAAAATTGGAAAGTAATAGCACCCATGCAAAATGGTTTGCAGTTGTAGAGTATGTAATTTTGATATGCATTAGTGTTATTGTCAGGCAGGGTGTATGGGGCCGTTTCCTTGTGTGATTGCAGGTCTGCCTCGCATTGTGGGGAAGGAGGCAGACAGGAGAAGATAATATTAAACCTGTCCTTGCCATTCCAATCTGTCTGCATGTTTCTCTTTATCATTCTGCGGTTTCTATCCACTTACGCTATAATTAAGTTTCCTGACCCCTGCCTCGCAGCCTTAACTAGGCATTGGGAAATATACAGCCACTGCAGATCTCTTAGCCTGATGTGCTCCCTCTCCCTCCCTCCATGTTTTAGAAAAAATAAAAAAAAGCACCCTCTCTGGCTCTCTCTTTCTACGAGTCTATACAGCTCTGTAATGGAATAAGAATTATTAATCGAGTAATTGTGTGAGGACTCATTAGTTTTGCAGGAAATATGTTTCATTTTGATGCTTGATTATGAAGCTATTGAACAACCGCTCCTTCACGCCTTTGCCCACTACACTCCAAACAACACATGCCCACACACACCCACCCGTGGGCTGCACCGCACTCCCCAAAACACTGTATTCGTCCATTCATTTTGAGAGTGCACGCTTGGAAAGACACAGACACAAACTTATACACACACACACACACACACACCTGATGCTCCATTAGTTGACGAGTTTAAAGAGGAAACAAGAGTCTTTTTCACCCTTTAAAGGATTAGAAAAATAAGCCCACATGTTCAGAAAAACCACAACTAAGATGCAAACATTTGAATTATAAATAAATACAGAACTAAATGCCTAAAACCATGACATCAGAGATGGAAACACTACTGGCATTAGCATGCATTACAGCAGGGAAATACATTCTCTTCAATCATAATTAGTCTAATTAATTTGAATCAGTATTGGATGCCTATCTAAATACAGTGACAACACAAAATGAACATCCACCCTGCAGCACATAGCCCCAGCCTATACGTTCCCATAGTGAAACACACCCTCGTAGGATTAGAGCCAAAGAATAGAGGGATTATTATTTCATGACCTTTCAATCCGCTGCCTGTCAGGTTGAACTAAAGCCATATATGCTGCTAGAGGACTAATCTCCTTCTCCCTTTGTGTCCGCGAGGGATGTGTCATTTCTTTATCCCCTCTATCCAGATTTACTCCATAAAATAAACTTCCTAGCCTGATCTGATAAGAAGCCATCTCCTTACCGGGATAAGGCTGTGGGTGCCTCGTCTCCCTGCTTTTTTCCGCAGCCATATTTTTGGGTGTCAGATAACTCAGACAGGGATGGGAACAGTCAGGAAATGCCACTTTGTCTGTCTGGGAGCAGGTGACAACAAAACGACAGTGACTCTGATTAGAAAACACACCAGCACCACCACCACCACCACCAGTCAACCCCAAACTACTCGGTTTTGCTCCCTCTCTTTCTAAATCCAACAAATTCACATTATCGTCACCCACCGTTGGGAAACACAAATAAGGCAATATTTTGCAGACACTGTCGCCGATTGAAGCACTTTGCAGCGTTGCAGACTCTCACTCATCATGACTGTGTTATCGTTCCATTCTATTCATATGTCAGCTATCAGGCTGAACCAGGATCTCCACATGGCCAACTGTCACACCAGTTTCCCTCTGCTTTACCATGCGTTTCTTAATCCAATAGTTAGATTGTAATAAGTCAAGTTTTACTAGCTTCATTCAATGTTGGTACGGTTATGTTAGTGCCATAATTGTAGAAGTTTCTTTGAGGGAAACCCCATTAAAAAGGCACAGCAGGTGTTAAAATGGGCATCATGGGTTAAGAAAGCTCAGGTTTACAGCACAAAATGCCTGAAAAAGATGCATTCATACTGGTTCAAACATGCAGCGGTAAAAAGAAAACCCAAATTTATCATTTTGAAAAAATATTAAAATTAAAACCAGACTAAAGATTAGTTTATATAGGATTGTAGATATTCACAATGTTTAGTCATTTTGGGGTATTTTTGTGACAACTTATTGATTTTATGCAAGAATAAAATGTAATATTTCAGGAAATCAAGAGGACGAAGTAATAATAAAATGCGTTGCTGTCAATCAGTAGCCAGGTTTATTATTTGGTGTGTTTTATGAGGGATTTAATATCAAGCAGGTGCAAACGATAACATCTTATTCCACAGTTTTAATGGTCCTAGAAAAAAAGGGGGACATTTACACCATTTATTGTGTTGACTTTTATTTTTCAAAGATTTTAATAAACTTCAGTTAATATTTGCAGCTCAAACCTTTGGCAAAAAAAAACTATTTAATAACTACTTTTGAAACATATTGATGAAAGTGTTTTTATTGTACACTTATTATCAAATCAAAAGTTTGGAATGAGTCAAATTATTGCATAAAAACTTTTGAATAGTAACAGATTCAAAATACCAAAAGTAGCCTATATACAAAGTTTAATTTAAAGTTTTTTGCATGTTGAATTTAATTTAACACTAAAAAAAAAATAATACCAACCTTAATTTGAAAAAACAAAAAAATTAAATAAAAAATTAAAAAAGTTTTTTTTATGGTCCATTTGAAGATTTGTGATTTCTAACAGAAGAAAATGTTGTAAATTACAATATTTTAGTTCATGATTTTATTTCATTATTAAAATGTTGCCTGGTTTGTTTGTTATTTGGACTAATTGTACCACTTTTTATGTATGTCTGACAACGGTATCAACACTGTATTTTTATGAAATTATTATCATTATTTATTTTTTGTTATAAAGTAGGAAGCATTTGACATGACTCGGTTTGTGTTTCCTGTTAGACTCACATCTCTCCAAATGACCCCGTTTAAGCCGTGAATGGTTCCCTCTCATCTCCACCGGACCTAAACACGCTCATTCATCCTCTCCTGTTGATTTCCGCTTTTCCTTTCCTTAACTATTCTTTCCTTTCCTATTCTTTCCTTTCCTTTCCTTTTCTATTCTTTCATTTCCTTTCCCTCACTCTCAAGAAACCGCGTGCATCACCGTCACCGATCAAGGTGCGTTCATGGACATCTTTAAAAAAAAAAAAAAAAAGAAAAATTAAATTTTTTTAAAAAACGTGCACGGAGCTGAAAAACAAGGAATAAATAGAAAAATCATGGTTTTCATAAGAGACAAATATGTCTCTTTTAAACTGTCAGAGTTGCAGTGATAAGATGTGAAGATGCAGGGCGGACTTTGGTGAGAGGTGACTAATTACCCTGTGGACCGACCTGATAGTGGAGAATAATTACATCCACACAAACGCCTCCGAATCTGCATCTGAATAACAAGAGACACATTCTTTTTTTCTTCAGCGGTATTAAAAAAAAAAAAAAAAAAACAGATTTCCGTTGCAATGTTTCCCCATGAATATCAAAAAAAGACGGGGTAAAAAAAAGTGAAAAAAAAGATGATTATTATTTTTTTCATTTAATTTTTTTTAAGCCTCGTCTTTTTTTGTGCTCCATATGCTTCAAAGCTGACAAAACCCACGGTAATCGAAAGCCTCCTTCACGGCCTACACCACGTTTGCTCACACAATCCTGAAGAGAGCGATTAAATAGATACTGAAAAACACGGATTAAATTTAATAACCCCTAAAAAAAAAAACATGCAATCAATTACTTAAAGAAATATTATAGGTCTTGTAATGGGTCCATATTTTGCCAGTTAAAATGCCATAACTCCGTGCTAATTAGGTTAATAAACAGATAAATACAAATTGAAGCCTTTTGTGATTTTGTAAAAGCCATAACCACACAAGCAAAGCTAAAGAGTGTACAAAAAAAATTCAAATGGTCATAAAAAAAAAATGGTTTCATTAGAAATTGAAGGTACATGTTAAAAGCCACACCATAACGTGTCTTTTTGATGGTAAAACAGAAAAAAAAAATGATTAAAAACTGAAATATAAATTTGACTAAAAAGAAAAAGAGAATAATTCTCTGTTTAAAAAAGGGTTTTTATCATGGCCTATATAAATGAGCATATGCTAACTATGTAGGCCATAAGACATGCAAATGGTGTAAGAGTGCTTTAGAAGATTAGAAGATAGACACCCGGCCCACAGTGGGCTGAGAAGAAGTGGGCTCGCCTCCAAAACGGCGTCCTATCTCCTCAGCACTGAGAAAAGCATCCTAATCCTTTACCTTTCATAGTGATCTAAAGCCGATTTAAGACTGTCACTACCCTAGTTTGTGTCTATTTCATGTTCATCTGCAGCTCAAGGCAATACTCTGCACACCCACTTATGACACGAGCAAAAAGATGTGTGTGCGTGTGTGAGAAAGAGAGAGAGCTGAGGACGACAGGATAAAAGCAAAACGAGGGAGAGAGAGAGAGAGAGAGAGAGAGACGTGTGCATGAAACTGACCAACCAGTGGCTGCAGAAGTGTGATCCCACTGCACTGATTGTGGTGTATTTTCCTCTGTGTGCTCAAACATCGTGCACAGGATCTCCACGTCTCATTTCATGCATTGTCAAACAAAAAGCCAACCACTTGTCTTGAATTCCCTTTAAAACAAAACAAAAAAAAAAACAAGATGCCCACTCCCACGCATGAACACCATTTTTTTGCCATATTTTTTTCTTTTGCCCTCCCCCCGACACACAAACACACACATGGACACACACATGGACACACATGAACTGAAACCATTGACCGCTGAGCGAGCAGGCCCACACAGGCCTTCCTCTCCTCTCCCTCTTTGCTCTTCAAGGCCTTACTGTATTATTCTGTAAGCGGCAGAGCTCAGCATTGACAGAGCTAATCACTGAAGGCAAGAGCGCGCACACACACACACACACACACAGAGAGAGCGAATGATTGACACACAAAAGCAGTGAATCTATGCCGTGCCCCCTTGTCTTGCTTTTTGCTTTCTCTCAGCTGAAAAGACAAGGGGGGAGGTTAGTGAGCGTGTGTCCATATTTATTATGTGTTGGTAAGGTTTACATGTAGCAAATGTCCGCTACAGAGACAGAGGAGAGGTAAGAGCAGTATGAGATGAGCCTGTGACTAATGCTGCTGCTGCTGCTCAGCTCTCCTTCCTTCTAATCCGCCGCTCTCTGTTAGGTGCTGTCTGGAGAGTCTCAACCCCTTTCATATGAATATGATCCCTGTGCTGGCTGAAGCCCAGCTAACCAGTGATCCTGTTATCATTTCAGTGGTGAGAGATGAAGGAAAAAACAGACGAGACGGAGAGAAAGGGAGAAGGGTTGTTTATTGAACGCGCAGGCCCCCCTCTCATTCCCCAGCATATAGAACCCTACTTAAGCCATTTAACCTGAAAGAACCTTTTCCAGCACTGTGTTATTTACATCAGTGAGGAAAGCTCATGTGATAAATGGTGAGGATGGGGTTCTCCTCTCCACCACAGTTCATATCAGAAGGTTTCATCTAAAGATTTTGTCAATCTTAATATTAACTTGAGTGTGAGAACAAAATCTATTGTTATTTTTGAACCAACACAACTTACATGGCAATAATTCAATGTATTTACTTAGGCATGAGACACATGCATAGAAACACTTGCAAAAACAAAAAAAAAAAAACAGCTTGAGGACAGATGTCAAGAGTTGTTCTATTTCTTAGTGTGGTTTATTCTAATTATTGTCACAAGTAAAGTTTTAGCAGGATTGCTTTATCCTGAAAACTGCTCACATGCAGGTGGCTCGAAACTAGAAAGTGT
The DNA here is from genome assembly GCF_900634775.1 of Gouania willdenowi. NCBI lineage: Eukaryota > Metazoa > Chordata > Actinopteri > Blenniiformes > Gobiesocidae > Gouania > Gouania willdenowi. Next base: position 22,030,372 of record NC_041064.1, read on the forward strand.
GTAAAATCATCGCGGTCCGAATATACAACAAAACAGACTAAGGCATCTCTCCTTGCACAGTCTCTAAATATGTACAGTATATATATTCTTATGGGATGAGAATATACATCTATGTTTTATATAATTTTTTTGTTTCTATTTATATATATATATATCTATTATTGTATCGTATTTTATCTCCTTCATTGCACTATTTTTCGGTTGTCTTTTGGGTATTCTGTGTTGCCTCCTGTTGTTTTTTCTTGCATTTTAACTGAGCTGTTATCACAGTAAATTTCCCCACTGCACGATCAATAAAGCTACTCCAGTCTAAAATCTGAAAAGGGAAGAACAGATTGTTTGGATTTTAACGATTCTGATTCCGATTCTCAATTTCGATTCCTGTTCTAAACGATTCTCGATTCCGATTCTTTGGGTTGTGCATGTCAACGGGTCACAGATTTGACGGGATCATTTATTCATTTGAAAAAGCCTTTACACAGGCCATTTTTATCAATTCACTTAGTTGATACAGTTTAATTTGGTTGCTGTACTGTAACTAGGGTATTCAATTACAAAGGTCCCCCACTGTAACTGTAAAACTGAAACTTGCTGAAATAACACTACAAACAAGTTGGCAGCAGTCTAAAAAAACAAAGAGCTGCAGCCCAGGTAGATGTGAAACTATATAAAACAAACTCACACTCTGGAGCAGTCATGAGACAAATCAATCAACAGTTCTTGTTGAGAAAGATTAAGTTAATTCGTATTGTTCTACGCTTGGGCGACTTGCGGCAATGACACACTGGTGATGACATAATCCAAGATGTCGTCGGCCCGGACTACAGCCGAGACTATTTAATAAGAGCCTTAAAAGATGTGGATATAATGAGAAGAGTGGATGGACGGAGGCATTAACATGCAGACTTTCACATGTACACACATGGACTCGGTAAAAGCGGTAAATGGAACAGGCTTCACTGGCATGCTGGCACTAGGACCTGGAAGAGGAGTAAACGCGTCCCCATACTGCATTCACAGGCTGTAATATCACCAAGTTTATCATTTTACCAGTTGTGAAAACTACTATCTTTACCAGGGAGTAACTATTTATTCATATTGATTGTATTTCGGAGTTTTACTGGGCTTTTTGCCAGTAACCGTAGCCACACGCACACACACACACACACACACACACACACACACGCACGCACACACACACGCACGCACGCACGCACACACACACACACACACACACACACACACACACACACACACACCACACACACACACACACACACACACACACACACACACACACACACACACACACACACACACACACACACACACACACACACACACACAGACAGACAGACAGACAGACAGACAGACAGACAGACAGACAGCAGTCGCTACAGTCGCGTTCTGAACGCACCTTATACAAACCCTGCATAAACAAACAGAGCAAGCCGCGGAAACAAACTAGTGCGGTAATTTAGGAATAGAAAAAAAGAATCAAAATTCAAACATCTTTGTAACGGTTCCAGAACAAGACATTAGGAACCGGTTCCTATTTGGATCCCGTTCTCGGTGCCCAACCCTAATCACAAGGCAGTCCAGCTTCTGCTGTGACCTTGAGGTTTATGTGAAAACAGTGCATAACTATTTGAGTGTTGAAACTAGGCATGTAACTTAAGCAACAGAGTGTTAGGGCTCACAAAAGAGAAATCAGTTCACAGACTACTGAAAAATAACTACATGTATTACACAAGATATGAGGAAAACACTCTGAAATTATTCTGTTGTCTATAGCTTTGTCCTATTACAGGGTCACACGGGTCTGCCCGGGCCTTTCTCCGGCTCACAATGTGCACAAGGTGGGATTTCTAAATGTCAACTAAGTATAATTGCATTTTGAACATGTTTCCATTGAAGGTTGTTTTGGGCCGGAGCCTCGTAACTCCCGTGAAATCTCATCCTACGAGACTTGCTGCAGGAAGATGGATGCTCAAAACCTCCTTATAACACTCTGTATTCTTTTATTGTTTGATATCTAATGTGGCACTAATAATTTTGCTGTACTGTATAATGCAAAGAAATGTCCCAGTCTCCTCTTCTGTTTACACGTACCGTGCCATGTTTTCTCAGGGATAAGTAGTCATGTGACCACATACGTCACGTTCTGTGATGTGTATTTGCGGAAAAGGTGTTTCCATTGTGCTTTTGCGACGTAAAAACTTTATAGCAATATTTAAGCGTTTTTTCGAAATTGAGGTGTTTCCATTACCAGTTTTTATTGCGCTATTTAGATTTTGCGCATTTCCAAGGGTAATGGAAAGACAGCTTATGTCTAGACTACATTATTTAAAAAATGTGAAATACATTTCTTAAACTGCTAGTTCTGCCATTGATTTTACCCATATCTCACTAAATTACGTGACATTGGCACATAACGAGAGAAACTGTTTCTGGTTTAATGCTTTGATCAAGTATATATAGGTAACATAAATGCACCAATCCACGTGACTCTTAAAACTTTACCTCACCATTGTTGTTACAGATCTATTTCAATGTACTAAATAGCAGTAGCCTCCATCTACAGTGCAGGATACTGGGCCAAGGTATGAAGCAAAAAAATCAAAAAAATAGTTCCGTAATATTTTAAGAAACACAACAACCTGTTTAATGTGTTGGCATTACTTCCAGATTCCTAAAATCTCAATGAAATCCAGCATCTGGAGAAGAATTAAGACCGTCAGATTGATGGCGCACCACCTGCATCTTACGTGATTTTAATTTTCAGCTGCAAGCTACCACAGCACACCATCAGAGGTCCGACGCTGTCCATTAGTTAGAAGATCAGAGATGTTATGTTAGTTGGGGTTGTTCCGTTGTTTTGGCTTGACATGTGTTGGTTGCCCAAGGTGACAGGAAGTGGTGTGGTTAATTAAAGAGTGGACAGCCCTCTAGACTCCACTCACACACTCCTGGTATTGTCAGAAGCACCACTCCTATGACACACTCCTTCAAGAGTCATTTCCCTCTGTTTCTCAGGACATGAAGAGTTGTGCCATGACCTGAAGCACACTCTGCTGCATCTCTCATGAATGTGCACCACTTTGCAATCACCATCTCTGCATAGACTCATCCAGATAAACCCAGCAGATAACAGTTTCAATGCTGCTCGATGTTATCGGTTTTTCTTTCATTGAGAAATATGAACCTGTCACCCGTGCACCTTACAGATTTGTTACATAGCTTCACTCTAGATAAATCCAACAATAGAGGCCAGAACCTTTTCCCTCGCGCCATGTACGGTGACCAGGGCAGCTGTGCTAATCAGCAGGACAGGATCACATCTGGCCTGACAGCTGCTGCATCAATGTTTAGAGGGGCTGCCAGTGTGAGAAACACACAGGTCGATTTTCTTTTCTCCCTGGAAGGAGTGGGTGTTGTTCTCATTCATTTCTTCATTCTCGGTCCTTTTCTTTGAGCTAGCCAATTAACCTGGGAGCAGACCACTAATGAGTTCCCTCTGGTGGCTCTGCGACACTCAATGGGGAAGAAGGAAGAGCAGAGTGTGCAGAGAGGCAGAGGTCAGCAAAGAAAAGCTGAGGCCGGTGGAAGGGGGTGGAGGATAGTGGCATAGCAGGGCGAAACAGGGAAGGAGTTCTGAGTAAAAGGTGAAGAAGACCTGAATGGGGTAAGAAGGGGGTGGGGGGATTGGGGTGAGACCGGAGCAGCTTAGGGGCTTGAGGAATTATGGGCTGCGGTAATGCAGCAGAAGCTGGGACCATGCCGATGGCCGCTATGGGCCTATCACCAAGACATTGTCAGCCAGACAATGGCCTTATCAGACCCCTTTTCACACAAGTCTGATTAACTGGGAGGAATGGGAAGAAGAGGAGGGCAAAGGCAAGGGTGCGTCCTTGTACCATCCCAGTAAATGTCAAAGAATGGTCCTGGGCCAGACACCTGGACCAGTACTCATGGACTGGGTTGTAAAAACAAAAACAGTTTAAAACCTGCTGAAAGCACACATTCTAAATGAAGGTTTGTCTGTAACAAATCTACAGCCTCTGTCAATGCATCTTGATGAACACATTAGCAAGGATGTGATAAGCACCTTTGAGTGCCATAAGCAATGCCTGCAACTCGCATCAGTCACCGAGACACCACAATGAAGAGTGAGGACAAGACAAGACAAGATTAGTAGACGGTTAGTTCAAAGAAGGTAAAATAATCACTATTTCCAAAGAATAGGAATGAATCAGTGTGTTGACTTTTAATGGCAAATTACATTTTTAACATATTTTATATCCACTTTAATGATGTTTAGAAATTATGTTAATGAAGGAAATGAACCAAAGAAAACCATTAACTCCAAAAAAGAAGGGAAACAGTGAAGATATCTGCTTAGAAGTTTGTTTTCATCCTCTCCCTAAACTCTCCATTTGTTGAAATTTTGGGGCATTGTATTGTGGGATGTGGAGTCCCGTAGATGGATGCAAAGAAGTGTTTCTACCTAATTCTTATTTCTTGCTGCGGTTTTTCATTGCCAGACAAGGAGGATACTGATTTGCTTGATACAATTTTTGTACTACTGGTAGTTTGTTACCGGGATTTCTCGTGATATCAGAATGAAGAAAAACACTTCAATGCACCCGTCTCCAAGATTCCACATCCCACAATGCAATGCGGGAAAATTTAAACAAACGGAGTGTTTACAGTGGAAATTAAAACAAACCTTTAAGTGTCAATTTTGAGCTTTTCCCTTTATTTTTGGAGTAATGATGTTTGATTCAATGATCAATGAGGCATACACTATGATTTCATCTAATTAAAAAAGCAGCTTTTAGTTAGATTTTTAGAATGCGCATGAATGGTATTAGGTTTATGATTCCTTTATTTCTGTGGCATTCAATGCCTGAGTTTGAATTTTATTCTGTTTTACTTGGTTCAAATTAAAACATGCTTTCATTATTATTTCCAATTTTCATGATGAATTAAATGAATATCTTGTGAGTGGTCCCTGTGGCAGTTTTATTTTGTCTACTTGCTCTTTCCAGTATTGGCGAGAGCTGCTGAGATTGATTCAATGCTGGCTTCAGAAAAATTGTTTGTGACACTGTTCAATTGGTCTCCTGGGATATTGATCCTGGTTTGTTTGTTTGTTTACTCTGTGTCTGTTTCCCATTTGTAAGGCCTTGGATACATCTGTCACACAGGAAGAGAGAGTGGTTTAGAGCAGTAACGCAAAGGGGAGGGAGGAAGGATGGAATCCTGAGATAGGAGGAAAGTAGCGAAGGCGATTTAATGCAATATCACAATAACTGATGATGGCAATGAAACATTTTGTATGTTATACTAAGTAAAATCTCTAGTGTATCTATAAAAGCCTACGTTTACATTGCTGAATGATACCAGTTCAAGGGGGAGTGCAACGCAGCCAAGGCTTAAAGCAACAAGTGGTTGTAGGCTTCTTGTTCAACATTTTCCCCTCTTTTTTCCCTCAAAAGAGAGGATGCAGCAATTAGAGGAGAGACCAGGCTACAGACTCAAGAGCCCAGCGCTCGCTCACCCTCTCCTCCACAGGAAAGGGTAGAAGATGGAGGAGGGCAGAAGAGGGTGAATGTGACTGGAGAGGAGAAAGTGGCAAAAAGAATGAATCAAGGTTTTTTTTTTTCAGAAACTAGTTGGAGAGGGGTATGAGGTGGGGGCCGCCAGGCTTTGGAGCATATTGGGTCAAAGAAAATAAACGTGTCATTTAGCCAAAGAAAGAAGATGAGAGCCAAGTGAATGGCAAGAGGCGGGGGCTCGAAGCTGGGATGGCTGTACGAGGTGAGGGGAAGCTGGAGGCGAGTTTAGCTGTTAAATAAGGTGGGGGTCACCAGAGAAGGGGGTGGATGCCCACTGTGATACAAATGGGGGTCCGGAGGCAGGAGGGAGGGGGGGCCACCCACAGCACAACTTGGCCAACAAAGGTGCTTCTGTCTCGTACTCCCTCCTCCACAGACCTGCTTGAGTGGACAGGATTCCATTAGCAAGCTGCAGAACCTGGGGTCTATTCATCCACCTTTCCTGGCCTAACCAAGTGTGCTGTGGGGACACACATGCACATGCACGTGCTCACGGGCCACACATGCATGCACTCATTCACACAAATGCACAACACAGCTAATTAATCCTGAGATTACCAAGCCAATTATTACCACACTTGTACTAATTAGAAATGTTTTAAAGCATCTCACAAATAGGGTTTACATGCTCAGTTGGGCAGGAGTCTGCCTCAATAAACTAACTGGCTTTATAGTGTGGGGGCTGGGGGCTGGGGGCGGGGGCTGGTAGGCTGGGTGAGTAAACTCTTACATACTCAGGGATGTGTGCAGACGTGCAAAACACACATCTCTGGATCCAACTGTGGTAATCAGGCAGACCCAACGAGTCCCTGTGTTAGAACGAGGGGGATGAGGACAGAGGGACTGAAATAAAAAACGACAAAAGACAAACTCCTTCAGTGCAGCAGCAGTACTGTAGGTCGCTCTTGTTAGGGCTGGGGACAGTGATTAGGAGAGGCCACAATGAGAGCCGCCAGGAAACACATGCCAATTAGGTTACCAGGAGAACCGTGGGACCTCATTGCTATGGGAAACCCAGCAGCCTCCTTACCACACCACCTTTTTACACACACGCACACACAGACACACACACACAAGGTTTCTATCTATTGAGATTTGTGACACAAAAAATGGAAGAAGGAGAGTTGAAAATGACATTGTGGCTAACCAGAAGGGCACCAAGTTAAGGACGTTTACCACTGAGAACGTTAAAAACCTGCAGGCCAACAGTGGATTCCCCTATGGTCAGCGTATCCTTCACTATATAATAACCACTGGGAGGAGAGAAAACAAGGGAGAGGAAGGATGTCGTATGAGAAAAGCACTGTGACTTCAGGGAGAATTATTAGCGGATCAAATTACAGGCTCATCCATGAGTGACATGTAAGCTCCTGCCGCACACTCAAATGTTTACAAGACTGATATTTGCTCAACAGCGATGTTATCAGGCCTCTGTGTAATACTCGAGGCTTTTGTTCTGACTCGCACAGCAACATCTACAAATGCAATAACCAGAAAGGAGATAGCTGCGGCACGATGTGCGCCAGCAGTGTTGTCCTGAGAAGCTTTGACACGACTCAGACAGAACAGAGGAGGGGTATGGGTGGTGGTGGTGAGGGGGGGGGGGGGTAAAAGTCATGCTGGATTTGATGATGGCTGAGATGTTGATTAATGTGCACGGTCCCTGTTATTAAATAAAAAAGGGTGGATAAACAAAATATATTGAATAAATTAGAGAGTGAACCGATAGCCCCTGCAACATCCAGATCATTAGCATGCATGAGGAAACGATGTTCTGATTGCAACAAGAGTCACTTATTAAGCCGTGTTTGTCCTACTCCCTGCACGCTGAGACTTACCCCCTCCCCCCTTCCCCCCCCACACCATCCTCTGCCCCAAAACACTTACCCCTCCTGCCTGCTGCTTACCAAATCCCTTCCCTCTGCACCCTCTGCCACTAAAAGCTCCCTGACTTTACCTCACCCCATCCCAGTGGACAATGCCAACAAACCACTCGCCGTCGGTTTCCCTCCTCCTCCCCCCTCAGACTCTAACCCCCTCCCTTTAGTGCATATCCCTCATTTTCTTCCACCCCACCTTCCCTCCTCTGCTGGGATCTGTGTCATCATTTTAATTAATTTCTAATCAGGCGAGAGTAAACTAATCAGGGGAGGCGTTAAACAATGACAGCTCTGCCTGCTTAGGCTCACACTGGGGGCCGCAGTGGCTGCTCTGCATGCTGAAAAGAGCTGCAAAAATGATAAACAGTTGAGAGTGGATGGGGTAATCTGCACTCTCAGGCTGTCCTGTACATGCTAATATGGAGTGCAGAGTGACACATGTGTGCTCCTTTAGCAGGCTGATTGATACAGGAATAAATTATTTTTATTTTCTAAACTATGATCATTTTTTATTTCCATTTTATTGAGTTATGGTTATGCATGCAAAGTTGTGTCTGAATTAGATCAGTTGGTGGATATGTGATGGGAAACCATGTAAATGATCAGAATGGACAAATAAATAAGCAAGCCCTTTCTGAATGGAGCAGCATGTATCACTGTAGAATGGCGTGCACAAAGCCTGTGGTTATCAGTAGGCGGCCAGATCCTGCCAAGCCAGAGCCAGAGAAAGAAAGAGAGGAAAAGAGAGAAGGAAGAGAGAGAGAAAGCAGCACTTTTGGGCAATACATTAACTGAGACAATATAACAAGAGAACGCTGATTAACCTATTCTGGGCTTACCTTGAGCCTAAAAATAACCTAAAACAACATCAGGGTCTAATTGGAAAATTCTAATGATGTGATTGCATGACAATGAAGCTGATGATGGATGATGACTAAAGATTAGGTAATGACCACCATCAGATCGGTTGCTGATGTGAAATTTTACAGTTGCCTTTTTAAATCCAGCCCCAATGCGTGTGATTGACATCTGAGTGCTCCTTTCCCTCCACGTCTATTAACCAAGGCCGACTTCACTGCAGGCTCTGCTGGCCACAGCTCCGTTACTGCTTCGTCCTTGTGTTGAACAAATAAAGCCGATTAGATTTTTTATTTTTTTTTTCGCCATCAAACCTTCTAACCAACACTGATTTATCCTCATGCAGGTTCCATGGCAACTGTTGACCATCCACCTGCATGAGCACTAAACAACTCTAGTGTGACGTGCAAAAAGTTTGTCCTTTGCAAACTTTTCTGTAACATACATAAGACGAAAGTGAAATCTTAGTGTAAATCAAATCCACTGCAGAAAGGGAAGAGGACAATTTTCTACAGAAACATGGGATGCGTTTAAAAAAAGTGTCTTACAACACCCCAACACCTCACCGCCCCCCACCCTTCCATCACCACCTCCTTCCGTGCTCTCTTTGCCAAGTATTAGATTCCCATGCCAACAGCTTCCATGGGATAGAATGAGGATTGCGGAGGTGGAAAGCTGAAACCCTTCCATAACATGTCAAACAACGCTGGAATCCAAAAACGCAAGAGGAAGAGAGAAAAGGTTGGAGGCAGATTTTCTATGGGGAGAAAGAAACTGTCACATCATCAGATTGGTTATTCTAAGTGGAGGGATGTGGGGTATGGGGGTGGGGTGGGAGGGGCGGGGATGGCAGAGGCTTGGGCTGGCAGAATCTGGCAGCGATACATGATGGCGGTATTTCCACTAAAAATAATCAGCCCCCAGGCAACGGAAGGGGGTGGGGAGTGTCGTGGGGTGGGGGGACACAGTGAGGTTAGGGATTGTTGGGGTGGGAGAAGGATAGGGAGAGGGAGGATACAAGGGAGGGAAATAGCAAGACGGAGAGAAAGAAAATCTGGGAAGCTAACCAAGGAAATCCTGCTTCTCAGATATGCAGCTGTGGAATTAAAATTGGTATAAAAAAACGAGAACAAAAATATACTTCACACTTCAGAAGCTTATTGAAGGGTACGGGGGAGGGAGGGGGGGGGTGTGCCACTCTTCGCTGGCACTGACACCGAAAGCGCAAGGGGTAAACAGCTATTCTCCTCACGTCATTTTGTCTGGTGCAGAGGTTTTGGGGTGCAAGTTGGTAAGTGAGTATAAGTGGGGTGCCTGCAGGGCTCTCATCAGGCGACACGGCAAGCTCAAGAGTGAAGACAAGAGCCCATCAAAGACTTGAAAAAACATGAAATGCCCCATGAAACAATTTCTACACTTCTGTGTCCCCTGAAGCACATTACAGCAACACAGCAAGGCATTGGTTGACGATCAGAGGACCGTGATCATCACTCAAATTCAATAATAACCCTCACAATCGAAGGCGCTCTAAATATGCTGTACTTCCACTGGGGGCCAGGATTAGGCCTTTCTGTGTGCACATTAATATAGATGTGCTGCATTACAAAACAAAGTCATATCAGAATTTGAAATAACCATGCAAACACACAAATAAACGACAAATCCATTGATTCTAGATGTGAAGAAATAAACTACACAAATACACTGTTTGACTGTTTTAATATATGAATGGTTATAAGGAATAGAACATTTTACACAAAACGCTAAATCCAAATGATTGAACAAATACATAAAGAAGTTACAGTATATGCTGCAAAGTGAACCAAGGGAGTACATCTATACTCAATACACAAATTTCTCATTCCCCATCAGTAATTAGTAAATATTGTTATTTCAATGGAGATGTTTAGGCTTCTTAGTCCTTTGATGTCTAAGTGGGAATCATTTTCTTTTCAAGAAAATCTATGTTATAATTCTTACCTTCCATTTATGCAGTTCTCAAAAAAGTAGTATCCAAATTTAATTACCGTGGGAGAAAATTCTGTATTCGCTGCTTTGTCTTCTTAGTAATGAGAATGATAACACAATACCACCCATGCGTCTACTCCCCAGAACAGGTGTCAAATAATAAAATATTACTTACTTATAAACTTTTATATAAGCTTAACTAATTTCCCCTGGAAATTGAATTTTCAAAATCACTTAACATCAAAAAAAAAATCTTCATGTATGCTCATGTTCATTTAGAGAAATGGAGAAAAAGCACAAAAAGCCTTGTTTTATGAGTAAATAGTGACTTTTTTTTCTGCAAAATATGCAAGTCATAAAGAAAGCACTCCATGTTTGAATAACTGTTGAATGTTTTAAAACAAAAAACAAAAAAAATGTTTTGAAACAATGAACTTTGTATTTTTTAGTGCAGAGTCAGCCATTTGTAACACTTACTGGGAGTAGCACTGACTAGCTTCTCCTTCCTCATTTCTTTTCTGACCACAGAAATATTCAATTTCAGCTGTAATCCATTGTTTTTTCTAAACTCAAAGCGCCCCCTTTCCGACATGATCCTGGTTTTCTCATGGCTTGTCATATATAATAAGTGTCGTGAGAGCATAATATTACAATATATTCATGGCACAAATCAAGTATCTATCATATGATTTGGCAGATAGTTTACCTAAAAGATGTGTGCAGGTAAACACAATGATATGTTATTTGACACTGTGGACCAGAAAAGTTTGATGCACGGATGGCAAACATGGGTTGGAGTAAATGGAAAGTAATGCAGTGGTTTAAGTCATTTTGTAAGCATTGAAAACCTAGAATCTGACAGATTAACAATGTCCTGTGGGGTTCCTCAGGGCTTTGTTCTTGGACCCCTTCTTTTTAGCCTTTATATGCTTCCTTTAGGTCACATTCTACAGAACTGTAAAGCTGATTATCAGTGCTACGCAGATGACACACAACTATATCTATCACTGAACCCAGTTGACTATGGTCCCATAGAAGTTTTGTGTGACTGCTTAGAAAAGGTAAACTCCAGGATGAGTGTCATGACAAGTGTCACAAAATCACAACAACATGGAGGTGATTGTCTTTGGTAACAGGGAAAAGAGGATTGCTGTCAGCAAGTACCTACCTAAAAGCTAAAGACCAAGTCCGAAACCTTGGAGTTCTGATTGACTCAGATTTGACATTCAGCAGTCAGATTAAATCTATCACAAAAACAGCCTTCTACCACCTAAAGAACATCTCCAGAGTGAAATGTTTCATGACTCAGAAAGACCAGGTAAGGCTGGTCCATGCTTTTATCTCCAGCAGACTGGACTATTGTAATGGTCTTCTGACAGGAATCCACCACTAGTTTAAAGTCTTTACACTGGCTCCCAGTCAGCCTCAGAATAGACTTTAAAGTTCTGCTGCTGGTGTATAAATCTGTGAATAAGTTAGGGTCCAGAATCCATCAGTGAGATGTTAGTCAGGTATGAACTCATCAGATCTCACATCTATGGACACAGGTCAGATAGTGGAGCCCAAAGTTCACAGCAAACATGGTGATATTGCTTTTAGTTGTTATGCTGCAAAGAAGTGGAACAAACTAAGTTAAAAGCTCTTCTTTCTCTACTGCTTATGACTGAGAAGGAGAAAGTCAGTAATGTTATTGTGACTTTTAACTCTGTTTAATTTTTTTAATCTGGATTTTTAAAATTGAGCATTGCGTTAGTTCAGGCAGGACGTCAAGCTCACCAGCCCCACCAGCTGACAGTAGCAATTCCCTAATAAGTTAATCATCTAGCTGATCATGTCTATGCTTCTCATTGGTTAGTTCAGTCACAGCGCTGTATTTAAACCACTGCATGCTTCGTCCATAAACACCTCGCAACCCACCCACACCCCAGGTCCTCCTCTTTCGTCTATTTAAAATGATGGCTACGGCTCAACTAGTCTGGGACACTGATGTTCTATCTCTCCATCCTGTTCTTGTCTCTTCCTTCTGTTCACTAACCCAACCAGTCGAAGCAGATGGCTGCCACCTCTGAACCTGGTTCTGCTGGAGATTTCTTCCTGTTAAAAGGGAGTTGTTTCTTCCCACTGTCGCTAAATGCTTCTTCATGTGGATTTGTTGGGTTTTCCTTTTACAAATTACATATTTTGATAGAGTTCAGGTGGGTCATGCTGACTACGCTCTCTGTATATGCCTTTCCATGTAGCTCATAGAAGAGCAGATGCTGGAATGGAAGAGACCCAGAACAGAGCTTTACCGCTAAATCTAAAATGCATGTTAAATAAAGTTATTTGACTAAAGTCATCCTGACTGAACTGTTAAATGTTTTCTAAATGTTTTCTAAATGTTTTCTAAATGTTTCACTTTTAATCATGTAAAGCACATTGAACTGCCTGGTGAATGAAATGTGCTATACAAATAAATTTGCCTTGCTTTGTCTTGCCTTGTATGACAAACTTCTTGATAATTTATTTCCTCAGTAAAAGAGGTCTTGGAATTACTTTATTATCTGAGTTGCATTTGACTTTAAAAAAAAAAAAAACAAAAAAACAAAACAAAGCAACTGTTTCCAAGGTTCAAATACAAAAAAGAAATTTAATTAATGGGACTCACGTTATCAAATCCAGTTTACTAGAGTGTGACGCTACTAAAATATTACAATCATCAAGCTTAATGAGTGGGCTAAAGAGTTCTTCTCACTGCTCATATCAGAGTGAAGGGTTGCAGCGGTGCATTGTGTCATCTCATTGCTGTGGAGCTACGGTCTTAATACAAATCTCTATGTAAAACAGGCCCATTCATATTTAATTATCTTTACAAAAAAAGTAGTTTGTTAAAATGACTCTGCCATTACTTTTAAGAAAGTTAATTTTGCACAATTTTGCAAACAATTTTAACGCGTTGGCTGCATACAGAAAAATGCAACATATAAGCGTGTATCATTTTTTGATACTGGATGTTTATTAGATGCAGTGGTTCTAACAGATATTTATAACCAGTTGCATGCTTTTTTGTTCACTGTGGTAATAAAATGTGTTCTGACCTGTTGTTTTGTTTTTGTGCATTTATGTAGTGTGCCCAGATGTCATTGTTCAGCTCGAAGGCAAGCGTGGATCTATAGTAAGTAGTGATGCACCGAAAATTCCTCCACTGAAAATGTTCAGCCCAAAAGTGCATTTTCGGTTTTCTGCCCAAAGACTTTTATCGCCAAAGCAACTCGGCTAAAACAAGATGTTGTGATGATGCGAGCAAACACCGCGGTCAGCGAGCGCTTGTCTGGATACGGGCCAATGTGTCTGTGGTGTGGATGTATTTCAGTGTGAGCACTAAAGCTTTTTCTAAGCAGAGTTTGAGACACACTATGGAGTGAAAACAATGAAAAGTACATTCACGTGCGATTCACCTTTCTGCGTCACGTCGACTCCATAGCTTTGTGTAGCCCTTGCGTCAATGTAACGTTACCTGAAGCTACACAGCACTAAATAGCAATAACAGATGTGTGAATAATGTGTTTTTGTGATGATACTCACTCAGTTCACAATGGGGATTAACATTTTGTTTTAATAATGGTCAATATTATAGATCAGGGGTCACAAAACTTAAAAACTTCATGAAATTGTTTCATTGTCAATACATTTCATATGAAATCTTTATGTTCCTAATAACTAGCCACTAACTAACAACGTTTTAACTAATCGTAAAACGTGAAATGTGTACAATTTAACAATTTTATCATTTTTACAAAAATCCACTTTGCATTTTCTAAAAACAATCTGCAGCTTCTTTAACAAAATCCTATCAGCAACTCTATTAAAGAGTCCTGAGGGCACCTCATCTGGTCCATGTGGGCGACCTGGTGCCCACGAACACCATGTTGGTGACCCCTGTTATAGATAGACTCCCACTAAAACCTCATCTACCACCTTGACTTCCTAAATAGAATAACATTTTAAGTTAAAAAAAACAATTGTCGATATTTTCCTTGTTAGTGGAAGCTTATGTGATCAATTCCATAGCGTTCATGTATATGTGTCTGATAGAAGGGAAATGGTGTCTTAGGATAGATTTATAAACATCCTCTGAGTCACATGATGAAGGCAGAACATTGGAAATGGAAGGGAAATTAGTTGACCATGAAATCATAAGAGGAGATCCGAAAGAGAGAGATGACGGCAAAACTGCTTGATTCAGTAAGCGGGCCTTTTTACGAGTGCGTGTGTTCTCCGCTGAATTAGTCGGCTTTCATTTCATGTCTCTGAAATTCTCTCTGTCTGACCATCCAAGTCCTCTCCTGAGACTGAGGAGTGGAAACAGAGTTCCATAGAGAGCTATCGGGATTAGGATAATTAATATCATCTCATTTCTCTGTGATCCTCTCTGCGGCCCGCTGCACACACAAGGACGCTTCGCCGCTACGTTGTGGTAAGAAGATGCCGTCTGCTGTCAATCTAGGCAGCAGCAGCAAACCCCTCCACCACCCCTACACAATCTCACCCTCCTCAGTGGCTGCAATTGCAGTTTGAGAGACATCAGGGGAGAGGCTGTGGTGGCAGTGGTGGTGGGGGCTCCGCCGGGCCCGCGGGACGCCATACAATGGAGCGTGCGGCTGACCAGCGTTCAGGTGAAATTGAATTGGAAATCTTCCATGGCTGGTTAGCATAACAAAGGGCCTCGTGGCTTTAGACAAAGGCTGCTTCACTAATGCACAAAATCAATCTCTCTACGGACTCTGCGCATTGTTCCCTCCCGCCATACAGGTGTTCCTTCAATGGTCCTTAATCAAAAGTGTCAAAACAAAGTTAAGAGTTATCTCTGCGTTTCTGTCTCTGCTTCTGCTGAGCAGGAAGAGGGAAGGAGAAAAGACGAGCCAGGATGGGCAACAGCTCAGTGTGTGCACACGTAATGGTGCTGAATGCATTCCTAACATCCTGCACCACAGTGTGTAGCGGTGAAGTTTGAGAAGCTAACAGGACTTATCTCATTTCACCACATGTAAGCAAACGATTCCTTGATATGATCGCTGAGCAAATTGGGGAAACAAGTACAACAAGTACAACTTTTTCCAGCTTTTTTATCACTAAAGAAAATTATTATATTATACCTTTAATGTAAGGACACATCAGCTGTAAAAAAAAATTATAAATTAAATTAAATTTTAAAAAAAAACACTGCATTTTCATGTTTTGTTTTTCATTACCCGGGAAAAACTAATTCATTTCCTCCTATGAATGTACGGTAAATGCATTGATAATTTTAGTGTAAATTAATGTAGCTTATGGAACATGTACATCATTATCAGTTTATGAATGCTGTTATTTCTCTACTTTGATAAACAAAGATGAATCCGTTTGTTTTTATCTGTTGCATAAATATATATAAGACAAGGCATTATCCATTCATAACCATCCTCAATATCAAGTTATCCCTATTTTACCATTCAATGCATTCCTTAGCCATTCTTAGCGAGATAATGCTGTAAAGCTGTCCTGATAAGTCACAGGTGCTTCTCTGTGAATTATCACATGAATAGCGTAATAAATAATCTGTAGACTAATCCATCTCCTGACAGAATAATCATATATTTAACACTTTAGTTTGACAGTCATCCAACGACAATCCACCAGATCTACACATTCCCCTTGTCTGATATATTTTGTCACATGGTTTAATATAAAAGTTATAAGCTAGGAAATGTTTATTATGTGAATCCCTCAGGATTGTGAGAAAGAAAGCAGAGATCTGATAATAAACTAATTAAATTCCGAATTTCTTGATCATCAGAATCAGAATCAACTTTATTGGCCAAGGGTGTATGAATACACACGAGGAATTTCTTTTGGTGACCTGTGCTCTCTCATAATAATTCAATAATGTTAAGAGAACCTTGGCAAATAACAGTGGTTTTATCTGTAAACACACAGGATAGCAAAACATATCTCGAACAACATAGTAGCATAAAAGTTAATGTGGGCGATCTGATTCTCGACTTAGCCATCCATGGCCTTTAAACCCACTTATCCGACTTTGGTTATAGAATGCAAGCCTTGTTTACAATAAAATGATTTGCTGGAGAATGGTATTGTTTTTGTTTTTTTTTCCTTCTGTAAACTTTACAACACGGGAACAGACAAAACGTGTGACCGTAATATCACTGCAAGGCCTCTGTTGGCGATGAGTTTTTTTCCTTTTGCTACAAATGCGCACAAACTAATCAAGGTGATTGTGGCGTAAATTAACATTTATTTACTTTCAGAAACTATTGACTGCAAAATATGTGCACGTGTCACTACTTCCACTATATTAATTTCAAAAGCTTCCCCCGTTGAGCTAATAGCACAATTTAAACACAAAGATAAACCCAAATCAAAACATGATTATAACATATGGTTTATAGATTGAAGCAGTGCGTAACAGTGTTGTATTTTACAGTTTTTTGTGGTGTGTGTTTTTTTTTTTTTTTTTTAATTCTCTGTTGAGTGCTTTTTTTTCCCACATGCTTCCACTCTGCTGCACAGCTCTGCAGAGAGCACACACCGCAAAGAAAAATCAAAGAAATTTTCATGAAAATAATGAAATATTGATTTTCTTGTTATCTTAACACAGCAAAGGTTTGCACAGAGAGTTTTATGTGGAACACAGTTGTATGTGTGGCTGAATTGTTGTTTTTCTTGTTGCAGGTTGTTTAATGAACGGCCAGATTACTGGGGGAGTCCGCCGGTCATCCACCAGCTCTCAGCTCAATCTCACAGCCTGGGCTGCTTAGGCCCTTTGGGAGGACTCATGCAGACCAGTTGATTAAAAATCACTTAGCGGAGAACACAAACAAAGCTGTCAGCCTTTGGCTTGCCCATGGGATAGAAGTGGAGGGTGGGGGACGAGGGGTGGAGGTGGCGGCGAGGCAAGCCAACGAATATGGAGAGATGAGAGAAAAATAAGTCATACAGTGCTAATAAACCAGCTGATACGGATTTGGATAGTTGAAAACAACAAAGACGCAATCAGACGCAACACTTTAGGCACATTTTAAAGTCCTTCTGTCACTATTTTGTACGTCATTGCTAAATAAAACTAAACACTCTAAACAAGAGCACTCAGAGAGCACAAACCTATTACATTAATATTCACACTCATTTAGATCAGTGATCCTGATCATGATATCATGACTATTCACACTTTAAAGGCTTGGAAGAAATGTCTATCCCTATCCCCGTACAATACGTCCAAATGTATCGGCAAGAGATATCATGGGCTTTTGAAATTTTGCCAATGATGAGCGATAGGAATTTTTCATTTTTTGAAACTGATCCAAAATTAGTATATAGATCCAGATCCCCTCCAAAATGTAATGGAATCATGCGTGGACTAAGGTCTATCTTTGCTTAAAAAATGTCAAAATTCACGTTACCATTATGATAATCGTTTTTTTTTTTTTTTTTTTCACTATTCTGTGTATCTTCCCATCAAATATTCCAATTTGAAAATCAACCATAGCTATTGCCAGTTGGCATTTTTAGGTTTACCATTTATGGAATGTGACACAAGTGGGAGATCCACTCTGGAACACAGCATAAAAACTCAGCGTCCAATGTTTTAAGAAACCGGTTGCAAACCCAACGACCTCCCCTACTAGTATAGGCCTAGTAACCTTAACACCTAAGTTTATCAGCTCAGAACATAATGCTGAAACTACAAGTTGAACAACATTGTCGTCAGTGGCTTTCACCAATCTTGAGCCTAAGCAAATATGTAAATTCTACTAATCAAAAATACATTTCTTCCTCCTTTTCTCTTTCTCTCCCTGTTCCTATCAGCTGATTCTGTTCACTTTGAAATCAGTGAGGATTCCGCCACGCCTACCTGGCTTGAGCGTTGAGGGAGGCGTGTCCGATCACACCTGTGAGCAATGGATGATCAGATGTTTGATGAAGTCTGTCGGGTGAGTCTTTGAGTATATGCTGTAGCTGTGACAGCATGTTTATGAGGTTCATTTAATGGATCTTCTTTGCCTTGTGTCCAACACATCTACTGCCACTTGAAAGCCGTCTTTCTGGCGTAGAGCTCCCCGGAAAGGATATAAAGAGGATGTTCACAATTACTGGCAAAATGCTGATTTTTTTTCAATGTATAAATACCTGTATATCTGGATTTAGGTATCAGAGATCTTTAGTCCATTCCTGAGTCAAGCACACAGAGACAATCAAAAAGACCTATTCCTATGACAGAGACTCTAAATATATAAAGATTGTGTTTTAAGGACAACAGTGCTTGTTGTTGCTTTACAGTTAGAAGTTCAGATGAGTTTGCATGTTCCCCCAAAATATAGGGAGTACAGGGTCTCAGGTTTCCACACAACAATACATTCTACAGTAGAAATGAAGGGAGAGATTATGACTGAAGTCTGATAGGTTAACACTTTGTATATGATGAAAACAATCATACCATACATATTATGCATTCATTATTTTGTGTTGATGTAGTGACAGCCACTGAGTGATTGAGTGATGGAAGTCTTTATTTAGAACATGTAGAAATAAAATGTTGTGAAATTACCAAAAGTAAAAGTAATGTGAACCAAAATGTGTTAAAAAACCATTCCCTCTTGTTCCCTTTTCATAGACTTGTGTTAAAGTCATATTAGCTACTTCAAGTGCCTTCTTGAAATCTAAAATGTATTAATGAGGAGTTTGCCAATCATTTATGTGCAGTTGCCGGATAAAAAGAAGGTGAAGGTGAGCAGTAAAAAATGTAACAAATTATCAGAGAAACGCAGAAATCTGAGGTGACGCATAAGCAATAAGCACAGCACAGTGAAAGATTAATAAGATCCATTCAAAAACATCTTTCCTTATGACTAAACTATTGAATTTCATTACCCTCCCCCCCCCCCCCCTTTTTTTTTTTCTTTTTTACATACATGCACATATGCAACACACATAGACACACACACACACACACACACACAGCTGTCAGTGACAAGGGCAGGGCAGCGAGCCTTCAACGGCCTGTTGGCCTTCATTACCAGATGGTCATTCATACTGGTTTTCCTGACAAACACTCCTTCCCACAAACGCTCTCATGAACAGTTAGACATTTAAAGGCCAAACAACAGTTAGAAGATATGATTTACTACATATAGCTGGACATGTAGCCCATTAAAACCCAAGACTTATTCACATTGAATACGGTCTAATTCAAAGGATTCCGTACTTCTCTGTAAATACTAACATTTGACAACCTCTTCAACACAAAACTGCAATAACCCTGACATCGTCCACTCACGCTGTGTTGACACATTGAGGATACAGAAAATACTGAAAGCTTTACAACCTAATTGATTTGTATTATACCTCGCTGATCTTGGGTCATGAGGGAATATCCAATGGTGACCTGCATTAACATGCTCGCTGTGTGAAAGCAAGGTGAGAAGCTCCCCTGAGGAGGCAAGTTGAAAGCAAAGGAGCGAGTGCAAAGTAAAAGAGAGAAGTAG